>NC_032017.1:7576222-7576671 GCF_001865875.1 Lupinus angustifolius | reverse complement strand
ATGAGGATGAGGTTGAGGATGAGGATGAGGATGAGGCCGAGGATGTGGCTAAGGATAAGTATGAGTATGAGGATGAGGATGATGATGAGGATGAGGATTAGGATTATGATTAGGATGTGGATTAGGATTAGGATAAGGATTGAAAGTGTGCATGTCAAGAGGGGCACTTTGGGAAGCTCTCTCATTATATGTTGTGGTTTTGATGAGTACAACTTGTGTTAATAAGAGCTTGATGATCATCAACAAATCAACATGCTTAAGTCTTTTGATTGGTACTATACTTAGACTAGTAACTAGTTTAGGTTGAGTCTAAGGCTTAGGTAAACTCAACACATGTCTCATATGCATAAAACTTTAAATCATCTTTTTTTTGAGATATGTCATTTATAATATGTTCATGCATCACATAAATACATGTATATGTGCATCCTAGGCATAAACTTAGTGTT
>NC_032017.1:7575775-7576122 GCF_001865875.1 Lupinus angustifolius | reverse complement strand
ATGATATATTTCTCATCATTTCATCTCACATGTTCATGCATTCATTGATGTTTTTGTGAAGGTTTTTGCATTCTGCAAATTCTGTTTTTCAACTAATATACTGTCATGTCATATGAGATTTGTGTTAGGTTTTTAGAGTAAAGTCTTATTTGTTAGATTTGAGCTTTGTAATTGCTTAAGTTTACTCTATAGTTTTGTTGTGAAAAATCATTGTAACATTGGAAATCTCAAAGTATCGTACCGCCTAAGAGATTGTGTTGTGTCTTCATTTTGCTTAGAGTTCTTGATAAGAAAGAACGAGGTTCTTGGCTGGGGCTACGCCGAAAGAAAGGTTTTCTTGGTCGGTA
>NC_032017.1:7575412-7575675 GCF_001865875.1 Lupinus angustifolius | reverse complement strand
TGTACTATACTGTTAATACTCTGATAAAATTGTAAGTTCTGTGTATTCATTTCAATATAGGTTAATTGTCGTGCAAGAAACCGAATCTGTTTGAGCTTTTTGTTTTGCTTTAATCGATTAAATCAATTGCGTTAATCGATTATTCCTATTCTGTTAATCGATTAACCTGGGATTATTTCAGCATTAAGTGTTGTTTTCGAAAAGCGGATATTCTAACTGCTACACCTATTCAACCCCTCCCCCCTTCTAGGTGTATTTTAGCC
>NC_032017.1:7574031-7574483 GCF_001865875.1 Lupinus angustifolius | reverse complement strand
AATAAGGATGAGGATGAGGAAGAGGATGAGGATGAGGATGAGGATGAGGATGAGGATGAGGATGAGGATGAGGATGATGAAGGGGATGAGGATGAGGATTCGGATGAGGATGAGGATGAGGGCGAGGATGAGGCAAAGGATGAGGATAAGGATGAGGATGATGATGAGGATGAGGATTTGGATTAGAATGAGGATTAGGATTAGGATAAGGATTAGGATTAGATTTAGGATTAGGGTTAGGATTAGAGTTAGGATTAGGATGCCAATGAAAATAAGGATGTGGATGAGGATTAGGATGAGGATGAGGATGACGATGAGCATGAGGATTAGGATTAGGATTAGGATTAGGATTAGGATTAGGATTTGGATTAGGACTAGGATTAGGATTAGGATTAGGATTAGGATTAAGGTTAGGATTAGGATTAGGATTAGGATTAGGATTATGATTAGGA
>NC_032017.1:7573068-7573931 GCF_001865875.1 Lupinus angustifolius | reverse complement strand
TGAGGATGAGGATGACGATGAGGATGAGGATTAGTATGAGGATGAGGATTAGGATTAGGTTAAGGATTAGGATTAGATTTAGGATTAGGGTTACGATTAGGATGGGGATGAAAATAAGGATGAGGATGAGGATTATGATGAGCATGAGGATTAGGATTAGGATTAGAATTACGATTAGGATTAGGATTAGGATTAAGGTTAGTATTAGGAATAGGATTAGGATGTGGATGTGGATGAGGATTAGGATGAGGATGAGCATCAGGATAAAAATGAGGATGAGGATTAGGATTTTGATTAGGATGAGGATTAGAATTAGGATGAGGATGAGGATGAGGATGAGGATGAGGATGAGGATGAGGATGAGGATGAGGATGAGGATGAGGGTGAGGATGAGGATGAGGATGAGGATGAGGTTGAGGATGAGGATGAGCATGGGGATGAGGATGAGGATGAGCATGACGATGAGGATGAGTATGAGGATGAGGATGAGGAGGAGGAGAAGGATGAGGACTAGGATTTGAATTTGGATTAGGATTCAAAATAAGGTTAGGGTTAGGGTTAGGATCAGGGTTAGGGTTAGGGTTAGGATGAGGAGGAGGAAGACGACAAGGATTAGGATTAGGGTTAAGGTTAGGATTAGGATGTGGATGAGGATATGGATGAGGATGAGGATGAGGATGAGGATGAGGATGAGGATGTGGATGAGGATGAGGATGAGCATCAGGATTAGAATTAGGATTAGGTTTGGGATTAGGATTAGAAAGAGGTTGAGGATGAGGATGAGGATGATGATAAGGATGAGGATGAGGATGGGGAGGAGGATGAGGATGAGGATGAGGATTAGGATGAGGATGAGGATGAGG
>NC_032017.1:7572041-7572968 GCF_001865875.1 Lupinus angustifolius | reverse complement strand
AGGATGAGGATGAGGATGAGGATGAGGATGAGGATGAGGATGAGGATGAGGATGAGGATGAGGATGAGGATGATGATAAGGATGAGGAATAAGATTAGGATTATGATTTAGATTAGGATTAGGATTAGGATTAAGATTAGGATTTGGATTAGGATTAGGATTAGGATTAGGATTAGGATTAGGATTAGGATTAGGATTAGGATTAGGATTAGGAATAGGATTAGGATTAGGATTAGGATTTGGATTTGGACTAGCATTAGGATTACAATTAGGATTACGATTAGGATTATGATTAGGGTTGGGATTAGGATTAGGGTTAGGATGAGGATGAGGATTAGGATGAGGATTAGGATGAGGATTAGGATGAGGATTAGGATGAGGATTAGGATGAGGATGAGGATGAGGACGAGGATGAGGATGAGGATTACGGTTAGGATTAGGATTAGGATTTGAATTTGGATTAGAATTCAAATTAAGGTTAGGGTTAGGGTTAGGATGAGGATGAGGATGAAGATTAGGATTAGGTTGAGGATGAGGTTGAGGACGAGGATGTGGAATAGGATTAGGATTAGGATTAGGAATAGTATGAGGACGAGGATGAGGATGAGGATGAGGATGAGGATTAGGATTAGGATTTGGATTAGGATTAGGATTTGGATTGGGATTGGGATTAGGATTAGGGTTAGGATGAGGATGAGGATGAGGATAAGGATGAGGATGAGGATGATGATGAGGATTAGGATCAGGATTATGATTAGGATTTGTTTTAGGATTAGAATTAGGATGAGGATGAGGATTAGGATGAGGATGAGGATGAGGATGAGGATGAGGATGAGGATGAGGATGAGGATGAGGATGAGGATGAGGATGATGATGAGGGTGAGGATGAGTTTGAGTGTGAGGATGAGGATGAGGATAAGGATGAGG
>NC_032017.1:7570474-7571941 GCF_001865875.1 Lupinus angustifolius | reverse complement strand
TGAGGATGAGGGTGAGGATGAGGATTAGGATTAGGATCAGGATTAGGATTTGATTTTTGATTAGGATTACGGATGAGGATGAGGATGAGGACGAGGATGAGGACGAGGATGAGGAATAGGATTAGGATGAGGATGAGGACGAGGATGAGGAATAGGATTAAGATCAGGATTTGATTTTGGATTAGAATTCAGATTAAGGTTAGGGTTAGGGTTAGGGTTAGAATTAGGGTTAGGGTGAGGGTTAGGGTGAGGGTTAGGGTGAGGGTTAGGATGAGGATGAGGATGAGGATTAGGATTTGGATTAGGATTACGATTAGGATTAGGATTATGATTAGGGTTAGGGTTAGGGTTATGATTGGGATAAGTATTAGGATTAGGATGAGGATGAGGATTAGCATTAGCAATAGCATTAGGATTAGGATTAAGATTATGGTAAGGGTTAGGATTAAGATTGGGATTAGGATTAGGATGAGGATTAGGATGGGGAGGACGATGTTGATTAGAATAATGGTGAGGGTCAGGATGGGGATGAGATGAAGATTGAGGAATAGGATGAGGATGAGGGTGAGGATGAGGATGAGGATGAGGATAAGGATGTGGATTAGGATTAGGATGAGGATTAAGATGAGATTGAGGATGAGGATTAGGATTAGGATTATGATTACGGTTAGGCTTAGGGTTAGGATTAGGATTGGGATTAGGATGAGGATGAGGATGAGGATGAGCATGAGGATAAGGATGAGGATGAGGATGAGGATGAGGATTCGGATTAGGCTTAGGATTAGAATGAGGATGAGGATGAGGAGAAGGATGAGGATGAGGAGTAGGATGGGGATGAGGAGGATAGGATGAGGAGTAGAATGAGGATAGGATGAGGAGGAGGATGAGGATGAGGATGAGGATGATGATGAGGGTGAGGATGAGTTTGAGTGTGAGGATGAGGATGAGGATCAGGATGAGGATGAGGATGAGGGTGAGGATTAGGATTAGGATTAAGGTTAGGATTAGGATCAGGATTAAGATTTGATTTTTGATTAGGATTACGGATGAGGATGAGGATGAGGATGAGGACGAGGATGAGGAATAGAATTAAGATCAGGATTTGATTTTGGATTAGAATTCAGATTAAGGTTAGGGTTAGGGTTAGGGTTAGGGTTAGAATTAGGGTTAGGGTGAGGGTGAGGGTGAGGGTTAGGATGAGGATGAGGATGAGGATTAGGATTTGGATTAGGATTACGATTTGGATTAGGATTATGATTAGGGTTAGGGTTAGGGTTAGGATTGGGATAAGTATTAGGATTAGGATGAGGATGAGGATTAGCATTAGCAATAGCATTAGGATTAGGATTAGGATTAGGATTAAGATTATGGTAAGGGTTAGGATTAAGATTGGGATTAGGATTAGGATGAGGATTAGGATGAGGATTAGGATGAGGATGAGGGTGAGGATGAGGAGGAGGATGAGGA
>NC_032017.1:7568474-7570374 GCF_001865875.1 Lupinus angustifolius | reverse complement strand
AGCAGGATGAGGATGAGGATAGGATGAGCATGAGGATAAGGATGAGGATGAGGATGAGGATGAGGATTGGGATTAGGCTTAGGATTAGAATGAGGATGAGGTTGAGGAGAAGGATGAGGATGAGGAGTAGGATGGGGATGAGGATGAGGTTGAGGATGAGTATCAGGATGAGGGTGAGGATGAGGATAGGCATGAGAATGAGGATTAGGATGAGGATGAGGATGAGGATGAGTATGAGGAATAGGATTAGGATTAGGGTTAGGGTTAGGGTTAGGATTAGGATTGGGATTAAGATTAGGATAACGATGAGGATGAGGATGAGGATGAGGATGAGGATGAGGATGAGGATGAGGATGTGGATGAGGATGATGATGAGGATGAGGATGAGGATGTGGATTAGGATGAGGATGAGGATGAGGATGTGGATGAGGATAATGATGAGGATGAGGATGAGGATGAGGAATAGGAATAGGATTATGAATTGGTTTAGGATGAGGATTAGGGTTAGGGCCGGGATTAGGATTGGGATTAGGATTAGGGTTAGGGTCGGGTTTAGGATTGGGATTAGGATTAGGATGAGGATGAGGATGAGGATGATCATGAGGATGACGATGAGGATGAGGATGAGGATTAAGATGAGGATGAGGATGAGGATTAGGATTAGGTTTAAGATTAGGATTAGGATTATGATTAGGGTTAGGGTTAGGATTAGGATTAGGATTAGGATTTGAATTAGGATTAGGGTTAGGATTTGGATGAGGATGAGGATGAGGATGAGGATGGGGATGAGGATGAGGATGAGGATGAGGATGAGGAGGAGGATGTGGATGTGGATGAGGATGAGGATGAGGATTAGGATCAGGATTAGGATTAGGATTATGATTAGGGTTAGGATTAGGATTGGGAATAGGATGAGGATGAGGATGAGAATTAGGATGAGAATGAGGATGAGCATGAGCATGAGCATGAGCATGAGGAATAGGATTAGGATTAGGGTTATGGTTAGGATTAGGATTGGGATTAGGCTTAGGATTAGAATGAGGATGAGGATGAGGAGA
The DNA here is from genome assembly GCF_001865875.1 of Lupinus angustifolius. Taxonomy (NCBI): domain Eukaryota; kingdom Viridiplantae; phylum Streptophyta; class Magnoliopsida; order Fabales; family Fabaceae; genus Lupinus; species Lupinus angustifolius. Next base: position 7,569,316 of record NC_032017.1, on the reverse strand, counting down.
AGTATGAGGAGTAGGATGGGGATGAGGATGAGGATGAGAATGAGTATCAGGATGAGGGTGAGGATGAGGACGGGCAGGAGAATTAGGATTAGGATGAGGATGAGGATGAGTATGAGGATGAGGATGAGGATGAGGATGAGGATGAGGATGAGGATGAGGATGAGGATGAGGATGAGGATGCGGATGAGGATGACGATGAGGATGAGGATGAGGATGTGGATTAGGATGAGGTTGAGGATGAGGATGTGGATGAGGATAATGATGAGGATGAGGATGAGGATGAGGATAAAGAATAGGAATAGGATTATGAATTGGATTTGGATTAGGATTAGGGTTAGGGTCGGGATTAAGATTGGGATTAGGATTAGGGTTAGGGTCGGGATTGGGATTGAGATTAGGATGAGGATGAGGATGAGGATGAGGATGAGGATGAGGATGAGGATGAGGATGAGGATGAGGATAAGGATGAGGACGAGGAAGAGGAAGAGGATGAGGATGAGGATGAGGATGAGGATGAGGATGGGGATGACGATGAGGATGGGGACGAGGATGTGAATGAGGATGAGGATGAGGATGAGGGTAAGGATGATGATGAGGATTAAGATTAGGATTTGGATTTTGATTAGGATTAGGATTAGAATTAGGATTAGTATTTGGGTTAGGATTGGGATAACGATTAGGATTGGGATAACGATTAGGATTGGGATAACGATTAGGATTGGGATAACGATTAGGATCAGGATTAGGATTAGGATTAGGATTAGGATTAGGATTAGGATTAGGATTAGGATTAGGATAAGGATTAGGATTAGGGTTAGGATTAGGATTAGGATTTGAATTAG
>NC_032017.1:7567832-7568469 GCF_001865875.1 Lupinus angustifolius | reverse complement strand
GATAAGGGTGAGGATGAGGATGAGGATGAGGGTGAGGATGAGGATGACGACGAGGATGAGGAAGAGGATGAGGATGAGGATAGGGACGAGGATGAGTATGAGGATGAGGATGAGGATGAGGACTAAAATTAGTATTACGATTTGGATTAGGATTAGGATTAGGGTTAGGATTAGGATTAGGATTGGGATTAGCATGAGGATGAGGATGAGGATGAGGATGAGGATGAGGATGGGGATGAGGATGAGGATGAGGATGAGTATGTGGAGGAGGAAGAGGATGAGGATGAGCATGAGGATGGGGACGAGGATGGGGATTAGGATGTGGATGAGGATGATGATGATGAGGAGGAGGATTAGGATTAGGATTAGGATTAGGATTAGAATTAGGAATAATATTAAGATGAGAATTAGGATTAGCATTAGGATGAGGATGAGGATTAGGATAAGGATTAGGATTAGGATAAGGATTAGGATTAGATTTAGGATAAGGATTAGGATTAGGATTAGGATAAGGATTAGGATTTGGGTTAGGATTGGGATAACGATTAGGATCAGGACTAGGATTAGGATTAGGATTAGGATTAGGCTGAGGATGAGGATTAGGATGAGGATGAGGATGAGGATAGGATGAGGATTA
>NC_032017.1:7567486-7567732 GCF_001865875.1 Lupinus angustifolius | reverse complement strand
AAGGATGAGGAAGAGGATGAGGATGAGGATGAGGATGAGGATGGGGACGAGGATGCGAATGAGGATGAGGATGAGGATGAGGACTAAGATTAGGATTAGGATTTGGATTAGGATTAGGATTAGGGTTAGGATTAGGATTAGGATTGGGATTAGCATGAGGATGAGGATGAGGATGAGGATGAGGATGAGGGTGAGGATGAGGATGACGACGAGGATGAGGATGAGGGTGAGGATGAGGATGAGGAT
>NC_032017.1:7562856-7565356 GCF_001865875.1 Lupinus angustifolius | reverse complement strand
GGATTAGGATGAGGATTAGAATTAGGATTAGGATTAGGGTTAGGGTTAGGATTAGGATTAGTATTAGGGTTAGGGTTAGGGTTAGGATTAGGGTTAGGGTTAGGTTTAGGATTAGGGTTAGGATTAGGATTAGGATTAGGGTGAGATTTAGGATTAGGATTAGGATGAGGATGAGGATGAGGAGGGGGATGAGGATGAGCATGAGCATGAGCATGAGGACGATGATGAGGATGAGGATGAGGATGAGGATGAGGAATAGGATTAGGTTTAATAGTAGGATTAGGATTAGGATGATGATGAGGATGAGGATATACATGACGATGAGGATGAGGATGAGCATGAGGATGAGGGTGAGGATAAGGATTAGGATTAGGATTAGGATTAGAATTTGGAGTAGGAATAGGATTAGGATGAGGATTAGGATTTGTATTTAGATTAGGATAAGAATTAGGATAAGGATTAGGATTAGGATTAGGATGAGGATGAGGATGAGGATGTGGATGAGGATGAGGATAAGGATGAGGATGAGCATAAGGATGAGCATGAGTATGAGGAATAGGATTAGGATTAGAATTGAGATTAGCATTAGGATGAGGATTAGAATTAGGATTAGCATTAGGGTTAGGGTTGGGGTTAGGATTAGGATTACGATTAGGATTAGGATTAGCGTTAGGGTTAGGTTTAGGATTAGGGTTAGGATTAGGATTAGGATTAGGGTGAGATTTAGGATTACGATGAGGAGGAGGATGAGGATGAGGATGAGGATGAGGATGAGGATGAGCATGAGGACGAGGATGAGGATGAGGATGAGGATTAGGGTTAGGTTGAGTAGTAGGATTAGGATTAGGATGTTGATGAGGATGAGGATATACATGACGATTAGCATGAGGATGAGCAAGAGGATGAGGGTGAGGATAAGGATTAGGATTAGGGTTAGGATTAGAATTTGGAGTAGGAATAGGATTAGGATGAGGATTAGGATTTGTATTTAGATTAGAATTAGGATTAATATAAGTTTTAGGATTAGGATTAGGATGAGGATAAGGATGAGGATGAGGATGAGGATGTGGATGAGGATGAGGATAAGGATGAAGATGACGATTACGATTAGGATTTGGATTAGAAATAGGATTAGGATTAAGATTAGGAATAGGGTTAGGATTAGGGTTAGGGTTACGATTGTGGCTAGGATTAGGACTAGGATTAGGGTGAGATTTAGGATTACGATTAGGATGAGGATGTGGAGGAGAACGAGCATTAGGATTAGGATTAGGATTAGGGTTTAGATCTGAATTAGGATTAGAAATTTGATGAGGATGAGGATGAGGATGAGGATGAGAATGAGTAATAAGATTAAGATTCGCATTAGGATAATGATGAGGATTAGGAATAGGATTATAATTAGTATTAGGGTTAGGATTTGGATGAGGATGAGGATTAGGAATAGGATTAGGATTAGAATTAGGAATAGGATTAGGATGAGGATTAAGATTTGGATTTAGATTAGGAATAAGATTAGGATTAGGTTTAGAATTAGGATTAGGGTTTGGATTAGGATTAGGATGCGGATGAGGATGAGGATGAGGATGAGCATGAGCATGAGGATGAGGAATAGGATTAGGATTAGAATTGAGATTCGGATTAGGATGAGGATTAGAATTAGGATTAGAATTAGGGTTAGGGTTGGGGTTTGGATTAGGATTAGGATTAGGATTAGGATTAGGGTAAGGGTTAGGTTTAGGATTAGGGTTAGGATTAGGATTAGGGTGAGATTTAGGATGACGATTAGGATGAGGAAGAGGATGAGGAGGAGGATGAGGATGAGGAGAAGGATGAGGATGAGGATGAGGATGAGCATGAGGACGAGGATGAGGATGAGGATGAGGATTAGGATTAGGTTTAGTAGTAGGATTAGGATTACGATGATGATGAGGATGAGGATATACATGACGATGAGCATGAGGATGAGGGTGAGGATAAGGATTAGGATTAGGATTAGAATTTGGAGTTGGAATGATGAAGATGATGATTAGGATTAGAATGAGGATTTTGATTAGGATTAGGATTAGGATGAGGATGAGGATGAGGATGAGGATAAGGATGAGGATGAGGATTAGGATTAGGATTTGGATTAGAAATAGGATTAGGATTAAGATTAGGATTAGAATTAGGAATTGGATTAGGATGAGGATTAGAATTAGGAATTGGATTAGGATGAGGATTAGGATTTGGATTTAGATTCGGAATAAGATTAGTATTAGGTTTAGAATTAGGATTAGGGTTTCGATTGGGATTAGGATGCGGATGAGGATGAGGATGAGCATGAGCATGAGTATGAGGAATAGGATTAGGATTAGAATTAGGATTAGGATTAGGGTTAGGGTTGGGGTTAGGATTAGGATTAGGATTAGGATTAGGATTAGGGTTAGGGTTAGGGTTTGGGTTAGGATTAGGATTAGGATTAGGATTAGGGTTAGGGTTAGATTTAGGATTAGGGTTA
>NC_032017.1:7559168-7562756 GCF_001865875.1 Lupinus angustifolius | reverse complement strand
GATGAGGATGAGGATGAGGATGAGGATGAGGATGAGGATGAGGATGAGGATGAGGATGAGGATGAGGATGAGGATGAGGATGTGGATTAGGATTAAGTTTAGTAGTAGGATTAGGATTAGGATGATGATGAGATGCAGATATACATGACGATGAAGATGAGGATGAGCATGAAGATGAGGGTGAGGATAAGGATTAGGATTAGGATTAGAATTAGAATTTGGAGTAGGAATAGGATTAGGATGAGGATTAGGATTAGGATGAGGATAAGGATGATGATGAGGATGAGCATGTGGATGAGGATGAGGATGAGGATGTGGATGAGGATGAGGATTAGGATGAGGACTAGGATGAGGATGAGGACGAGGACGAGGATATGGATGAGGATTAAGATTAGGATTAGGATTAGGATTAGGGTTAAGATTATGATGAAGATGAGGATGAGGATGAGGATGATAATGAGGATGAGAATGATGATGAGGATGAGGAGGAGGAGGACGATGAGGATGAGGACGAGGATGAGGATTAAGATTAGGATTCGGATTAGAATTGGGAATATGATTAGGATTATGATTAGGATTAGGATTAAAATAGAATTAAGATTAGGGTTAGGATTACGATTAGGCTGAGGACGAGGATGAGGATGAGGATAAGGATGTGGATGAGGATCAGGATCAGGACCAGGATCAGGATCAAGATAAGGATTAGGATGAGGATGAGGATGAGGATGTGGATGAGGATGAGGATGAGAATATGGAATAAGACTAGGATAAGAATTATGATTAGGATTAGGGTTTGGATTAGGATGAGGATGAGGATGAGGATGAGGATGAGGACGAGGATAAGGATGAGGACGAGGACGAGGATGAGGATGAGGATTAGGATTAGGTTTAGGAGTAGGATTAGGAAGAGGATGAGGATGAGGGTATGGATGACAATGAAGATGAGGATGAGGAAATAGATGACAATGAAGATGAGGATGAGGATGAGGATGACGGTGACGATTTGGATTAGGATTAGGATTAGAATTAGGAATTGGAATAGTATGAGGATTAGGATTTGGATTTACATTAGGAATAGGAATAGGATTAAGATTAGGATTAGGATGAGGACTAGGATTAGGATTAGGATTGGGATTAGGATTAAGATGAGGATGAGGATAAGGATGAGGATATGGATGACGACGAGGATGAGGGTGAGGATGAGGATTTGGATTAGGATTAGGATTAGGATTAGGGATGTGGATAAGGATGTGGATGAGGATGTGGATGAGGATGAGGATGAGGATGAGGATGAGGATGAGGATGAGGATGAGGATAAGGATTAGGATTTGTGGTAGGGTTAAGATTAGTGTTAGGGTTAGGATTAGGATTAGGATGATGATGAGGATGAGGATGAGGATTAGGATTAGGGTTAGGATTAGGAGTAGGATTTGGATTAGAAATAGGATTAGGATTAAGCTTAGGAATAAGGTTAGGGTTAGGGTTAGGGTTAGGATTAGGGTTAGGATTAGGATTAGGGTGAGATTTAGGATTAGGATTAGGATGAGGATGTGGAGGAGAATGAGCATGAGGATTAGGATTAGGATTTAGATCTGAATTAGGATTAGAAATTGGATGAGGATGAGGATGAGGATGAGAATGAGTAATAAGATTAGGATTAGCATTAGGATTATGATGAGGATTAGGATTAGGATTATAATTAGGATTAGGGTTAGGATTTGGATGAGGATGAGGATTAGGAATAGGATATGGATTAGGGTTAGGGTTAGGCTTAAGATTAGGGTTAGGATTAGGATAGGGTTAGGATTAAGATTAAGGTTATGGTTAAGGTTAGGGATAGGGCTAGGGTTAGGGTTAGGATTAGGATTAGGATTAGGATTAGGATGAAGTTGAGGTATAGGATTAGGATTAGGATTAGGATTTGCATTAGGATTGGGATGAGGATGAGAAATAGGATGTGGATGAGGATGACGATGAGGATGAAGATGAGTATGAGTTATAGGATAAGGATTAGGATAAGGATTAGGATTTGGGTTAGTGTTAGGATTATCATTGGGATTACGATGAGGATGAGGATGAGGATGAGGATGAGGATGAGGACGAAGATGAGTATGAGGAATAGGATTAGAATTAGGATAAGGATTAGGATTTGGGTTAGGGTTTGGATTAGGATTGGGATTAGGATGAGGATGAGGACGATGATGAGGGTGAGGATGTGAATGAGGATGAGGATTAGGATTCGGATGAGGATGAGGATGAGGATGAGGAAGAGGATGAGGATGAGGGTAAGGATAAGAATGAGGATGAAGATGATGATGAGGATTGGGATGATGATGAGGACGAGGATGAGGATTAGGATTAGGATTAGGATTAGGATTATGATTAGGATTAGGATTAGGATTAGGATTAGGATTTGGATTAGGATTAGCATTAGGATTAAGATTAGGGTTAGGGTTAGGATTAGGGTTAGGGCTAGGATTACGATTAGGGTGAGATTTAGGATTAGTATTAGGATGAGGATGAGGATGAGGAGGAGCATGAGCATTAGAATTAGGATTAGAATTAGGATTAGAATTAGGATGAGGATGAGGATGAGGATGAGGATGAGATTGAGGAATAAGATTAGGATGAGATTGAGGAATAAGATTAGAATTAGGAGTTGGAGTAGGATTACGATTAGGATTAGGATTAGGATTAGGATTATGATGAGGATTAGGATTAGTATTATGATTACGATTAGGATTAGGGTTAGGATTAGGATGAGGATGAGGATGGTGATGAGGATGAGGACGAGGACATGGAGGAGGACGAGGACGAGGACGAGGATAAGGATTAGGATTAGGATTAGAATTACGGTTATGGTTAGGATTAGGATTAGGATTAGGGTTAGGATTAGGATTAGGATTAGAATTAGGATTAGGGTTAGGGTTTGGATTAGGATTAGGATGAGGATGCGGATTAGGATTAGAATTAGGATTTGCATTAGGATAAGGATGAGGATGAGGATAAGAATGAGGGTGAGGATGAGAATTAGGAGGTGGAAGAGGATGACGATGAGGATGAGGATGAAGATGAGTATGATGAATAGGATTAGGATATGGGTAAGGGTTAGGATTAGGATTGGGATTAGGATGAGGATGAGGACGAGGATGAGGGTGAGGATGTGAATGAGTATGAGGATGAGGATGAGGATGAAGATTAGGATAAGGATGAGGATTAAGATTTGGATTAGGATTAGGGTTAGGATTAGGATTAAGATTAGGGTTAGGATTAGGATGAGGATGAGGATCAGGATGAGGATGTAGATGAGGATGAGGACGAGGAGGAGGTGGTGGATGAGGATGAGGATGAGGACGAGGATGAGGACGAGAATGAGGATGATGATGTGGATAAGGATAAGGATGAGGATGAGCATGAGCATGAGGATGAGGACGAGGTCGAGGATGAGGATGAGGATCAGGATGAGGATGAGGATGAGGATGAGGATGAGGATGAGGATGAGGATGAGGATGAGGATCAGGATGAGGATGAGGATGAGGATGAGGATGAGGATGAGGATGAGGATGAGGATGAGGATGAGGATGATGA
>NC_032017.1:7558749-7559068 GCF_001865875.1 Lupinus angustifolius | reverse complement strand
GGATTAGGATGAGGATGCGGATAAGGATGCGGATTAGGATTAGGATAAGGATGAGGATGAGGATGAGGACGAGGAAGAGGATGAAGATTAAGATGAGGATGAGTATTACGATGAGGAGGAGGATGAGGATGAGGATGAGGTTGAGATTGAGGATTAGGATGAGGACGAGGACGAGGATGAGGAATAAGATGAGGATGAGGATGAGGATAAGGATGAGGATTATGACTAGGATTAGGATTAGGGTTAGGATTAGGATAAGGATGAGGATGAGGATGAGGATGAGGATGAGGATGTGGATGTGGATGAGGATGAGGATGAG
>NC_032017.1:7557279-7558649 GCF_001865875.1 Lupinus angustifolius | reverse complement strand
AGGATGAGGATTAGGATTAGGATTAGGATTAGGATTAGGATTTGGAATAGGGTTAGGGTTAGGATTAGGATTAGGATTAGGGTGAGATTTAGGATTAGGATTAGGATCAGGATTAGGATGAGGATGAGGAGGAGAATGAGCATTAGTATTAGGATTAAGATTTGAACGAGGATGAGGATGAGTACGAGAATGAGGATGAGTACGAGAATGAGGATTAGGATTAGGATTAGGATTAGGATTAGGATTAGGATTAGGATTAGGATTAGGATTAGGATTAGGAATAGAATTAGGATTAGGTTTAGGATGAGGATTAGGATGAGGATGAGAATGAGGATGAGAATAAGGATGAGTATGAGGATGAGGATGAGAATGAGGATGTGGATGAGGATGACGATGAGGATTAGGATAAGGATGAGGATTACGATTAGGATTAGGATTAGGGTGAAGATTAGGATTAGCATAAGGATTAGGGTTAGAATTAGGATTAGGATGAGGATGAGGAGGAGAATGAGCATTAGGATTCGGATTAGGATTAGGATTAGGATTTGAATTAGGATTAGAATTAGGATGAGGTTGAGGATGAGGTTTAGGATTAGGATTATGATAAGGATTAGGATTAGGGTTAAGATTAGGATTAGGATTAGGATGAGGATGAGGATGAGGATGAGGACGGGGATAAGGATGAGGATTAAGATTAGAATTACGATTAGGATTAGGATTAGGATTAGGGTTAGGATTTGGATGAGGATGAGTATGAGGATGAGGATGATGATGAGGATGAGGATGAGGATGAGGATGAGGATTAGGATGAGGATGAGGATGAGGATGAGGATTAGGACTAGGATTAGGATGAGGATGTGGATGAATCGGAGGATGAGGGTGAGGATGAGGATGAGGATGAGGTTGAGGATGAGTATGAGGATGAGGATTAGGATGAGGATGAGGATTAAGATGTGGATTAGGATTAGGATTTGGAGTAGGCTGAAGATTAGGAGTAGGATTAGGATTAGGATTAGGATTACGATGAGGACGAGGATGAGGATCAGGATGAGGATGAGGATTAGGATGAGGATGAGGATGAGGATGAGGATGAAGATGAGGATGAGGATGTGGTTGAGGATGAGGATGAGGAAGAGGAAGAGGAAGAGGATGACGCAGAGGATGAGGATGCTGATGAGGATGGGGACGAGGAAGCGAATGAGTATGAGGATGAGGATGAGGATGAGGATGAGGATGAGGCCGAAGAAGAGGCTAAGGCAGAGGATGAGGATGAGGATGAGGATGATGATGAGGATGAGGGCGAGGATGAGGATGAGGATGAGGATGAGGATGATGATTAGGATTAGGATTAGGATTAGGATTGGGATTGG
>NC_032017.1:7556971-7557179 GCF_001865875.1 Lupinus angustifolius | reverse complement strand
GAGGATCAGGATGAGGATCAGGATGAGGATGAGGATCAGGATGAGGATGAGGAAGAGTAAGAGGATGACGCAGAGGATGAGGATGCTGATGAGGATGGGGACGAGGATGCGAATGAGGATGAGGATGAGGATGAGGATGAGGATAGGATGAGGATGAGGATGAGGAGGAGGATGGGGATGAGGATGAGGATGAGGATGAGGATGAGGG
>NC_032017.1:7556094-7556871 GCF_001865875.1 Lupinus angustifolius | reverse complement strand
ATGAGGATGAGGATGAGGATGAGGATGAGGATGAGGATGAGGATGAGGATGAGGATGAGGATGAGGATGAGGATGAGGATGAGGGTAACGGTGAGGGTGAGGATGAGTATGACGATGAGGATGAGGATGAGTATGAGGATGAGGATGAGTATGAGGATGACGTTGAGGATAAGGATGAGAATGAGGATGACGATGAGGATGAGGATGAGGACGAGGATGCGAATGAGGATGAGGATGAGGATAAGGATGAGGATTAAGATTAGACTTAGGATTAGGATTAGGATTAGGATTAGGATTAGTATTAGGATTAAGATTAGGATAAGGGTTAGAATTACGATGAGGATGAGGATAAGGATGAGGATGACGATGAGGATGAGGATAAGGATGAGGATGACGATGAGGATGAGGATAAGGATGAGGATTAAGATTAGACTTAGGATTAGGATTAGGATGAGGATTAGGATTAGGATTAGTATTAGGATTAAGATTAGGATTAGGATTAAGATTAGGATAAGGGTTAGAATTACGATGAGGATGAGGATAAGGATGAGGATGACGATGAGGATGAGGATGAGGGTGATGATGAGGATTACGATTAGGATTCGGATTAGGATTAGGATTAAGATGAGGATTAGGATTAGGGTTAGGATTAGGATTAAGGTTAGGGTTAGGGTTAGGGTTAGGATTAGGATTAGGGTTCGGATTAGGATTAGGATTAGGGTTAGGGTTTTGATTAGGATGAGGATGAAGATGAGGATGAGAATGAGGATGAGGATG
>NC_032017.1:7554815-7555994 GCF_001865875.1 Lupinus angustifolius | reverse complement strand
TGAGGATTAAGATTAGGCTTAGGTTTAGGATTAAGATTAGGATTAGGATTAGGGTTAGGATTAGGATTAGGATAAGGGTTAGGATTAGGATGAGGTTGAGGATGAGGATGAGGATGAAATGAGGATGAGGATGTGTAAGAAGATGAGGATAAGGATGAGGATAAGAATGAGCATTAGGATTAGGATTAGGAATAGAATTAGAATGAGGAGGAGGATGAGGATTAGGATGAGGTTGAGGAATAGGGTGAGGATGAGGATGAGAATGAGGATGAGGTTGAGGATGAGGACGGGGATTAGAATAAGGACGGGGAGAAGAATTAGGAGTAGGAGTAGGATTAGGATTAGGATTAGGGTTAGGGTTAGGATAAGGATTAGGATTAGGATTAGGATTTGTCTTAGGATTAGTATGATGATGAGGATGAGGATGAGGATGAGGACGAGGACGAGGATGAGGATGAGGAGAAGGAGAAGGAGGATGAGGATGAGGAGGAGGATGAGGATTAGGATGAGGATGAGGTTGAGGACGAGGATGAGGATTAGGATGAGGATGAGGATGAGGATTAAGATTAGGCTTAGGTTTAGGATTAAGATTAGGATTAGGATTAGGGTTAGGATTAGGAAGAGGATAAGGGTTAGGATTAGGATGAGGTTGAGGATGAGGATGAGGATGAAATGAGGATGAGGATGTGGAAGAAGATGAGGATAAGGATGAGGATGAGAATGAGAATTAGGATTACGATTAGGAATAGAATTAGAATGAGGGGGAGGATGAGGATTAGGATGAGGTTGAGGAATAGGGTGAGGATGAGGATGAGAATGAGGATGAGGTGTAGGATGAGGACGGGGATTAGAATAAGGACGGGGAGTAGAATTAGGAGTAGGAGTAGGATTAGGATTAGGATTAGGATTTCTCTTAGGATTAGTATGATGATGAGGATGAGGATGAGGATGAGGCTGAGGATGAGGATGAGGATGAGGCTGAGGATGAGGATGAGGATGAGGCTGAGGATGAGGATGAGGATGAGGACGAGGACGAGGATGAGGATTAGCATAAGGATGAGGATGAGCATTAAGATTAGGCTTAGGTTTATGATTAGGATTAGGATTAGGATTAGGATTAGGATTAGGATTAGGATTAGGATTAGGATTAGGATTAGGATTAGGATTAGGATTAGGATT
>NC_032017.1:7553709-7554715 GCF_001865875.1 Lupinus angustifolius | reverse complement strand
GGATGAGGATGAGGATGAGGATGAGGATGAGGATGAGGATGAGGATGAGGATGAGGATGAGGATGAGGATGAGGATGAGGATGAGTATGAGTATGAGGACGAGGATGAGGATTAGGATGAGGATGAGGATTAAGATTAGGCTTAGGTTTAGGATTAGGATTATGATTAGAATTAGAATGAGGTTGAGGATGAGGATAAGAGTTAGGATTAGGATGAGGTTGAGGATGAGGATGAGGATGAGAATGAGGATGAGGATAAGGAAGAAGATGAGGATAAGGATGAGGATGATAATGAGCATCAGATTTAGGATTAGGAATAGAATTAGAATGAGGAGGAGGATGAGGATTAGGATGAGGTTGAGGAATAGGATGAGGATGAGGATGAGAATGTGGATGAGGTTGAGGATGAGGATGGGGATTGGAAGAAGGATGAGGATTAAGATTAGGATTAGGAGTAGGAGTAGGATTAGGATTAGGATTAGGGTTAGGGTTAGGATTAGGATTAAGATTAGGATTAGGATTAGTACGATGATGAGGATGAGGATGAGGATGAGGACGAGGACGAGGATTAGAATAAGGAATAGGATGACGATTAAGATTAGGCTTAGGTTTTGGATTAGGATTAGGACTAGGAGTAGGATTAGGATTAGGATTAGGATTAGGATTAGGATAAGGGTTAGGATTAGGATGAGGATGAGGAAGAAGATGAGGATAAGGATGAGGATGAGAATGAGCATTAGGATTAGGATTAGGAATAGAATTAGAATGAGGATGAGGGTTAGGATGAGGATGAGGATGAGAATGAGGATGAGGTTGAGAATGAGGACGGTGATTTGAATAAGGACGGGGATTAGAATAAGGATGAGGATGAGGATGAGGATGAGGATTAGGATTAGGATGAGGATGAGGATGAGGATAAGGATGAGGATGATGATTAGGATGAGGATGAGGATGAGGATGAGGAAGAGGATGAGGATGAGGATGAGGATGAGGATGAGGATGAGGAT
>NC_032017.1:7553220-7553609 GCF_001865875.1 Lupinus angustifolius | reverse complement strand
AAGAGGGTTAGGATTAGGATTAGGAATAGAATTAGAATGAGGATGAGGATGAGGATGAGGTTGAGGATTAGGACTAGGATGAGGATGAGAATGAGGATGAGGTTGAGGATGAGGCCGGGACTAGAAGAAGGATTAGGATTAAGATTAGGATTAGGAGTAGGAGTAGGATTATGATTAAGATTAGGGTTAGGGTTAGGATTAGGATTAGGATTAGGATGAGGATGAGGATGAGGATGACGTTGACGATGAGGATGAGGATGACGTTGACGATGAGGATGAGGATGACGTTGACGATGAGGATGAGGATGACGTTGACGATGAGGATGAGGATGACGTTGACGATGAGGATGAGGATGAGGATGAGGATGAGGATGAGGATGAGGATAGGA
>NC_032017.1:7551346-7553120 GCF_001865875.1 Lupinus angustifolius | reverse complement strand
GAGGATGAGCATGAGGATGAGGATGAGGATGAGGATGAGGACGAGGACGAGTATGAGGAGGAGGATGAGGATGAGGATGAGGATGAAGATGAGGATGAGGATGAGGACGAGGATGATGATTAGGATTACGATGAGGATTTGGCTTAGGATTAGGGTTAGGGTTAGGATTAGGATCAGGGTTAGGGTTAGGATTAAGATTAAGAGTAGGATTAGGATTAGGGTTAGGATTAGGATGAGGATAAGGATGGGGACGAGGAAGAGGATGAGGATGAGGATTAGGATTAGGATTAGGAATTGGATTAGGATTAAGATTAGGATGAGGATGAGGATTAGGATTAGGATTAGGAATTGGATTAGGATTAAGATTAGGATGAGGATGAGGATTAGGAAGGATGAGGATGAGGATGAGGATGAGGATGAGGATTAGGATGAGGATGAGGATGAGGATGAGGGTGATGATGAGGATAGCGATTAGGATTAGGATTAGGATTAGGATTAGGATTAGGAATAGGGTGAGGATGAGGATTAGGATTCGGATTAGGATTAGGATTAAGATTAAGATTAGGATTAGGGTTAGGGTTAGGGTTAGTATTAGGATTAGGATTAGGATAGGGTTAGGGTTTGGATTAGGATGAGGATGAGGATGAGGATGAGCATTAGGATTAGCATTTGCATTAGGATTATGATGAGGATGAGGATGAGGATAAGGATGAGGATGAGGATGGGGATGAGGATGAGGATGAGGATGGGGATGAGGATAAGGATGAGGATGAGGATGAGGATGAGGATGAGGATGAGGATGAGGATGAGGATGAGGATGACGATGACGATGAGGATGAGGATGAGGATGAGGATGAGGATGAGGATGAGGATGATGATGATGATTAGGATTAGGATTAGGATTAGGGTTAATATTAGAATGAGGATGAGGATGAGGATGACGACGCGGATGAGGATGATGGTGATGATGAGGATTACAACTAGGATTAGTATTAGGATTAGGATTAGGAATAGGATGAGGATGAGGATTAGGATTAGGATGAGGATGAGGATGAGGATGAGGATTTGGATTAGGATTTGCATTAGGATTATGATGAGGATGAGGATGAGGATGAGGGCGAGGATGAGGATCAGGATGAGGATCAGGATGAGGATGAGGATGAGGGCGAGGATGAGGATGAGGATAAGGATGAGGATGAGTATGAGGACGAGGATGAGGATTAGGATGGGGATCAGGATGAGGATTAAGATTAGGCTTAGGCTTAGGCTTAGGTTTAGGATTAGGATTAGGATTAGGATTAGGATTAGGATTAGGATAAGGGTTAGGATTAGGATGAGGTTGAGGATGAGGATGAGGATGAGGATGAGAATGAGGATGAGGATGAGGAAGAAGATGAGGATAAGGATGAGGATGAGAATGAGCATTAGGATTAGGATTAGGAATAGAATTAGAATGGGGAGGAGGATGAGGATTAGGATGAGAATGAGGATGAGAATGAGGATGAGGTTGAGGATGAGGACAGGGATTAGAATAGGATGAGGATTAAGATTAGGATTAGGAGTAGGAGTAGGATGATTAGGATTAGGGTTAGGGTTAGGATTAGGATTAGGATTAGGATTAGGATTTGTCTTAGGATTAGTATGATGATGAGGATGAGGACGAGGACGAGGATAAGGATTAGGATAAGGATGAGGATGAGGATTAAGATTAGGCTTAGGTTTAGGATTAGGATTAGGATTAGGATTAGGATTAGGATTAGGATTAGGATTAGGA
>NC_032017.1:7548464-7549919 GCF_001865875.1 Lupinus angustifolius | reverse complement strand
ATGAGCATGAGGATGAGGATGAGGATGAGGATGAGGATGAGGTTGAGGATGAGGATGAGGATGAGGATGAGGATGAGGATGAGGATGAGGATGAGGATCAGGATGAGGATGAGGATGAGGGTGATGATGAGGATTGCGATTAGGATTAGGATTAGGATTAGGAATAGGGTGAGGATGAGGATTAGGATTCAGATTAGGATTAGGATTATGATTAAGATTAAGATTAGGATTAGGGTTAGGGTTAGGGTTAGTGTTAGGATTAGGTTTAGGATTAGGATTAGGGTTAGGGTTTGGATTAGTATGAGGATGAGGATGAGGATGAGTATTAGGATCAGGATTTGCATTAGGATTATGATGAGGATGAGAATGAGGGAGAGGATGAGGATGAGGATGAGGATGAGGATGAGGATGAGGATGAGGATGAGGATGAGGATGAGGATGAGGGTGAGGGTGATTATGAGGATTGCGATTATGATTAGGATTAGGATTTGGAATAGGGTGAGGATGAGGATTAGGATTCGGACTTGGATTAGGATTAGGATTACGATTAGGATTAGGGTTACGGTTAGTATTAGGATTAGGTTTAGAATTAGGATTAGGGTTAGGGTTTGGATTAGGATGAGGATGAGTATTAGGATTAGGATTTGCATTAGGATTATGATGAGGATTATAATGAGTATGAGGATGAGGATGCCGATGAGGACGAGGATGAGGATGAGGATGAGGATGGGGATGAGGATGAGGATGAGGACGAGGATCCGCATGAGGATGAGGATGAGGAAAAGGATGTAGGATGAGGATTAGGATTAGGTTTAGGATTAGGATTATGATTATGATTAGAATTAGGATAAGGATTAGGATTAGGATTAGGATTTGGATTAGGATTAGGATTAGGATTAGGATTTGTGTTAGGATTATGATAATAATGATGACGATGACGAAGACGAAGACGATGATGATGACGTTGACGATGAGGATGAGGACGAGGATGAGGATGAGAGTTAGAATGAGGATGAGGATGAGGATGAGGACAAGGATGAGGATAAGGATGAGGATGAGGATGATGATGAGGATGAGGATGAGGATGATGATTAGGATTAGGACTAGGATGAGGATTAGGGTTAGGATTAGGATGAGGATGTTGATGAGGATGAGGACGACGAGGATGAGGATGAGGATGAGGATGAGGGTGATGATGAGGATTACGATTCGGATTAGGATTAGGATTAGGATTAGGGTTAGGGTTAGGGTTAGGATTAGGATTCAGGTTAGGATTAGGATTAGGGATAGGGTTTGGATTAGGATGTGGATGAGGATGAGGATGAGGATGAGGACGAGGATGCGAATGAGGATGAGGATGACGATAAGGACGAGGATTAACATTAGGCTAAGGATTAGGTTTAGGATAAGGATTAGGATTAGGATTAAGATTAGGATAAGGGTTAGGATTAGGAT
>NC_032017.1:7547858-7548364 GCF_001865875.1 Lupinus angustifolius | reverse complement strand
AAGCGGATGAGGATGAGGATGAGGATGAGGATGAGGATGAGGATGAGGATGAGGATGAGAATGAGTAATAGGATTAGGGTTAGGGTTTGGATTAGGATGAGGATGAGGATGTGGATGAGGATGAGGACGAGGATGAGGATGAGGACGAGGATGCGAATGAGGATGAGGACGAGGATGCGAATGAGGATGAGGATGACGATAAGGATGAGGATTAACATTAGGCTAAGGATTAGGTTTAGGATAAGGATTAGGATTAGGATTAGGATGAGGATGAGGATGAAGACGAGGATGAAGACGAGGATGAAGACGAGGATGAAGACGAGGATGAAGACGAGGATGAAGACGAGGATGAAGACGAGGATGAAGACGAGGATGAAGACGAGGATGAAGACGAGGATGAGGATGAGGATGAAGACGAGGATGAAGACGAGGATGAGGATGAGGATGAGGATGACGATTAGGATTAGAATTAGGATTAGGATGAGGATGAGGATGAGGATGAGGAT
>NC_032017.1:7545696-7547758 GCF_001865875.1 Lupinus angustifolius | reverse complement strand
TAGGTTGAGGATTAGGATTAGGGTTAGGGTTAGGATTAGGATGAGGATGAGGATGAGGATGAGGATGAGGATGAGGATGAGGATGACGATGAGGATGAGGATGACCATGAGGATGAGGGTGACGTTGAGGGTGCGGATGAGGATGAGGATCAGGATTAGGATGAGGATGAGGGTGAGGGTGAGGATGAGGATGAGTGTGAGCATGACGGTGAGGGTGAGGTTGCGGATGAGGATGAGGATAAGGATGAGGATGAGGATGAGGATGAGGATAAGGATGAGGGTGAGGGTGAGGATGAGGATGAGTGTGAGCATGACGGTGAGGGTGAGGTTGCGGATGAGGATGAGGATAAGGATGAGGATGAGGATGAGGATGAGGATAAGGATGAGGGTGAGGGTGAGGATGAGGATGAGTGTGAGCATGACGGTGAGGGTGAGGTTGCGGATGAGGATGAGGATAAGGATGAGGATGAGGATGAGGATGAGGATAAGGATGAGGGTGAGGGTGAGGATGAGGATGAGTGTGAGCATGACGGTGAGGGTGAGGTTGCGGATGAGGATGAGGATAAGGATGAGGATGAGGATGAGGATGAGGATAAGGATGAGGGTGAGGGTGAGGATGAGGATGAGTGTGAGCATGACGGTGAGGGTGAGGTTGCGGATGAGGATGAGGATAAGGATGAGGATGAGGATGAGGATGAGGATAAGGATGAGGGTGAGGGTGAGGATGAGGATGAGTGTGAGCATGACGGTGAGGGTGAGGTTGCGGATGAGGATGAGGATAAGGATGAGGATGAGGATGAGGATGAGGATAAGGATGAGGGTGAGGGTGAGGATGAGGATGAGTGTGAGCATGACGGTGAGGGTGAGGTTGCGGATGAGGATGAGGATAAGGATGAGGATGAGGATGAGGATGAGGATAAGGATGAGGGTGAGGGTGAGGATGAGGATGAGTGTGAGCATGACGGTGAGGGTGAGGTTGCGGATGAGGATGAGGATAAGGATGAGGATGAGGATGAGGATGAGGATAAGGATGAGGGTGAGGGTGAGGATGAGGATGAGTGTGAGCATGACGGTGAGGGTGAGGTTGCGGATGAGGATGAGGATAAGGATGAGGATGAGGATGAGGATGAGGATAAGGATGAGGGTGAGGGTGAGGATGAGGATGAGTGTGAGCATGACGGTGAGGGTGAGGTTGCGGATGAGGATGAGGATAAGGATGAGGATGAGGATGAGGATGAGGATAAGGATGAGGGTGAGGGTGAGGATGAGGATGAGTGTGAGCATGACGGTGAGGGTGAGGTTGCGGATGAGGATGAGGATAAGGATGAGGATGAGGATGAGGATGAGGATAAGGATGAGGGTGAGGGTGAGGATGAGGATGAGTGTGAGCATGACGGTGAGGGTGAGGTTGCGGATGAGGATGAGGATAAGGATGAGGATGAGGATGAGGATGAGGATAAGGATGAGGGTGAGGGTGAGGATGAGGATGAGTGTGAGCATGACGGTGAGGGTGAGGTTGCGGATGAGGATGAGGATAAGGATGAGGATGAGGATGAGGATGAGGATAAGGATGAGGGTGAGGGTGAGGATGAGGATGAGTGTGAGCATGACGGTGAGGGTGAGGTTGCGGATGAGGATGAGGATAAGGATGAGGATGAGGATGAGGATGAGGATAAGGATGAGGGTGAGGGTGAGGATGAGGATGAGTGTGAGCATGACGGTGAGGGTGAGGTTGCGGATGAGGATGAGGATAAGGATGAGGATGAGGATGAGGATGAGGATAAGGATGAGGGTGAGGGTGAGGATGAGGATGAGTGTGAGCATGACGGTGAGGGTGAGGTTGCGGATGAGGATGAGGATAAGGATGAGGATGAGGATGAGGATGAGGATAAGGATGAGGGTGAGGGTGAGGATGAGGATGAGTGTGAGCATGACGGTGAGGGTGAGGTTGCGGATGAGGATGAGGATAAGGATGAGGATGAGGATGAGGATGAGGATAAGGATGAGGGTGAGGGTGAGGATGAGGATGAGTGTGAGCATGACGGTGAGGGTGAGGTTGCGG
>NC_032017.1:7544580-7545596 GCF_001865875.1 Lupinus angustifolius | reverse complement strand
GAGGATGAGGATGAGGATGAGGTTGAGAATGAGGACTAGGATGAGGACGAGGACGAGGAATATGATTAGGATTTGGATTAGGATTAGGATTAGAGTTAGGATTAGGATTAGGATGAGGATGACGATGAGCATGAGGATGAGAATGAGCATGAGGATGAGGATGAGGATGAGGATGAGGATGAGGATGAGGATGAGAAAGAGGATGAGGATGAGGATGAGGCTGAGGATGACGATGATGAGGAGGATGCAGATTAGGGTGTGGATTAGGATGAGGATGAGGATGAGCATGAGGATTAGGATTACGATTAGTATCAGGATTACGATGATGATTAGGATTAGGATTTGCATTAGGATTAGGATGAGGATGAGGATAAGGATGAGGATGAGGATGAGGATGAGGATGGGGAAGAGAATAAGGACTAGGATGAGGATTAGCATGAGGAATAGCATTAGGAATTGGATTAGGATTTTGAAAAGCATTTGGATTATGATTAGGATTAGGATGAGGATTAGGATGAGGATGAGGATGGGGATGAGGATGGGGAGGAGGATGAGGATGAGGATGAGGATGAGGATGAGGATTAGGATGAGAATGAGGACTAGGATGAGGATGAGGACGAGGAATATGATTAGGATTTGGATTAGGATTAGAATTAGGATTAGAGTTAGGATTAGGATTAGGATGAGGATGACGATGAGCATGAGCATGAGGATGAGAATGAGGATGAGGATGATGATGAGGATGAGGATGAGGATGAGGATGAGGATGAGGATGAGGATGAGGATGAGGGTTCGGATTAGGATAATGATGATGATGATGAAGATGGGGATGAGGATGAGGATGAGGGTTTGGATTAGGATGATGATGATGATGATGAAGATGGGGATGAGGATAAGGATGGGGATGAGGATTAGGATTAAGATTAGGATTAGGAATAGGATTAGGATTAGGGTGTGGATTAGGATTAGGATGAGGATGAGGATGAGGATTAGGGTATTATTTAGGAATAGGAATA
>NC_032017.1:7541104-7544480 GCF_001865875.1 Lupinus angustifolius | reverse complement strand
GATGAGGAGGAGGATGAGGATTAGGATGAGGATGAAGATGAGGAGGAGGATGAAGTTGAGGATGAGGATAGAATTAGGATTAGGATTAGGATTAGGGTCATGATTAACATTAGGATGAAGATGAGGAAGAGGATGAGGATGAGGATTAGGATTAGGATTAGGGTCATGATTAACATTAGGATGAAGATGAGGAAGAGGATGAGGATGAGGATTAGGATTAGGATTAGGGTCATGATTAACATTAGGATGAAGATGAGGAAGAGGATGAGGATGAGGATTAGGATTAGGATTAGGGTCATGATTAACATTAGGATGAAGATGAGGAAGAGGATGAGGATGAGGATTAGGATTAGGATTAGGGTCATGATTAACATTAGGATGAAGATGAGGAAGAGGATGAGGATGAGGATTAGGATTAGGATTAGGGTCATGATTAACATTAGGATGAAGATGAGGAAGAGGATGAGGATGAGGATTAGGATTAGGATTAGGGTCATGATTAACATTAGGATGAAGATGAGGAAGAGGATGAGGATGAGGATTAGGATTAGGATTAGGGTCATGATTAACATTAGGATGAAGATGAGGAAGAGGATGAGGATGAGGATTAGGATTAGGATTAGGGTCATGATTAACATTAGGATGAAGATGAGGAAGAGGATGAGGATGAGGATTAGGATTAGGATTAGGGTCATGATTAACATTAGGATGAAGATGAGGAAGAGGATGAGGATGAGGATTAGGATTAGGATTAGGGTCATGATTAACATTAGGATGAAGATGAGGAAGAGGATGAGGATGAGGATTAGGATTAGGATTAGGGTCATGATTAACATTAGGATGAAGATGAGGAAGAGGATGAGGATGAGGATTAGGATTAGGATTAGTATTAGGATTATGATTAGGATTAGGATTAGGGTCATGATTAACATTAGGATGAAGATGAGGAAGAGGATGAGGATGAGTATTAGGATTAGGATTTGCATTAGCATTAGGATTAGGATGAGGATAAGGATGAGGATGCGGATGAGGATGCGGATGAGGATTATAATGATGATGAGGATAAGAACGAGAATGAGAATGAGGATGAAGATGAGGATGAGGATGATGATGAGGATGAGGATGAGGATGGGGATGAGGATGAGGATGAGGATGAGGATGCGGATGAGGATGAGGATGAGGATGAGGACGAGGATGAGGATGAGGATGCGGATGAGGATGAGGATGAGGATGAGGACGAGGATGAGGATGAGGATGCGGATGAGGATGAGGATGAGGATGAGGACGAGGATGAGGATGAGGATGCGGATGAGGATGAGGATGAGGATGAGGACGAGGATGAGGATGAGGATGCGGATGAGGATGAGGATGAGGATGAGGACGAGGATGAGGATGAGGATGCGGATGAGGATGAGGATGAGGATGAGGACGAGGATGAGGATGAGGATGCGGATGAGGATGAGGATGAGGATGAGGACGAGGATGAGGATGAGGATGCGGATGAGGATGAGGATGAGGATGAGGACGAGGATGAGGATGAGGATGCGGATGAGGATGAGGATGAGGATGAGGACGAGGATGAGGATGAGGATGCGGATGAGGATGAGGATGAGGATGAGGACGAGGATGAGGATGAGGATGCGGATGAGGATGAGGATGAGGATGAGGACGAGGATGAGGATGAGGATGCGGATGAGGATGAGGATGAGGATGAGGACGAGGATGAGGATGAGGATGCGGATGAGGATGAGGATGAGGATGAGGACGAGGATGAGGATGAGGATGCGGATGAGGATGAGGATGAGGATGAGGACGAGGATGAGGATGAGGATGCGGATGAGGATGAGGATGAGGATGAGGACGAGGATGAGGATGAGGATGCGGATGAGGATGAGGATGAGGATGAGGACGAGGATGAGGATGAGGATGCGGATGAGGATGAGGATGAGGATGAGGACGAGGATGAGGATGAGGATGCGGATGAGGATGAGGATGAGGATGAGGACGAGGATGAGGATGAGGATGCGGATGAGGATGAGGATGAGGATGAGGACGAGGATGAGGATGAGGATGCGGATGAGGATGAGGATGAGGATGAGGACGAGGATGAGGATGAGGATGCGGATGAGGATGAGGATGAGGATGAGGACGAGGATGAGGATGAGGATGCGGATGAGGATGAGGATGAGGATGAGGACGAGGATGAGGATGAGGATGCGGATGAGGATGAGGATGAGGATGAGGACGAGGATGAGGATGAGGATGCGGATGAGGATGAGGATGAGGATGAGGACGAGGATGAGGATGAGGATGCGGATGAGGATGAGGATGAGGATGAGGACGAGGATGAGGATGAGGATGCGGATGAGGATGAGGATGAGGATGAGGACGAGGATGAGGATGAGGATGCGGATGAGGATGAGGATGAGGATGAGGACGAGGATGAGGATGAGGATGCGGATGAGGATGAGGATGAGGATGAGGACGAGGATGAGGATGAGGATGCGGATGAGGATGAGGATGAGGATGAGGACGAGGATGAGGATGAGGATGCGGATGAGGATGAGGATGAGGATGAGGACGAGGATGAGGATGAGGATGCGGATGAGGATGAGGATGAGGATGAGGAATAGGATTAGGATTACGATGAGGATGAGGATGAGGATGAGGATAAGAAGGAGAATGAGGATGGGGAAGATGTTAAGGATGAGGATGAGGATGAGGAACATGATAAGGATGACGATGAGGATGAGCATGAGGAATACAATTTGGATGAGGATTAGGATTAGGGTTAGGGTTAGGATGGATCAGGATGAGGATGAGGATGAGGATGAGGATGAGGATGAGGATTAGGGTGAGGATGTGGATGAGGATGAGAATGAGGATAAGTATGAGGTTGAGGNAGGATGAGGATGCGGATGCGGATGTGGATGAGGATGAGGATGAGGATGAGAATGAGGATGAGGAGGAGGAGGAGAATGAGGATGAGGATTAGGGTGAGGATGTGGATGAGGATGAGAATGAGGATAAGTATGAGGTTGAGGAATAGGATTAGGAGTAGGATTAGGATTAGGATTACGGTTTGAGTTAGGATTAGGATTGACATTAGGATTAGGATGAGGATGAGGATGAGGATGAGAATGAGGATGAGAATAAGAATGAGGAAAAGGATAAGTATGAGGTTGAGGAATAGGATTAGGATTAGGATGAGGATGACGATGAGAATAAGGATGAGGATGAGGATGAGGATGAGGATGAGGATGAGGGTGAGGATGAGGATGAGGATGAGGATGAGGATGAGGATGAGGATGAGGATGTGGATGAGGATGAGGATGAGGATGAGGATGAGGATGAGGATGAGGATGAGGATGAGGCT
>NC_032017.1:7539028-7541004 GCF_001865875.1 Lupinus angustifolius | reverse complement strand
GATTAGGATTAGGATTAGGATTAGGATTAGGATGAGGATTGAGATTAGGATTATGATTAGGATAAGGATTTGGATTAGATTTAGGATTAGGGTTAGAATTAGGATGAGGATGAGGATGAGGATGAGGATGAGGATGAGAATTAGAATTAGGAATAGGATTAGGATGAGGATTAGATTAGGATTAAGATTAGAATTAGGATTAGGGTTAGGATTAGGATGAGGATGTGGATGAGGATGAGGGTGAGGATGAGGATTAGGATAAGGATTAGGAGTCGGATTAGCAATAGGATTAGGATGAGGATTATGATTAGGATTATGATTAGGATAAGGATTAGGATTAGATTTAGGATTATGGTTAAGATTAGGATTAGGATGAAGGATGAGGAAGAGAATGAGGATAAGGATAGGATGAGGATGAGGATGAGGACGAGGATGAGGATGAGGATGAGCAGGAGAATGAGGATGAGGAATATGATTAGGATTAGGATTAGGAATAGGATTAGGATGAGGATTAGGATTAGGATTATGATTACGATTAAGATTAGGATTAGGAATAGGATTAGGATTACGATTAGGATAAGGATGAGGATGAGTATGAGAATAAGGATGAGGATGAGGATGAGGATGTGGATGGGGATGAGGATGAGGATGAGGATGAGGATGCAGATGAGGATGAGGATGAGGATGAGGATGAGGATGAGGATGCAGATGACGATGAGGATGTGGATGACGATATGGATGAGGATGAGGATGAGGATGAGGATGAGAATGAGGAAAAAGATTAGGATTAGGATTAGGAATAGGATTAGGATGAGGATTGAGATTAAGATTATGATTAGGATAAGGATTTGGATTAGATTTAGGATTAGGGTTAGAATTAGAATTAGGATGAGGATGAGGATGAGGGTGAGGATGTGGATGAGGATGAGGTTGAGGATGAGGTTGAGGATGAGGATGCTAACAAGCATCTCTGCGACTCCAGGGAAACTTCTATAAATATAGGCACATTTCATTCGAAATAGAGATCATATATCACACATATCATTCCCCATTCTGCCTAGATATTCTTCCATGAAGTTCTCTCTTCTTGTTCTTAGTTGATAGGAGTTTTATTTAAGTATGTTTTGTGATTTTAGTTTATAATTCAATAGGAGAAAAGAAGAAAGCAAATGAGATGCAAAAATAAATTTTATAATCTCATTTGGAACTCAAAGCATTAAATCCTTGGATGGATAGCTCATGCTCCTAACAATTTCTTTTGAATATGGTTATGTATTTCTACTTCTTCTTATATTCTAAAAAGTTTGAATTTTAATCATTCAAGTTGGTGCCTTGGTTAATTTTATTTCTTTCAGAAATTCTTAAGTCTCGTCTTAGATTGATCACCTAAAAACTGATTTCAAGTTATAAAAATTACTTGTCTCAAACACTTGACAAATAAACTAAGTAGTTGTACTACTTAGTTATTTGCCAAGTTAAGCATACTTTTCTTAAGATCTTATATTCATTACTACTTCAATATTAGAGTAGCCAAGATTAGGGTGTGAAAACCTAGTCTCTTGTCAATGTAATATTGTTTAGTAATAAATATAAATGATTATCATTCTACCATTTTAGGACATACACTAAAAGGAGGATTTTAGAGCTTGGTGTTTGGAGTTAATTAAAGTAAAACATAAGAACTTGTCTAAGTAGTTCAAATTCATAAGAAGTTGATAAATATTTTCCTTATTCAAAATGATCTTGTCTCCTCAAGAATTTGTTAATATCTAGTTTATGTTTCTTGTTAATTGTTTATATGAAATTCAATACAAATCAAAACCAAAATATGTTTAACTCATTATTTGTGCATTGACATGTTCATATGATTCATCCTATTAGGCAATTCCTTGTGGTTCGACATAATCCTATACTATAGTACAGTTGAATCTTGAAAAAGGTGTCAATTGTAAAATAGTAAAGTGTTATCAATAAAT
>NC_032017.1:7535801-7538928 GCF_001865875.1 Lupinus angustifolius | reverse complement strand
TACTTAATAATTATGTAATAGGGGATTGCTTCGATACCATTATATCGGCGTTGGAATTTATTCTAACAAAAGTCGAGATGGGGCAAAGAAGGAATAACTTATTCACATGATTATTAAAAGTAAGTTGCAACAAGAATATTCTTGAAACCCTTATACCGGCGTTGGAATTTATTTCAACAAAGCCGAGATGGCGAACAAAGAATAAAATCATGTTCACTAAGTTAATCAAATAAAAAGAAAACACACTGAATTGAGGGAAACCATTCCCCAGAATAACCTTTCAACAAATTGGCGACGCTGCCGGGGAATTGCTTTAATAAAAAAACATTTCATATTTATATGTCATTCATCAAATAATGTGCATAAATTTATTTTATTTTTTACAAATTATTTTTCACTTTGTACAAAGATGTGAATTACGTACGCCAACCCTTTTGCTGGATTAGATCATGAAGATCCGTACCACCACCTCACAAAATGCTATGAGTTGGTTGGTACTGCTGGGATCTCCGAGTCTGAGGAGGAGACCATTTTTCTCAGGCTATTTCCATTAACACTTATCGGAGAAGCCAAAAAATGGTTCTTAGATCTTCCACAACATTTTCAAAACAACTGGAATATGGTGGAGGAAAAATTTATGACAAGATATTTTCCGCGAGGAAAATTTATGGACTTGAAAACTACTATCTCCATTTTCATCCAGCCTTCTGGGGAGATTCTATGCAAGGCATGGGACAGATTCAAATCCATGCTTAGAAAATGTCCTAACTATCGTTTTGATGTTCAAACTCAGATCCATATCTTTGTCAATGGACTTCAACAACAACATAAATGGATCTTGAACGCAACTGCAGGCGGGAAGCTAATGGCTAAAACTCCACAAGAAGCAATTGATATTATCAAATCCATGGCATTAAATGATCAGAAAAGTCAACACCAAAGAAGGCCACCACCTAGGCAAGGTGGAATACTTCAATTAAATTCAGCTGATGCAGTATTGGCCCAACATATATTGCTTCAACAACAACTCGAAGAGGTGACCCAAAAACTCAATGATTTGCCAAAGCAGTTACGGGAAACTTCAAAGAAGCAAATTTTTCAGTATGACAATTGTAATGAGGATAATGATTCCATTACATGCCAAAATGAGGAAGTGCATTTTGTTGGAAACCTTCCAAGGCAGAACTTCCAAAATAATTACCCTCAAGGGGGTAATAATCAATTTCAAAGAAATCAACCTTGGAGGCAAGATCTTTCTCAGAAATAACCCTTCTACCCCCGGAATAATCAATTTCAACACCCCACCCAGGATAAAAGCATCAAAAAAGATTTTTTTTCTTGATTTTTAACTGAAAATCCTTGACTAGAGACTTCCAACCCCTATATAGATACCCATTCTTGAATCACAAAGCACCAAGGCAATTTTGCAAAATCATCTCCAACATAAAAAAAATTCTCCCAAGTTTCAAAGTTTTCTTTTACCTTCATCATGTAAGTTCTCCTTCTTTGTTATTTTCTTTTGTAAATATTCATTTTTGTTGCTTAAATCTTCTTCCAGAAAATGTGTAAGAGGTTTAATTCATGAAATATCTATATACTGATGCACATTTTTATGTTCTAACTTTTTTGGAGTTTTTGTGTATTGTGAACTTTTCTTAGGAATTTTAGGAGTTCATCAAGGAGAGGAAAGGAAGTTGTAAAGGAAGAAAAGAACTCCAAGTTTGTCTCCAATGATGGCAAAGAAAAATTCAAAGAAATCACACTCAAGAATGCTATCACTTTAGAAAAAATTATGAACTTGAGTGAGGATGACTTTGGAGGTTTTCTTTTTATGGTGGAAAAGTGTGGTTGGCAAAAGATTGCTGAACCAAAGAAAATGTTTCTTTGGATGTTGTAAAGCAATTTTTTGCCAACTCAAACGCATCAAGTGAGGCAAGGAGAAATAGTTACACTTGGGTGAATGTGACTCAAGTTTTCTACAACAAGCACGTAATCAATGAGTACTTGGGTAATCCATGGAATCCACGAAGTGAGGAGCATGACTTATGTGACTACCAAATGAAGCTCAACAACACATCCGACATGGGTGAAGAAGAAAGTCATGAAGAAAAATATGTGAGGAAAAGCTTATGTTTAGAAGATTTGGAGCTCAACATGTATGGGCCCGTTTTCAAATTTTGCATGACTCAACAAACCCAAATATGAGCAAGCTTCATACTTTCCAACATATGGCCTTCATCACATGTTTCAGATCTTCTTCTTCCTAAAGCAAAACTCTTTAGCTCCATCTATGATGAACACTCCATAGACATTGCTGCAGTGATCTCAAATGCTATTTGGGATTGCATTAACAAAGGTATCCCTTCCATTATACTTCCTTCCACCCTACAAAAAAATTATGGCCCTCAAATCCGAAATCAACACTGTTTATGTCACCAATTATTGCAAAGAAAAATCCATCTCACAAGATCAAGCTGAGCTTAGAAAGAAGTTTGGTGACTTAAGATCAAAGCAACCAAGTGGCTATGGAAGGACCATGAGTTCTAAAGTAGATGCCATAATGAGGGAGCAACAAATGCAAAACTTGCAACAAAAGGCATGCTACCACGAGCTTAAGGGCATTTATAAGAGTTTGCATAGTATTTTTGAGAAGAAGCCCAATTTCAAGGGAGGATCTTATGAAGAATTTGTGGCAAAAACCAAGTTTCCCGAGGGGAGGTCCCAAGACTCATCCTCATTCACATCCTCATCCTCATCCTCGTCCTCATCCTCATCTGATTTCAAATCCTAATCCTAACCCTAACCCATATCCTACTTCTAATCCTATTGCTCTTACTCATCTTCATCCTCATCCTCATCCTAATCCCAATCCTAATCTTAACCCTAACCCAAATCCTAATCCTTATCCTAATCCTAATCTTATTCCTCATACTCATCTTCATCCTCATCCTCCTTCTCATTCTCATTCTCATCCTCATCCTAATCCCAATCCTAATCTTAACCCTAACCCAAATCCTAATCCTTATCCTAATCCTAATCTTATTCCTCATACTCATCTTCATCCTCATCCTCCTTCTCATTCTCATTCTCATCCTCATCCTAATCCTAATGCAAATCCTAATCCTAA
>NC_032017.1:7534806-7535701 GCF_001865875.1 Lupinus angustifolius | reverse complement strand
TCCTAATCCTAATCCTAATCCTAACCCTAACCCTAGTCCTAACCATAACCCTAATCCTAATCCTAATCCAAATCCTCATCCTAATCCTTATTCTAATCCTCATCCTAATCCTAATCCTATTCCTTATTCTAATGCTCATCCTCATCCTCATCCTCATCATCATTCTAATCCTAATACTAATCCTAATCCTTTCCCTAGTCCTAACCCTAACCCTAATCCTAATCCTAAAACTAATCCTAATCCTTACTCTAATCCTAATCCTAATTCCATTCCTCATTCTAATGCTCATCCTCATCCTCATCCTCATCCTCATGCTCATCCACATTCTCATCCTCACCCTCATCCTCATCCTCATCCATATCCTAGTCCTCATCCTAATCCTACTCCTAATTCAAATCCTAATCGTAATCCTAATACTCATCCCTCATCCTAATTCTAACCCTAATCCTAATCCTAATCCTAATCCAAATCATAATCCTCATGCTTATCCTAATCCTCATTCTCATCCTTATCCTCATCTTGATTGACATCCTCATCCTCATCCTCATCAATCCCAATCCTAATCCTAACCCTAACCCAAATCCTAATCCTTATCCTAATCCTAAACCTATTCCTCATACTCATCTTCTAACTCATCCTCATCCTCATCCTCATCCTCATCCCCATACTGAACCTCAACCTCATCCTCATCCTCCTCCTCATCCTCGTTCTCATCCTCATCCTCATTCACATCCTCACCCCCATCCTCGTCCTCATCTTATCGTAATCCCAATCCTAATCCTAACCCTAACCCTAACCTATATCCTAATCCTAATCATATTGCTCCTACTCATCTTCATCCTCACCCTCATCCTTATTCTCATCCCCACCCTCATCCTTATTCTCATCCTCATCC
>NC_032017.1:7533852-7534706 GCF_001865875.1 Lupinus angustifolius | reverse complement strand
ATCCTCATCCTCGTCCTCATCCTCATCCTCATTCAAATCCTCACCCCCATCCTCGTCCTCATCTTATCGTAATCCCAATCCTAATCCTAACCCTAACCCTAACCTATATCCTAATCCTAATCATATTGCTCCTACTCATCTTCATCCTCACCCTCATCCTTATTCTCATCCCCACCCTCATCCTTATTCTCATCCTCATCCTAATCCTAATCCAAACCCTAAACCTAATCCTAACCCTAACCTTAATCCTAATCCTCATCCTCATCCTCATCCTAATCGTAATCCTAATACTAATCCAAATCCTAATCCTAATCTTAATCCTAATCTCATCATCATCCTTATCATCATCCTAATCCTAATCCTAACCCTAACCCAAATCCTAATCCTAACCCTAATGCTGATCCTAATCCTAATCCAAATCCTAATCCTAATCCTATTTCTAATCCTCATCCTAATCCTAATCCTAATCTTATTCCTCATTCTCATGCTCATCCTCATCCTCATTCTCATCCTCATCCTCATCCATATCCTCATCCTCATCCTGATCCTGATCCACATCCACTTCCTTTACCCCATCCTCATCCTCATCCTTTACCCCATCCTCATCCTCATCCTAATCCTAATCCTCACCCTAATCCTAAGTCTAATCCTAATCCTAATCCTAATCCTAATCAAAATCCTAATCCTAATCGTAATCCAAATCCTAATCCTTATGCCAATCCTAATCCTAATCCTAATCATATTCCTAATCCTAATCCTAATCATAATCCTAATCCTAATCCTAATCCCAATCCTAATCCTAATCCCAATTAGAGGTGTCAAAATGGCCCGCCCACCCAGTTTAGCCCTCGCCC
>NC_032017.1:7532000-7533847 GCF_001865875.1 Lupinus angustifolius | reverse complement strand
ATCCTCATCCTCATCCTTATCCTCATCCTCATCGTCGTCCTCATCCTCATCCTAATCCCAATCCTAATCCTAACCCTAACCCAAATCCTAATCCGTATCCTAATCCTAAACCTATTACTCATACTCATCTTCTTCCTCATCCTCATCCTCATCCTCATCCTCATCCTAATCCTCATCCTAATTCTCATCCTCACCCTCATCCTCATCCTAATCCTATTGCAAATCCAAATCCTAATCCTAATCCTCATCCTCTTCCTCATCCTCATCCTAATCCTAATCCTAATCCAAACCCTAACCCTAACCCTAACCCTATCCCTAACCCTAAACCTAATCCTAATCCAAACCCTAATCCTAATCCTAATCGTAACCCTAATCCTAATCCTAATCCTCATCCTCATCCTCATCTTCATCCTCTACCTCATCCTCATCCTCATCCTCATCCTCGTCCTCATCCTCATCCTCATCTTCTTCCTGATCCTATCGTAATCCTAATCCTAACCCTAACCCTTACCTATATCCTAATCCTAATCCTACTGCTCCTACTCATCTTCATCTTCATCCTCATCCTAATCCTAATCCAAACCCTAAACCTAATCCTAACCCTACTCATCTTCATCTTCATCCTCATCCTCATCCTCATCCTCATCCTTATCCTCATCCTCATCCTCATCCTCATCCTCATCCGCATCCTCATCCTCATCCTCATTGAGATCCTAATCCTCATCCTCGTCCTAATCCCAATCCTAATCCTAACCCTAACCCAAATCCTAATCCTTATCCTAATCCTAATCCTAATAATAATCCAAATCCTAATCCTAATCCTAATCTCATCCTCATCCTCATCCTCATCATCATTCTCATCCTCATTCTCATCCTCATTCTCATCATCATCCTAATCCTAATCCTAACCCTAACCCAAATCCTAATCCTAACCCTAATGCTGATCCTAATCCTAATCCAAATCCTAATCCTAATCCTATTTCTAATCCTCATCCTAATCCTAATCCTAATTTTATTCCTCACTCTCATGCTCATCCTCATCCTCATCCACATCCCCATCCTCATCCTCATCCTGATCCTCATCCACATCCTTTACCTCATCCTCATCCTCATCCTAATCCTAATCCTCACCCTAATCCTAATTCGAATCCTAATCCTAATCCCATTCCTAATCTAAATCCTAATCCTAATCCTAATCCTAATTCTAATTCTAATCCTAATCCCAATCCTCATCCTCGCCCTCATCCTCGTCCTAATCGTCATCCATATCCTCATCCTCATCCTAATCCTTATCCTGACGCTAACCCTAATCCTAATCCTTATCCTAATCCTAACCCAAATCCTAATCTTAATCCTCATCCTTATCCTTATCCTCATCCTAATCCTCATCCTCATGTAATGGTTATCCTCATCCTCAGCATCATCCTAATGCTCATCCTCACCCTCATCCGTATCCTCATCGTCATCCTCATCCTCATCCTATCGTAATCCCAATCCTAATCCTAAGCCTAACCCTAACCCTAACCCATATCCTAATCCTAATCCTATTGCTCCTACTCATCTTCATCCTCATCCTCATCCTCATTCCTCATCCTCATCTTCATCCTCATCCTCATCCTCATCCTAATCCTAATGCAAATCCTATTCCTTATCCTTATCCTAATCCTAATCCAAACCATAAACCTAATCCTAACCCTAACCCTAATCCTAATCCTCATCCTAATCCTCATCCTCGTCCTCATCCGCATCCTCATCCTAACCCTAACCCTAATCCTAATCCTAACCCTAATGCTAATCGTAATCCTAATCCCAATCCTAATCCTAATCCTATTTCTAATCCTCATCCT
>NC_032017.1:7530110-7531274 GCF_001865875.1 Lupinus angustifolius | reverse complement strand
ATCCTCATCCACATCCTCATTCTCATCCTCATCCTCATCCACATCCTCATCCTCATCCTCATCCTGATCCTGATCCTCATCCACATCCTTTACCTCATCCTCATCCTCATCCTAATCCTAACCCTCACCCTAATCCTAATTCTAATCCTAATCCTAGTCCTAATTCAATTCCTAATCTAAATCTGAATCCTAATCTAAATCCAAATCCTAATCCTATTCCTAATTCTAATTCTAATCCTAATCCTAATCCTCATCCTCACCCTCATCCTCGTCCTAATCGTCATCCATATCCTCATCCTCATCCTAATCCTAATACTAAACCTAATCCTTATCCTCCTCCTCCTCCTCATCCTCATCCTCATCCTAATCCTTATCCTGATGCTAACCCTAATCCTAATCTTTATCCTAATCCTAACCCTAATCCTAATCTTAATCCTCATCCTTATCCTTATCCTCATTCTCATCCTCATCCTCATGGTAATGGTCATCCTCATCCTCAGCGTCATCCTAATGCTCATCCTCACCCTCATCCGTATCCTCATCGTCATCCTCATCGTCATCCTCATCCTCATCCTATCGTAATCCCAATCCTAATCCTAAGCCTAACCCTAACCCTAACCCATATCCTAATCCTAATCCTATTGCTCCTACTCATCTTCATCCTCATCCTCATCCTTATTCTCATCCCCACCCTCATCCTTATTCTCCTCCTCATCCTCATCCTCATCCTCATCCTAATCCTAATGCAAATCCTATTCCTTATCCTTATCCTTATCCTAATCCTAATCCAAACCATAAACCTAATCCTAACCCTAACCCTACTCCTAATCCTCATCCTCGTCCTCATCCGCATCCTCATCCTAACCCTAACCCTAATCCTAATCCTAACCCTAATGCTAATCCTAATCCTAATCCCAATCCTAATCCTAATCCTATTTCTAATCCTCATCCTCATCCTTATGCTCATCCTCATCCTCATCCACATCCTCATCCTCATCTTGATCCTGATCCTCATCCACATCCTTCACCTCATCCTCATCCTCATCCTAATCTTAATTCTAATCCTAATCCTAATCCTAATCCCATTCCTAAGCTAAATCCAAATCCTAATCCTAATCCTAATTCTAATTCTAATCCTAATCCTAATCCTAATCCTCATCCTCA
>NC_032017.1:7529537-7530010 GCF_001865875.1 Lupinus angustifolius | reverse complement strand
ATCCTTATCCTCATCCTCATCCTTATCCTCATCCTCATCCTCATCCTCATCCTCAACCTCAACCTAATCCTCATCCTCATCCTCATCCTCATCGTCATCCTCATTCTCATCCACATCCCCATCCTCATCCCCATCCAAATCCTAACCCTAACCCTAATCCTAATCCTAATCCTAATCATCTTCCTCATCGTCATCCTCATCCTCATCCTCATCCTAATTCTAACCCTAACCCTATCCCTAATCCTAACCCTAACCCTAAACCTAGTCGTAACCCTAATCCTAATCCTAATCCTAATCCTGATTCTAATCCTCATCCTCATCCTGATTCACATCCTCATCCTGATTCACATCCTCATCCTCGTCCTCATCGTCATCCTAATCCCAATCCTAATCCTAACCCTAACCCAAATCCTAATCCTTATCCTAATCCTAATACAAATCCAAATCCTAATCCTAATCATAATCCTAATCCT
>NC_032017.1:7527916-7529437 GCF_001865875.1 Lupinus angustifolius | reverse complement strand
CATCCTCATCCTCATCCTCATCCATATCCTTATCCTAATCCTAATCCTCATCCTAATCCTATTCCTAATTCTAATCCTAATCCTAATCCTAATACTCATCCTCATCCTCATCCTCATCCTCATCCTCATCCTCATCCTCATCCTCATTCTCATCATCAGTCTCATCCTCATTCTCATCATCATCGTAATCCTAATCCTAACCCTATCCCTAATCCTAATCCTAATCCTAATCCAAATCCTAATCCTAATCATATTTCTTATCCTCATCCTAATCCTAATCCTAATCTTATTCCTCATTCTCATCCTCATCCAC
This sequence comes from Lupinus angustifolius, assembly GCF_001865875.1. Taxonomy (NCBI): domain Eukaryota; kingdom Viridiplantae; phylum Streptophyta; class Magnoliopsida; order Fabales; family Fabaceae; genus Lupinus; species Lupinus angustifolius. Next base: position 7,529,124 of record NC_032017.1, on the reverse strand, counting down.
ATCCTCATTCTCATCCTCATCCTAATCCACATCCTCATCCTGATCCTCATCCTCATCCACATCCATTACCTCATCCTCATCCTCATCCTAATCCTAACCTTCACCCTAATCCTAATTCTAATCCTAATCCTAGTCCTAATCCAATTCCTAATCTAAATCCGAATCCTAATCTAAATCCAAATCCTAATCCTATTCCTAATTCTAATTCTAATCCTAATCCTAATCCTCATCCTCACCCTCATCCTCGTCCTCATTGTCATCCATATCCTCATCCTCATCCTAATCCTAATACTAAACCTAATCCTTATCCTCCTCCTCCTCCTCATTCTCATCCTCATCCTAATCATAATCCTCACCCTAACCCTAATCCTAATCCTAATCCTAATCCTAATCCTAAACTTAATCCTCATCCTTATCCTCATCCTCATCCTCATCCTCATCCTAATCCTCATCCTCATCCTCATTCTAATGGTCATCCTTATCCTCATCCTCATCCTCATCCTAATACTCATCCTAATTCTCATCCTCACCCTCATTCGAATCCTCATCGTCATCCTCATCCTCATCCTAATCCTAATGCAAATCCTAATCCTAATCCTAAAACTAATCCTAATCCAAAACCTAATCCTAATCCTAATCGTAACCCTAATCCCGATCCTAATCCGAATCCTCATTCACATCCTCATCCTCAACCTCATCCTCGTCGTCATTCTCATCCTCGTCCTCATCCTCATCGTCATCCTCATTTACATCCTCATCCTCATCGTCATCCTCATTCACATCCTCATCCTCATCCTCTTCCTCATCCTATCGTAATCCCAATCCTATTCCTAATCCTAACCTTAACCCTAACCCATATCCTCATCCTAATCCTCATCCTTATTCTCATCCTCATCCTCATCCTTATTCTCTTCCTCATCCTTATCCTAATCCTAATGCAAATCCTATTCCTCATCCTCATCCTAATCCTAATCCAAACCCTAAAACTAATCCTAACCCTAACACTAATCCTAATCCTCATCCTCATCCTCGTCCTCATTCACATCCTCATCCTCGTCCTCATTCACATCCTCATCCTCCTCCTCGTCCACATCCTCATCCTAATCCCAATCATAATTCTAACCCTGACCCAAATCCTAATCCTTATCCTAATCTTAATCCTAATACTAATCCAAATCCTAATCCTAATCCTAATCCTAATCCTAATC
>NC_032017.1:7521060-7527816 GCF_001865875.1 Lupinus angustifolius | reverse complement strand
TAATCTTAATCCTCATCCTCATCCTCGTCCTCATCCTCATCCTGATCCTCATCCTTACCCAGATCCTCATCCTCATCCTCATCCTCATCCTCATTATAATCCTAATCCTTATCCTAATCCTCACCCTCATCCTCATCCTCTTCTTCGTCCTCATTCTCATCCACATCCCCATCCTCACCCCCATCCAAATCCTAACCCTAACCCTAACCCTAATCCTAATCCTAATCGTAATCCTCTTCCTCATCGTCATCCTCATCCTCTTCCTCATCCTTATTATCATCCTAATCCTAATTCTAACCCTAACCTTATCCCTAATCCTAACCCCAACCCTAAACCTAGTCCTAACCCTAATCCTAATCCTAATCCTGATTTTAATCGTCATCGTCATCCTAATCCCAATCCTAATCCTAACCCTAACCCAAATCCTAATACTCATCCTCATCCTAATTCTTATACTCACCCTCATTCGTATCCTCATCGTCATCGTCATCCTCATCCTAATCCTAATGCAAATCCTTATCCTAATCCTTATCCAAACCCTAACCCTAATCCTAATTCTAATACAAACCCTAATCCTAATCCTAACTGTAACCCTAATCCTAATCCTAATCCTAATCCTCATCCTCATCCTCATCCTCAACCTCATCCACATCACCATCCTCATCCTTATCGTCATCCTCATCGTCGTCCTCATCCTCATCCTCATCCTCATTCACATCCTCATCCTCAACCTCCTCGTCATCCTCATCCGAATTCCAATTCTAATTCCAACCCTAACCCATCTTCATCCACATCCTCATCCAAATTCACATCCCCACCCTCATCCTAATCCTCATCCTCATCCTCATCCTCATCCTCATCCTAATCCTAATGCAAATCCTTATGCTCATCCTCATCCTAATCCTAATCCAAATCCTAAACCTAAACCTAATCCTAACCCTCATCCTCATCCGCATCCTCATCGTCATCCTCATTCACATCCGCATCCTATCCTCATCCTCATCCTGATCCTCATCCTCATCCTGATCCTCATCCTCATCCTGATCCTCATCCTCATCCTGATCCTCATCCTCATCCTGATCCTCATCCTCATCCTGATCCTCATCCTCATCCTGATCCTCATCCTCATCCTGATCCTCATCCTCATCCTGATCCTCATCCTCATCCTGATCCTCATCCTCATCCTGATCCTCATCCTCATCCTGATCCTCATCCTCATCCTGATCCTCATCCTCATCCTGATCCTCATCCTCATCCTGATCCTCATCCTCATCCTGATCCTCATCCTCATCCTGATCCTCATCCTCATCCTGATCCTCATCCTCATCCTGATCCTCATCCTCATCCTGATCCTCATCCTCATCCTGATCCTCATCCTCATCCTGATCCTCATCCTCATCCTAATCCTAACCCTCACCCTAATCCTAATTCTAATCCTAGTCCTAATCCAATTCCTAATATAAAACCAAATCCTAATCCTATTCCTAATTCTAATTCTATTCCTCATTCTAATCCTCATCCTCACCCTCATCCTCGTCCTCATTGTCATCCATATCCTCATCCTCATCCTTATCCTAATACTAAACCTAATCCTTATCCTCCTCCTTCTCCTCATCCTCATCCTCATCCTAATCCTAATCCTCACCCTAACCCTAATCCTAATCCTAATCCTAATCCTAATCCTAATCCTAATCCTAATCCTAATCCTAATCCTCATCCTCATCCTCATTCTAATGGTCATCCTTATCCTCATCCTCATCCTCATCCTAATACCCATCCTAATTCTCATCCTCACCCTCATTCGAATCCTCATCCTCATCCTAATCCTAATGCAAATCCTAATCATAATCCTAATCCTAATCCAAAACCTAATCCTAATCCTAATCGTAACCCTAATCTTGATCCTAATCCTAATCCTCGTCCTCATTCTCATCCTCAACCTCATCCTCATCGTCATTCTCATCCTCGTCCTCATCCTCGTCCTCATCCTCATTCACATCCTCATCTTCATTGTCATCCTCATTCACATCCTCATCCTCATCCTCATCCTCATCCTCGTCCTCATCCTATCGTAATCCCAATCCTAATCCTAATCCTAACCCTAACCCTAATCCTAATCCTCATCCTCGTCCTCATCCTCATCCCCATCCTCGTCCTCATCCTCATCCCCATCCTCGTCCTCATCCTCATCCCCATCCTCGTCCTCATCCTCATCCCCATCCTCGTCCTCATCCTCATCCCCATCCTCGTCCTCATCCTCATCCTATCCTTATCCTCGTCCACATCCTCATCCTAATCCTAATCGTAACCCTTCACCCTCATCCTTATTCTCATCCCCACCCTCATTCACATTCTCGTCCTCATCCTATCGTAATCCTCATCCTCTTCCTCATTCACATCCTCATCCTCATCCTCGTCCACATCCTCATCCTAATCCCATTCCTAATCCTAACCCTAACCCAAATCCTAATCCTTATACTAATCTTAATCCTAATACTAATCAAAATCCTAATCCTAATCCTAATCCTAATCTCATCCTCATCCTCATCATCATTCTCATCCTCATTCTCATCATCATCCTCATCCTGATTCTCATCCTCATCCTGATTCACATCCTCATCCTCATCCTCGTCCTCATCGTCCACCTAATCCTAATCCTAATCCTAATCCTAACCCAAATCGTAATACTCATCCTCATCCTAATTCTCATCCTCACCCTCATCCGTATCCTCATCGTCATCCTCATCCTAATGCAAATCCTAATCCTAATCCTAATCCAAACACTAACCCTAATCCTTATCCTAATCCAAATCCTAACCCTAATCCTAACCGTAACCCTAATCTTAATCCTAATCCTAATCCTCGTCCTCATCCTCAACCTCATCCTCATCGTCATCCTCATCCTCATCGTAATCCTCATCCTCGTCCTCATCCTCATCCTCATCGTCATTCACATCCTCATCCGCATCCTTGTCCTCATCCTCATCCGAAATCCAATCCTAATCCTAACCCTAACCCATATCCTAATCCTAATCCTATTGCTACTACTCATCTTCATCCTCATCCACATCCTAATTCTCATCCCCACCCTCATCCTTATAATCATCCTCATCCTCATCCTCATCCTAATCCTAATGCAAATCCTAATCCTCATCCTCATCCTAATCCTAATCCGAATCCTAACCCTAACTCTAATCCGAAACCTAACCCTAATCCTAATCCTAATTCTCATCCTCATCCCCATCCTCATGCCCATCCAAATCTTAACCCTAATCCTAAATATAATCCTTATCCTAATCCTCATCATAATCCTAATCCTAATCCTAATCCTAATCCTCTTCCTCATCATCATCCTCATCCTCATCATCATCCTAAACCTAATTCTAACCCTAACCCTAACCCTAACCCTAACCCTAGTCCTAACCCTAATCCTAATCCTAATCCTAATCCTAATCCTAATTCTAATCCTCATCCTAATCCTAATCCTGATCCTATTCCTCATTCTCATGCTCAACCTCATCCTCGTCCACATCCACATCCTCATCCTCATCCTCATCCATATCCTAATCCTCATCCTAATCCTCATCCTCATCCTCATGCTCATCCTCATCCTCATCCTAATCCTAATCCTAATCTTAATCCTCATCCTTATCCTAATCCTCATCCTCATCTTCATCTTCATCCTCATCCTGATTCACATCCTCTTCCTCATCCTCGTCCTGATCGTCCACCTAAACCTAATCCTAATCCTAATCCTAACCCAAATCGTAATACTCATCCTCATCCTAATTCTGATCCTCACCCTCATCCGTATCCTCATCGTCATCCTCATCCTAATGCAAATCCTAATCCAAACACTAACCCTAATCCTTATCCTAATCCAAACCCTAACCCTAATCCTAACCATAACCCTAATCCTAATCCTAATCCTCATCCTCATTCTCATCCTCAACCTCATCCTCATCGTCATCCTCATCCTCATCGTCATCCTCATCCTCGTCCTCATCCTCATCCTCATCCTCATTCACATCCTCATCCTCATCCTTGTCCTCAGCCTCATCCGAAATCCAATCCTAATCCTAACCCTAACCCATATCCTAAACCTATTCCTATTGCTCCTACTCATCTTCATCCTCATCCGAAATCCTAATTCTCATCCCCACCCTCATCCTTATCGTCATCCTCATCCTTATCGTCATCCTCATCCTCATCCTAATCCTAATCCAAACCTTAATCGGAATCCTAACCCTAACTCTAATCCTCATCCTCTTCTTTGTCCTCATTCTCATTCTCATCCCCATCCTCATCCCGATCCAAATCCTAACCCTAATCCTAAACATAATCCTAATCCTAATCCTCTTCATAATCCTAATCCTAATCCTAATCCTAATCCTCTTCCTCATCCTCATCCTCATCATCATCCTAAACCTAATTCTAACCCTAACCCTAACCTTAATCCTAACCCTAACCCTAACCCTAATCCAAATCCTAATCCTAATCCTAATTCTAATCCTCATCCTTATGCTAATCCTAATCCTAATCCTATTCCTCATTCTCATGCTCATCCTCATCCTCATCCACATCCTCATCCCCATCCTCATCCTCATCCTCATCCTCATCCTCATCCTAATCCTAATCCAAATCTTAATCCTCATCCTTATCATCATCCTCATCCTCATCCTAACCCAAATCGTAATACTCATCCTCATCCTAATTCTCATTCTCACCCTGATCCGTATCCTCATCGTCATCCTCATTCTCAACCTAATCCTAAGGCAAATCCTAATCCTAATCCTAATCCAAACCCTAACCCTAATCCTAACCCTAATCCAAACCCTAATCCAAACCGTAACCCTAATCCTAATCCTAATCCTAATCCTCATCCTCATCCTCGTCCTCAACCTCATCCTCATCCTCATCCTCATCCTCATCCTCGTCCTCGTCCTCATCGTCATTCACATACTCATCCTCATCCTCGTCCTCATCCTCATCCGAATTCCAATCCTAATCCTAACCCTAACCCATATCCTAATCCTAATCCTATTGCTCCTACTCATCTTCATCCTCATCCTCATCCTAATTCTCATCCCCACCCTCATCCTTATCCTCATCCTCATCCATATCCTCATCCTAATCCTAATGCAAATCCTAATCCTCATCCTCATCGTAATCCTAATCCAAACCCTAATCCTAATCTGAATCCTAACACTAATCTGAATCCTAACCCTAACCCTAATCCTAATACTCATCCTCATCCTCATCCTCTTCTTCGTCCTCATTCTCATCCTCATCCCCATCCAAATCCTAACCCTAATCCTAAACATAATCCTAATACTAATCCTCATCATAATCCGAATCCTAAACCTAATCCTAATCCTCTTCCTCATCCTCATCCTCATCATCATCCACATCCTCATCATCATCCTAAACCTAATTCTAACCCTAAACCTAACCCTAATCCTAACCCTAACCCTGACCCTAGTCCTAACCCTAACCCTAATCCTAATCCTAATCCTAATCCTAATCCTATTTCTAATCCTCATCCTAATCCAAATCTTAATCCTCACCCTTATCCTCATCCTCATCGTCATCGTCATCGTCATCCTCATCCTCATCCTCATCCTCATCCTCATCCTGATTCACATCCTCATCCTCATCCTCGTCCTCATCATCCACCTAATCCTAATCCTAATCCTAATCCCAATCCTAACTCAAATCGTAATACACATCCTCATCCTAATTCTCATCCTCACCCTCATCCGTATCCTCATCGTCATCCTCATCCTCAACCTAATCCTAATGCAAATGCTAATCCTAATCCTAATCCGAACCCTAACCCTAATCCTAATACTAATCCAAACCCTATTCCTAATCCTAACCGTAACCCTAATCCTAATCCTAATCCTAATCCTCATCCTCATCCTCATCCTCAACCTCATCCTCATCGTCATCCTCATCCTCATCGTCATCCGCATCCTCGTCCTCATCCTCATTCACATCCTCATACTCATCATCGTCCTCATGCTCATCCGAATTCCAATCCTAATCCTAACCCTAACCCATAACCTAATCCTAACCCTAACCCTAATCCTAATCCTCATTCTCATCCTCATCCTCATCCTCATCCTCATCCTCGTCCTCATCCTCATCCTAATTCTCATCCCCACCCTCATCCTCATCCTAATCCTAATCCTAACCCAAATCCTAATCCTCATGCTCATCCTCATCATCATCCTCTTCCTCATCCTCATCCTCATTCACATCCACATCCTCATCGTCGTCGTCATCCTCATCCTAATCCCAATCCTAATCTTAACCCTAACCCAAATCCTAATCCTTATCCTAATCCTAATCTTATTCCTCATACTCATCTTCATCCTCATCCTCATGCTCATTCTCATCCTCATCCTAATCCTAATGCAAATCCTAATCCTAATCCTCATCCTCATCCTAATCCTAATCCAAACCCTAACCCTAATCCTAATACTAATCCTAATCCTAACCCTAACCCTAATCCTAAGCCTAATCCTAACCCTAACCCTAATCGTAATCCTAATCCTAATCCTAATCATCATCCTCATCCTCATCCTAATCCTCATCCTCATCCTCATCCTCATCCACATCCTCTTCTACGTTCTCATTCTAATCCTCATCCCCATCCTCATCCTCATCCTAATCCTAATCCTAAATATAATCCTAATCGTAATCCTCGTCGTAATCCTAATCCTAATCCTCATCCTCATCCTCATCATCATC
>NC_032017.1:7518555-7520960 GCF_001865875.1 Lupinus angustifolius | reverse complement strand
TCATCCTCATCCTCATCCTCATCCTCATCCTCATCCACATCCTCATCCTCATCCTCATCCTCATCCTCATCCTCATCCTAATCCTATACCTAATGCTAATCCTAATCTTAATCCTCATCCTTATCCTAATCCTCATCCTCATCCTTATCATCATCCTCATCCTCATCCTAATCTTGATTCACATCCTCATCCTCATCCTCGTCCTCATCCTCATCCTAATCTCAATCCTAATCCTAACCCTAACCCAAATCCTAATCCTTATCCTAAACCTATTCCTCACACTCATCTTCTTCCTCATCCTCATTCTCATCCTAATCGTCATCCTAATTCTAATCCTCACCCTCATCCGTATCCTCATCGTCATCCTTATCCACATCCTAATCCTAATGCAAATCCTAATCCTAATCCTAGTCCTCATCCTCATCCTCATCCTAATCCTAATCCAAACCCTAACCCTAACCCTAACCCTAATCCAAATCCTAATCCAAATCCAAACCCTAATCCTAATCCAAATCGTAACCCTAATCCTAATCCTAATCCTAATCCTCATCCTCATCCTCAACCTCATCCTCATCCTCCTCTTCATCCTCCTCCTCATCCTCATCCTCATCCTCATTCACATCCTCATCCTCATGCTCGTCCCCATCCTATCACAATTCGAATCCTAATCCTAACCCTAACCCTAACCCATATCCTAATCCTAATCCTATTGCTCCTACTCATCTTCATCCTCATCCTCATCCTTATTCTCATCCCCACCCTCGTCCTTATTCTCATCCTCATCCTCATCCTCATCCTAATCCTAATGCAAATCCGATTCCTCATCCTCATCCTAATCCTAGTCCAAACCCTCATCCTCATCCTCGTCCTCATCCTCATCTGCATCCTCATCCTCATCCTCATGCACATCCTCATCCTCATCCTCGTCCTCAACCTCATCCTAATCCCAATCCTAATCCTAACCCTAACCCAAATCCTAATCCTTGTCCTAATCCTCCTAATCCTAATCCTAATCCAAATCCTAATCCTAATCCTAATCCTAATCCTAATCCTAATCTCATCCTGATCCTCATCCTCATCATCATTCTCATCTTCATTCTCATCATCATCCTAATCCTAATCCTAATCCTAATCCTAATCCTAATCCTAATTATCCTCGTCGTCATCCTCATCCTCGTCCTCTTCCTCATCCTATCCTTATCCTCCTACTCATCCTCATCCTCATCCTCATCCTCATCCTCATCTTCATCCTCATCCTCGTCCTCATCCTCGTCCTTAACCTAATCCTCATCCTCATCCTCATCCTCATCCTAACCCTAATCCTAAACGTAATCCTAATCCTAATCCTCATCATAATCCTAATCCTAATCCTAATCCTCATCCTCATCCTCATCCTCATCCTCATCTTCATCCTCATCATCATCCTAATCCTAATCCTAACCCTAACCCTAACCCTAACCCTAGCCCTCACCCAAACCATAATCCTAATCCTAATACTAATTCTAATCCTCATCCTAATCCTAATCCTAATCCTAATCCTATACCCCATTCTCATGCTCATCCTCATCCTCATCCTCTTCCTCATCCACATCCTAATCCCAATCCTAATCCTAACCCAACCCATATCCTCATCCTAATTCTCCTCCCCACCCTCAACATTATCCTCATCCTCATCCTCATCCTCATCCTAATCCTAATGCAAATCCTCATCCTCATCCTTATCCTAATCCAAACTCTAATCCTAGTCCTAATCCTAACCCTAATCCTAATCCTAATACTAATCCTAATCCTAACCCTAACCCTAATCTTAATCCTAATCCTCATCCTCCTCCTCACCCTCATCCTCATCCACATCCTCTTCTTCGTTCTCATCCCCATCCTCGTCCTCACCCTAACCCAAATCCTAATCCTAATCCTAATACTAATCCAAATCCTAATCCTAATCCTCATCCTAATCCTAATCTCATCCTCATCCTCATCATCATTCTAATCGTCATTCTCATCATCATCCTAATCCTAACCATAACCCTAATCCTATTTCTAACCCTAATGCTAATCCTAACCCTAATCCAAATCCTAATCCTAATCCTATTTCTCATCCTCATCCTAATCCTAATCCTAATCTTATTCCTCATTCTCATGCTCATCCACATCCTCATTCTCATCCTCATCCTCATCCACATCCTCATCCTCATCCTCATCCTGATCCAGATCCTCATCCACATCCTTTACCTCATCCTCATCCTCATCCTAATCCTAATCCTAATCCCATTCCTAATCTAGATCCAAATCCTAATCCTATTCCTAATCCTAATCCTAATCCTAATCCTCATCCTCACCCTGATCCTCGTCCTCATCGTCATCCATGTCCTCATCCTCATCCTAATGCTAATACTAAACCTAAT
>NC_032017.1:7517472-7518455 GCF_001865875.1 Lupinus angustifolius | reverse complement strand
ATCCTCATCCTCATCCTCATCCTCATCCTCATCCTCATCCTCATCCTCATTCACATCCTCTTCCTCATCCTAATCCTAATCCTAATCCTAACCCTAATCCTAATCCTAATCCCAATCCTAATCTAATCCTAACCCTCATCCTCATCCTCATCGTCGTCCTCATCCTCATCCTAATCCCAATCCTAATCCTAACCCAACCCATATCCTAATCCTAATCCTATTGCTCCTACTAATCTTCATCCTCATCCTGATTCTCATCCTCATCCTAATCCTAACCCTAATCCTTATCCAAATCCTAATCTTAATCCTCATCCTTATCTTAATCCTCATCCTCATCCTAATCCTCATCCTCATCCTAATCCTAACCCTAATCCTTATCCAAATCCTAATCTTAATCCTCATCCTTATCTTAATCCTCATCCTCATCCTAATCCTCATCCTCATCCTGATTCACATCCTCATCCTCTTCCTCGTCCTCATCCTCATCCTAATCCCAATCCTAATCCTAACCCTATCCTAAATCCTAATCCTTATCCTCATCCTAAACCTATTCCTCATACTCATCTTCTTCCTCATCCTCATCCTTATCCTCATCCTCATCCTCATCCTCATCCTAATCCTCATCCTAATCCTCATCCTAATCCTCATCCTAATCCTCATCCTCACCCTGATCCGTATCCTTATCGTCATCCTCATCCTAATCCTAATGCAAATCCTAATCCTAATCCTCATCCTCATCCTAATCCTAATTCAAACCCTAACCCTAATCCTAACCCTAACCCTAATCCTAATCCTAATCCTAATCCAAACCGTAATCCTCATCCTAATCGTAACCTTAATCCTAATCCTCATCCTCCTTCTCGTCCTCATCCTAATCCTAATCCTCATCCTCAACCTCATCCTCAACCTCATCCTCATCCTCATCCTCATTCTCGTCCTCTTCCTTATCCTTATTCACATCCTCATCCTCATCCTCATCCTCA
>NC_032017.1:7517080-7517372 GCF_001865875.1 Lupinus angustifolius | reverse complement strand
TCCTCATCCTCATCCTCATCCTAATCCTAATCCTAACCCTAACCCTAACCCTCATCCTAATCCTAATCTTAATCCTAATCCTAATCCTAATCTTAATCCTCATCCTCATCCTCATCTTCCTCCTCGTCCTCATCCTCATGCTCATCCTAATCCTCATCCTCATCCTCATCCCCATCCTAACCATAATCCTAAACATAATCCTAATCCTAATCCTCATCATAATACTAATCCTAATCCTCATCCTCATCCTCATCCTCATCCTCATCTTCATCCTCATCATCATCCTAATCTT
>NC_032017.1:7515861-7516980 GCF_001865875.1 Lupinus angustifolius | reverse complement strand
CTCATCCTCATCCTCGTCCTCATCCTCATCCTAATCCCAATCCTAATCCTAACCCAACCCATATACTAATCCGAACCCAACCCATATCCTAATCCTATTCCTATTGCTCCTACTCATCTTCATCCTCATCCTAATTCTCATCCCAACCTTCAACCTTAACCTCATCCTCATCCTCATCCTTATCCTAATCCAAACTCTAATCCAAATCCTAACCCTAACCCTAATCCTCATCCTAATCCTAACCCTAACCCTAATCCTAATCCTAATCCAAATCCTAATCTTAATCCTCATCCTTATCCTAATCCTCATCCTCATCCTTATACTCATCCTCATCCTCATACTCATCCTGATTCACATCCTCATCCTCATCCTCGTCCTCGTCCTAATCCTAATCCCAATCCTAATCCTAACCCGAACCCAAATCCTAATCCTAAACCTATTCCTCATACTCATCTTCTTCTTCATCCTCATCCTTATCCTTATCCTCATCCTGATCCTCATCCTCATCCTAATCCTCATCCTAATCCTCATCCTCACCCTGATTCGTATCCTCATCATCATCCTCATCCTAATCCTAATGCAAATCCTAATCCCAATCCTAATCCTCATCCTAATCCTAATCCAAACCCTAACCCTAATCCTAATCCTAATCCTAATCCTAATCCTCATCCTCAACCTCATCCTCATCCTCATTCTCGTCCTCATCCTTATCCTTATTCACATCCTCATCCTCATCCTCATCCTCGTCCTCATCCTCGTCCTCATCCTCGTCCTCATCCTCGTCCTCATCCTCGTCCTCATCATCATCGTTATCCCAATCATAATCCTAACCATAACCGTAATCCATATCCTAATCCTAATCCTATTGCTCCTACTCATCTTCATCCTCATCCTTATTCTCATCCCCACCCTCATCCTTATCCTCATCCTCATCCTAATCCTAATCCAAACCCTAATCCTAATCCTAACCCTAACCCTAATCCTGATCCTGATCCTCATCCTCATCCTCATCCTCGTCCTCATCCTCATCCGCGTCCTCATCCTCATGCTCATCCTCATCCTCATCCTCATCCTCATCCTCATCCTCATCCTCATCCTTATCCTCATCCTCATCCTCAT
>NC_032017.1:7511012-7515761 GCF_001865875.1 Lupinus angustifolius | reverse complement strand
CATATCCCCATCCTCATCTTCATCCTCATCCTAATCCTCATCCTCATCCTCATCCTCATCCTAATCCTCATCCTCATCCTCATCCTCATCCTAATCCTAATCCTAATCCTAACCCTAATCCTAATCCCAATCCTACTCTAATCCTAATCTAATCCTAATCCTGATCCTAATCCTAATCCTCGTCCTAACCCTCGTCCTAATCCTCATCCTCATCCTCATGCTCATCCTAATCCTAATCCTCATCCTAATTCTCATCCTCACCCTGATCCGTATCCTCATCGTCATCCTCATCCTAATGCTAATGCAAATCCTAATCCTAATCCTAATCCTCATCCTCATCCTAATCCTAATCCAAACCCTAACCCTAATCCTCACCCTAACCCTAATCCTAATCCTAATCCTAATCCTATTCCATACCCTAATCCTAATCCTAATCATAACCCTAATCCTAATCCTCATCCTCAACCTCATCCTCATCGTCATCCTCATCCTCGTCCTCATCCTTATCCTTATTCACATCCTCATCCTCATCTTCGTCCTCATCCTCGTCCTCATCATCATCGTAATCCCAATCCTAACCCTAACCTTAACCCATATCCTAATCCTAATCCTATTGCTCCAACTTATCTTCATCCTAATCCTTATTCTCATCCCCACCCTCATCCTTATCCTCATCCTCATCCTCATCCTGATCCTAATTCAGATCATATTCCTCATCCTCATCCTAATCCTAATCCAAACCCTAATCCTAATCCTAACCCTAACACTAATCCTCATCCTCATTCTCATCCTCATCCTCATCCACATCCTCATCCTCATCCTCATCCTGATCCTGATCCTCATCCACATCCTTTACCTCATCCTCATTCTCATCCTAATCCTAGTCCTAATCCCATTCCTAATCTAAATCCAAATCCTAATCCTATTCCTAATTCTAATTCTAATCCTAATCCTCATCCTCATCCTCACCCTGATCCTCGTCCTCATCGTCATCCTTGTCCTCATCCTCATCATAATGCTAATACTAAACCTAATCCTGATCCTCCTCCTCCTCCTCATCCTCATCCTCATCCTAATCCTAATCCTGACCCTAACCCTAATCCTAATCCTAATCCTAATCCTAATCTTAATCCTCATCCTTATCCTCATCCTCATCCTCATCCTCATCCTCATCCTCATCCTCATCCTCATCCTCATCTTCATCCTCATCCTCATCCTCATCATAATCCCAATCCTAATCCTAATCCTCATCCTCATCCTCATCCTCATCCTCATCATCATCTTAATCCCAATCCTAATCCTAACCCCAACCCTAGTCATAACCCTAATCCTAATCCAAATCCTAATCCTAATACTAATACTAATCCTCATCCTAATCCTAATCCTAATCCTATTCCCCATTCTCATGCTCATCCTCATCCTCATCCTCATCCACATTCTCATCCTCATCATCCTCATCCGCATCCTCATCCTCATCCTCATCCCCATCCTCATGATCATCCTATCCTCCTCCTAATCCTCATCCTCATCCTCATCCTCATCTTCATCCTCATCGTCATCCTAATCCTAATCCTAACCATAACCCTAACCTTAGCCCTCACCCTAACCCTAACCCTAATCCTCATCCTAATCCTAATCCAAATCCTAATCCTAATCCTATACCTCATTCTCATGCTCATCCTCATCCTCATCCTCATCCTCATCCTAATCCCAATCCTAATCCTAACCCAACCCATATCCTAATCCTATTGCTCCTACTCATCTTCATCCTCATCCTAATTCTCATCCCCACCCTCAACATTATCCTCATCCTCATCCGCATCCTCATCCTCATCCCAATCCTAATGCAAATCCTCATCCTCATCCTTATCCTAATCCAAACTCTAATCCTAATCCTAACCCTAACCCTAATCCTAATCTTAATATTAATCCTATACCTAACCCTAACCCTAATCTTAATCCTCATCCTCATCCTCATCCTCATCCACATTCTCATCCTCATCCACATTCTCATGCTCATCCTCATCCTCATCCATATCCTAATCCTCACCCTAATCCTATTCCTAATTCTAATCCTAATCCTAATCCTAATCCTCATCCTCACCCTCATCCTCATCCTCATCCTCATCCTCATCCTAATCCTAACCTTAGTCCTAATCCTAACCCTGGTCCTAATCCTAATGCTAATCCTATTCTTAATCCTCATCCTTATCCTAATCCTCATCCTTATCCTTATCTTCATCCTCATCCTCATTCTCATCCTGATTCACCTCCTCATCCTCATCCTCATCCTAATCCTAATCCAAACCTTAACCCTAACCCTAATCCTAATCCTAATCTTACACCTAATCCTAATCCTAATCTTAATCCTTATCTTTATCCTTATCCTCATCCTCATCCTCATCCTCATTCTTATCCTCATCCTATCATCCTCTTCCTCATCCTCATCCTCATCCTCATCCTCATCCCCATCGTAACCATAATCCTAAACATAATCCTATTCCTAATCCTCATCAAAATACTAATCCTCAGCCTCATCCTCATCCTCATCCTCATCCTCATCCTCATCTTCATCCTCCTCATCATCCTAATCCTAATCCTAACCCTAACCCTAGTCCTAACCCTAATCCTAATCCTAATTCTAATCCTCATCCTAATCCTAATCCTAATCCTATACCTCATTCTCATGCTCATACTCATCCTCATCCTCATCCTCATCCACATGCTCATCCTCATCCTCATCCTCATGCTCATCCTCATCCTCATCCTCATCCTCACCCTCATTCATATCGTCATCCTGATCCTCATCCTAATTCCAATCCTCATCCACATCCCAATTCTCATCCCCACCCTCAACCTTATCCTCATCCTCATCCTCATCCTCATCCACATCCTAATCCTAATGCCAATCCTCATCCTCATCCTTATACTAATCTAAACTCTAATCCAAATCCTAACCGTAACCCTAATCCTAATCCTAATACTAATCCTAATCCTAACCCTAACCCTAATCTTAATCCGAATCCGAATCCTCATCCACGTCCTCTTATTCGTTCTCATTCTCATCCTCATCCCCATCCTCATCCTCATCCTCATCCTCATCCTCATCCTCATCCTCATCCTAATCCTAACCCTAATCCTAATCCTTATTCAAATCCTAATCTTAATCCTCATCCTTATCCTAATCCTCATCCTCATCCTTATACTCATCCTCATCCTCAACCTCATCCTGATTCCCATCCTCATCCTCATCCTCGTCCTCATCCTCATCCTAATCCTCATCCAAATCCTAATCCTAACCCTATCCCAAATCCTAATCCTTATCCTAATTCTAAACCTATTCCTCATACTCATCTTCTTCCTCATCCTCATCCTTATCCTCCTCATTATCCTCATCCTCATCCTTATCCTTATCCTCATCCTCATCGTCATCCTCATCCTAATCCTCATCCTAATCCTCATCCTAATCCTCATCCTCACCCTGATCCGTATCCTCATCGTCATCCTCATCCTAATCCTAATGCAAATCCTAATCCTAATCCTCATCCTCATCCTAATTCTAATCCAAAACCTAACCCTAATCCTAACCCTAAGCCTAATCCTAATCCTAATCCTAATCCAAACCCTAATCCTAATCCTAATCGTAACCCTAATCCTATTCCTAATCCTAATCCTCATCCTCAACCTCATCCTCATCCTCATCCTCATCCTCATTCTCGTCCTCATCCTTTTCCTTATTCACATCCTCATCGTCATCCTCATCCTCATCCTCTTCCTCATCCTAATCCTAACCCTAGTCCTAATCCTAATGCTAATCCTAATCTTAATCCTCATCCTTATCCTAATCCTCATCCTTATCCTTATCCCCATCCTCATCCTCATCCTCATCCTCATCCTGATTCACATCCTCATCCTCATCCTCAACCTAATCCTAATCCTAACCCTAACCCAAACCCTAATCCTAATCCTAATCTTAATCCTAATCCTTATCCTAATCTTAATCCTCATCGTTATCCTTATCCTCATCCTCATCTTCATCCTCGTCCTCATCCTGATGCTCTACCTAATCCTCATCCTCATCCCCATCCTAACCATAATCCTAACATTAATCCTAATCCTAATCCTCATCATAATACTAATCCTAATCCTCATCCTCATCCTCATCATCATCCTCATCTTCATCCTCATCCTCATCCTAATCATAATCCTAACCGTAACCCTAGTCCTAACCCTAACCCTAATCCTAATCCTAATACTAATTCTAATCCTGATCCTAATCCTAATCCTAATCCTCATTCTCATGCTCATCCTCATCCTCATCCTCATCCTCATTCACATTCTCATCCTCATCCTCATCCTCGTCCTCCTCCTCATCCTAATCCCAATCCTAATCCTAACCCAACCCAACCCATATCCTAATCCTAATCCTATTGCTCCTACTCATCTTCATCCTCATCCTAATTCTCATCCCCATCCTCAACCGTATCCTCATCCTCATCCTCATCCTCGTCCTAATCCTAATGCAAATCCTCATCCTCATCCTTATCCTAATCCAAACTCTAATCCAAATCCTATCCCTAACCCTATTCCTAATCCTAATACTAATCCTAAACCTAACGCTAACCCTAATCTTAATCCACATCCTCATCCACATCCTTATCCTCATCCACATCCTCTTCTTCGTTCTCATTCTCATCCTCATCCCCATCCTCATCCTCATCCTCATCCTCATCCTCATCCTCATCCTCA
>NC_032017.1:7509236-7510912 GCF_001865875.1 Lupinus angustifolius | reverse complement strand
TCCTCATCCTCATCCTCATCCTCATCCTCATCCTCATCTTGATCCTCATCCTCATCCTAATCCTAACCCTAATCCTAATCCTAATCCTAATCCTAATCCTCATCCTCAACCTCATCCTCATCCTCATCCTCATTCTCGTCCTCATCCTCATCCTCATCCTCATCCTCGTCCTCATCCTCGTCCTCATCATCATCGTAATCCCAATCCTAATCCTAACCACAACCGTAATCCAGATCCTAATCCTAATCCTATTGCTCAAACTCATCTTCATCCTCATCCTTATTCTCATCTCCACCCTCATCCTTATCCTCATCCTCATCCTATTCCTAATTCAAATCTCATTCCTCATCCTTATCCTAATCCTAGTCCAAACCCTAATCCTAATCCTAACCCTAACCCTAATCTTGATCCTCATCCTCATCTTCATCCTCATCCTCATCCTCATCCTCATCCTCATCCTCATCCTCATCCTCATCCTCATCCTCATCCTCATCCTAATCCTAATCCTAATCCTAATCCTAACCCTATTCCTAATCCTAATCCTAACCCTAATCCTAACCCTAATCCTAATCCCAATCCTCGTCCTAACCCTCATCCTCATCCTCATGCTCATCCTAATCCTAATCCTCATCCTAATTCTCATCCTCACCCTGATCCGTATCCTCATCGTCATCCTCAACCTAATCCTAATGCAAATCCTAATCCTAATCCTAATCCTAATCCTAATCCTAATCCTAATCCAAACCCTAACCCTAATCCTAACCCTAACCCTAACCCTAATCCTAACCCTAACCCTGGTCATAATCCTAATCCTGATCCTGATCCAAACCCTAATCCTAATCCTAATCGTAACCCTAATCCTAATCCTCATCCTCAACCTCATCCTCGTCCTCAACCTCATCCTCGTCCTCTTCCTCATCCTCATCCTAATCCTAATCCAAACCCTAATCCTAATACTAACCCTAACCTTAATCCTCATCCTCATCCTCATCCTCATCCTCATCCTCATCCTCATCCTCATCCTCATCCTCATCCTAATCCTAATCCTAATCCTACTCCTAACCCTAATCCTAATCCCAATCCTAATCTAATCCTAATCCTAATCCTAATCCTAATCCTCGTCCTAACCCTCCTCATCCTCATCCTCATGCTCATCCTAATCCTAATCCTCATCCTAATTCTCATCCTCACCCTGATCCGTATCCTCATCGTCATCCTCATCCTAATCCTAATACAAATCCTAATCCTAATCCTAATCCTCATCCTCATCCTAATCCTAATCCAAACCCTAACCCTAATCCTAACCCTAACCCTAATCCTAATCGTAACCCTAATCCTAATCCTCATCCTCAACCTCATCCTCATCGTCATCCTCATCCTCGTCCTCATCCTTATCCTTATTCACATCCTCATCCTCATTCTCATCCTCATCCTCGTCCTCATCCTCGTCCTCATCATTATCGTAATCCCAATCCTAATCCTAACCCTAACCCTAACCCATATCCTAATCCTAAACCTATTGCTCCTACTCATCTTCATCCTAATCCTTATTCTCATCCCCACCCTCATCCTGATCCTCATCCTGATCCTCATCCTCATCCTCATCCTCATCCTCATCCTCATCCTCATCCTCATCCTCATCCTCATCCTAATCCTAATCCTAATCCTAATCCTAA
>NC_032017.1:7508531-7509136 GCF_001865875.1 Lupinus angustifolius | reverse complement strand
ATCCTAATCCTAATCCTAATCCTAATCCTAATCCTAACCCTAATCCTAATCCTTATCCTAACCCTAATCTTAACCCTAATCCTAATCCTAATCCTAACCCTAATCTTAACCCTAATTCTAATCCTAATCCTCGTCCTAACCCTCATCCTAATCCTCATCCTCATCCTCATGCTCATCCTCATCCTAATCCTCATCCTAATTCTCATCCTCACCCAGATCCATATCCTCATCGTCATCCTCATCCTAATCCTAATGCAAATCCTAATCCTAATCCTAATCCTCATCCTCATCCTAATCCTAATCCAAACCCTAACCCTAATCCTAACCCTAACCCTAATCCTAACCCTAACCCTAATCCTAATCCAAATCCTAATCCAAATCCAAACCCTAATCATAATCCTAATCGTAACCCTAATCCTAATCGTCCTAATCCTAATCCTCATCCTCATCCTCATCCTCATCCTTATCCTAATCCTAATCCTAATCCTAATCCTAACCCTAATCCTAATCCTAATCCTAATTCTGATCTAATCCCAATCCTAATCCTAATCCTCGTCCTAACCCTCAACCTAATCCTCATCCTCATCCTCATGCTCATCCTCATC
>NC_032017.1:7507501-7508431 GCF_001865875.1 Lupinus angustifolius | reverse complement strand
TCATCCTCATCCTCATCCTCATCCTCATCCTCATCCTCATCCTCATCCTCATCCTCATCCCCATCCTCATCGTCATCCGCATCCTAATCCTGATCCTCCTCCTCATCCGCATCCTCATCCTCATCCTCATCCTCATACTCATCCTGATCCTCATCCCCATCCTCATCCTCATCCTCATTCTCATCCTCATCCTCATCCTCTTCCTCATCCTCATGCTCATCCTCATCCTCATCCTCTTCCTCATCCTCATGCTCATCCTCATCCTCATCCTCTTCCTCATCCTCATGCTCATCCTCATCCTCATCCTCTTCCTCATCCTCATGCTCATCCTCATCCTCATCCTCTTCCTCATCCTCATGCTCATCCTCATCCTCATCCTCTTCCTCATCCTCATGCTCATCCTCATCCTCATCCTCTTCCTCATCCTCATGCTCATCCTCATCCTCATCCTCTTCCTCATCCTCATGCTCATCCTCATCCTCATCCTCTTCCTCATCCTCATGCTCATCCTCATCCTCATCCTCTTCCTCATCCTCATGCTCATCCTAATAATAAACCTAATACTAATCCTAATCCTAATCATAATCTTATTCCTAATCCTATTCCTATTTCTCATACTCATCCTCTACCTAATCCTAATCCTATTCCTAATCCTAACCCTAATCCTATTTCTTATCCTCCTCCTCATCCTAATCCTAATCCTAATCCTAATCTTATTCCTAATCCTGATCCTATTTCTCATTCTCATCCTCTACCTAATCCAAATCCTATTCCTAATCCTATTTCTTATCCTCATCCTCGTCCTAATCCTAATCCTAATCCTCATCCTCATCCTCATCCTCATCCTCATCCTCATCCTCATCCTCAACCTCATCCTCATCCTCATCCTCATCCTAATCCTAATCCTCATCCTCATCCTCATCCTAATCC
>NC_032017.1:7502504-7507401 GCF_001865875.1 Lupinus angustifolius | reverse complement strand
TAATCCTCATCCTCATCCTCATTGTCATCCTCATCCTCATCCTCATCCGCATCCTAATCCTGATCATAATCCTGATCCTCCTCCACATCCTCATCCTCATCCTCATCCTCATCCTGATCGTCATCCTCATCCTCACCCTCATCCTCATCCTGATCGTCATCCTCATCCTCACCCTCATCCTCATCCTGATCGTCATCCTCATCCTCACCCTCATCCTCATCCTGATCGTCATCCTCATCCTCACCCTCATCCTCATCCTGATCGTCATCCTCATCCTCACCCTCATCCTCATCCTGATCGTCATCCTCATCCTCACCCTCATCCTCATCCTGATCGTCATCCTCATCCTCACCCTCATCCTCATCCTGATCGTCATCCTCATCCTCACCCTCATCCTCATCCTGATCGTCATCCTCATCCTCACCCTCATCCTCATCCTGATCGTCATCCTCATCCTCACCCTCATCCTCATCCTGATCGTCATCCTCATCCTCACCCTCATCCTCATCCTGATCGTCATCCTCATCCTCACCCTCATCCTCATCCTGATCGTCATCCTCATCCTCACCCTCATCCTCATCCTGATCGTCATCCTCATCCTCACCCTCATCCTCATCCTGATCGTCATCCTCATCCTCACCCTCATCCTCATCCTGATCGTCATCCTCATCCTCACCCTCATCCTCATCCTGATCGTCATCCTCATCCTCACCCTCATCCTCATCCTGATCGTCATCCTCATCCTCACCCTCATCCTCATCCTGATCGTCATCCTCATCCTCACCCTCATCCTCATCCTGATCGTCATCCTCATCCTCACCCTCATCCTCATCCTGATCGTCATCCTCATCCTCACCCTCATCCTCATCCTGATCGTCATCCTCATCCTCACCCTCATCCTCATCCTGATCGTCATCCTCATCCTCACCCTCATCCTCATCCTGATCGTCATCCTCATCCTCACCCTCATCCTCATCCTGATCGTCATCCTCATCCTCACCCTCATCCTCATCCTGATCGTCATCCTCATCCTCACCCTCATCCTCATCCTGATCGTCATCCTCATCCTCACCCTCATCCTCATCCTGATCGTCATCCTCATCCTCACCCTCATCCTCATCCTGATCGTCATCCTCATCCTCACCCTCATCCTCATCCTGATCGTCATCCTCATCCTCACCCTCATCCTCATCCTGATCGTCATCCTCATCCTCACCCTCATCCTCATCCTGATCGTCATCCTCATCCTCACCCTCATCCTCATCCTGATCGTCATCCTCATCCTCACCCTCATCCTCATCCTGATCGTCATCCTCATCCTCACCCTCATCCTCATCCTGATCGTCATCCTCATCCTCACCCTCATCCTCATCCTGATCGTCATCCTCATCCTCACCCTCATCCTCATCCTGATCGTCATCCTCATCCTCACCCTCATCCTCATCCTGATCGTCATCCTCATCCTCACCCTCATCCTCATCCTGATCGTCATCCTCATCCTCACCCTCATCCTCATCCTGATCGTCATCCTCATCCTCACCCTCATCCTCATCCTGATCGTCATCCTCATCCTCACCCTCATCCTCATCCTGATCGTCATCCTCATCCTCACCCTCATCCTCATCCTGATCGTCATCCTCATCCTCACCCTCATCCTCATCCTGATCGTCATCCTCATCCTCACCCTCATCCTCATCCTGATCGTCATCCTCATCCTCACCCTCATCCTCATCCTGATCGTCATCCTCATCCTCACCCTCATCCTCATCCTGATCGTCATCCTCATCCTCACCCTCATCCTCATCCTGATCGTCATCCTCATCCTCACCCTCATCCTCATCCTGATCGTCATCCTCATCCTCACCCTCATCCTCATCCTGATCGTCATCCTCATCCTCACCCTCATCCTCATCCTGATCGTCATCCTCATCCTCACCCTCATCCTCATCCTGATCGTCATCCTCATCCTCACCCTCATCCTCATCCTGATCGTCATCCTCATCCTCACCCTCATCCTCATCCTGATCGTCATCCTCATCCTCACCCTCATCCTCATCCTGATCGTCATCCTCATCCTCACCCTCATCCTCATCCTGATCGTCATCCTCATCCTCACCCTCATCCTCATCCTGATCGTCATCCTCATCCTCACCCTCATCCTCATCCTGATCGTCATCCTCATCCTCACCCTCATCCTCATCCTGATCGTCATCCTCATCCTCACCCTCATCCTCATCCTGATCGTCATCCTCATCCTCACCCTCATCCTCATCCTGATCGTCATCCTCATCCTCACCCTCATCCTCATCCTGATCGTCATCCTCATCCTCACCCTCATCCTCATCCTGATCGTCATCCTCATCCTCACCCTCATCCTCATCCTGATCGTCATCCTCATCCTCACCCTCATCCTCATCCTGATCGTCATCCTCATCCTCACCCTCATCCTCATCCTGATCGTCATCCTCATCCTCACCCTCATCCTCATCCTGATCGTCATCCTCATCCTCACCCTCATCCTCATCCTGATCGTCATCCTCATCCTCACCCTCATCCTCATCCTGATCGTCATCCTCATCCTCACCCTCATCCTCATCCTGATCGTCATCCTCATCCTCACCCTCATCCTCATCCTGATCGTCATCCTCATCCTCACCCTCATCCTCATCCTGATCGTCATCCTCATCCTCACCCTCATCCTCATCCTGATCGTCATCCTCATCCTCACCCTCATCCTCATCCTGATCGTCATCCTCATCCTCACCCTCATCCTCATCCTGATCGTCATCCTCATCCTCACCCTCATCCTCATCCTGATCGTCATCCTCATCCTCACCCTCATCCTCATCCTGATCGTCATCCTCATCCTCACCCTCATCCTCATCCTGATCGTCATCCTCATCCTCACCCTCATCCTCATCCTGATCGTCATCCTCATCCTCACCCTCATCCTCATCCTGATCGTCATCCTCATCCTCACCCTCATCCTCATCCTGATCGTCATCCTCATCCTCACCCTCATCCTCATCCTGATCGTCATCCTCATCCTCACCCTCATCCTCATCCTGATCGTCATCCTCATCCTCACCCTCATCCTCATCCTGATCGTCATCCTCATCCTCACCCTCATCCTCATCCTGATCGTCATCCTCATCCTCACCCTCATCCTCATCCTGATCGTCATCCTCATCCTCACCCTCATCCTCATCCTGATCGTCATCCTCATCCTCACCCTCATCCTCATCCTGATCGTCATCCTCATCCTCACCCTCATCCTCATCCTGATCGTCATCCTCATCCTCACCCTCATCCTCATCCTGATCGTCATCCTCATCCTCACCCTCATCCTCATCCTGATCGTCATCCTCATCCTCACCCTCATCCTCATCCTGATCGTCATCCTCATCCTCACCCTCATCCTCATCCTGATCGTCATCCTCATCCTCACCCTCATCCTCATCCTGATCGTCATCCTCATCCTCACCCTCATCCTCATCCTGATCGTCATCCTCATCCTCACCCTCATCCTCATCCTGATCGTCATCCTCATCCTCACCCTCATCCTCATCCTGATCGTCATCCTCATCCTCACCCTCATCCTCATCCTGATCGTCATCCTCATCCTCACCCTCATCCTCATCCTGATCGTCATCCTCATCCTCACCCTCATCCTCATCCTGATCGTCATCCTCATCCTCACCCTCATCCTCATCCTGATCGTCATCCTCATCCTCACCCTCATCCTCATCCTGATCGTCATCCTCATCCTCACCCTCATCCTCATCCTGATCGTCATCCTCATCCTCACCCTCATCCTCATCCTGATCGTCATCCTCATCCTCACCCTCATCCTCATCCTGATCGTCATCCTCATCCTCACCCTCATCCTCATCCTGATCGTCATCCTCATCCTCACCCTCATCCTCATCCTGATCGTCATCCTCATCCTCACCCTCATCCTCATCCTGATCGTCATCCTCATCCTCACCCTCATCCTCATCCTGATCGTCATCCTCATCCCCATCCTCATCCTCATCATAATCCTCATCCTCATGCTCATCCTCATTCTAATCCTTATCGTCATCCTCATCCTCATCCTCATCCGCATCCTCATCATAATCCTCATCCTCATGCTCATCCTCATTCTAATCCTTATCGTCATCCTCATCCTAATCCTTATCGTCATCCTCATCCTAATCCTTATCGTCATCCTCATCCTAATCCTTATCGTCATCCTCATCCTAATCCTTATCGTCATCCTCATCCTAATCCTTATCGTCATCCTCATCCTAATCCTTATCGTCATCCTCATCCTAATCCTTATCGTCATCCTCATCCTAATCCTTATCGTCATCCTCATCCTAATCCTTATCGTCATCCTCATCCTAATCCTTATCGTCATCCTCATCCTAATCCTTATCGTCATCCTCATCCTAATCCTTATCGTCATCCTCATCCTAATCCTTATCGTCATCCTCATCCTAATCCTTATCGTCATCCTCATCCTAATCCTTATCGTCATCCTCATCCTAATCCTTATCGTCATCCTCATCCTAATCCTTATCGTCATCCTCATCCTAATCCTTATCGTCATCCTCATCCTAATCCTTATCGTCATCCTCATCCTAATCCTTATCGTCATCCTCATCCTAATCCTTATCGTCATCCTCATCCTAATCCTTATCGTCATCCTCATCCTAATCCTTATCGTCATCCTCATCCTAATCCTTATCGTCATCCTCATCCTAATCCTTATCGTCATCCTCATCCTAATCCTTATCGTCATCCTCATCCTAATCCTTATCGTCATCCTCATCCTAATCCTCATCGTCATCCTAATCCTCATCCAAATCCTAACCCTAATCCTAATCCTAATCCTACTCCTATTCCTCATGCT
>NC_032017.1:7500319-7502404 GCF_001865875.1 Lupinus angustifolius | reverse complement strand
CTTTTTCATCATCTCCTTAAGCTGCCCATAGTTTATGTGTCCTAATTAAGCATGCCATAAATCAACAGTTTCATTCTTCCTCGTCCTGTCTACATATGTTGTTTAGGCTAACATTATATATACCAGCTCACGTCGTAATTCCTTCATAGTTGGCTTCTCACTCGAATTTAAATTCCTATAGACCTTGACATTATGTGGTCCAAACACTACATAATTTCCTGAAGATGTAGGTTGAGATACTGACAATAAAGTTTTCTCTTTTAATGGCACAGGATACACACTCTGCAATTGTAATGAATGAGAACTATAGCGGGGAATTGTAACACCGTGAATTTTTTGTGTATGTTTTATTAATTATTTATTTTATCAATGATTAATTTTAGAAATTAATCAGTATTGATTTAGGCTAAACTATAGTTGAACATTAGTCTTGCTTTGTGATTTTCTATTTTATGGTAAATTTTCGTAATTTTCTGTGACGAAACATTTTTGAGCTGCTGTCGGGCCCAAATTCACCCAAGTTCGACCAATATCCATGTGTTTAATGTATAAATGATATATTTATTTCATCCATACTTACGCTAATATCCACTCAATAAACTATTCGGAAATAACCGAGAGTAGAGGTCCCATAACAAGTCGATTTGAACGCACCAACTTATTCATCGCAAGGATATATGATTGATCTGTTCAAGTAGAACTGTCCATTTTAGGATGGTGTCGTATCAAGCACTTTTTGGGCATCGCTATCAACGATCTTGATCGCAAAGAGAGGTTGTCAGAGATCGTCTAGTTTGCACAGTGAGAACTGTCTAATCCAACAGAATACCTCATCGAGGAATACATGGGACTCATCTCACCTAGACTCTCCCTCAAGGCTTTATTGATGCATCACCACCATCACCGACCCTCTCAACATCTCAGAGCTCATTCGTCTCTCACAATTTTCCTCTCCACTACTTCATTATTCACAATGAGTATGCACACTAACTGAGGTTAGCATATTCAATCTTTTAATCATTCTTTTATTACGATTGGCCCATCCTAAGACAACTCCCATCGGGAATGCTTATAGTGGGACCTAGTCTTAACATCAACACAAGAAAACCTCATCACCATTACAAACCATTGTTGAATCATCCTGGATGACCCAATGGTCGAGCCTCTTATAGCCACACGATCTCGCTGCGTGGGAAAAACATAATCTTTGGGCCTCGCCCTTAACAATGAAATTGTTAGCACTTATTACTTTGGTTCTGATGAATTTCTTGTACAAACTCTCAAGAATCTAATATAATTGTTCTTTCTTACGAAGTTTACATCTTTGGGTTACATTATCCCCAATGAAGGAGTTTTATAAGTTTTTTTGAAGAAGAATGGGTTTGAGAAACTAGAGCTTGAAGATAAAGGAAACCTTGGTAGAATGGTCATCATTGAACTCTCTCCCAAGTAAGAATTGGCGCTCAAATGATGAAAGTTATCCAATTTTCCTTGAGACCTCTCGCCTAGGTGAGAGTTATCGCTAAAGCGAGAGCTCTAATAATTGATTATACTAATACGTTAATCAATTATCTCAGTTACAAGATGAAATTACTAGGGCCTCTCGCCCAAGTAAGAGAATGGCGCTCAAGTGAAGAAAACAAGTCAAAAATTAGTGGGACCTCTCGCCCAAATGAGAGTTGTCGCTCAAGCGAAAAAAGCACGCCCGACTTTCTAGAGACTCCTCGCCCAAGCAAGGGCTCCGATAATCGATTATCACAGTTACGATTATTCGAGTAATGTTCATTCATGGATAACCACAACATTACTCTACCCATAGACCTAACTTAAACAATATGGCTTAAGAAACCACACGTACTTAATCCAAACAAATAGACAATTGATTAAGTATATGATATTTTAATACCCAAACAACTCCAAACATTTAGGTAGTATAGGAGGTCTGAATGTCATATTTTGACACCATTATGTCATGATGTATTCTCCCTCACCTTAGGTTGTCGAGTGAGCGATTCCCTTTAAGTGTGAACGAGTAGGTTGTCCAACTTCGGAAGCTTTGGAAGCAAACACAAAAACAAATTAGTG
>NC_032017.1:7499188-7500219 GCF_001865875.1 Lupinus angustifolius | reverse complement strand
CCAGGTTTTCACATCAAGGTTCCTTTCAGAACTCGGACTAAGCATTTCGTCAAACACAAAGTCATTAAAAGTGTAGAGACAAAAGTCACTAAACTTACTTTTATTCCTTTCTTACTTAAATACAAAGTTGAAGCACAAAGTGAAGTGCCCTTTTAGGCAGTGACATTAGCGGCTAAGTATAGCACAACATTTACATTGGCAAAGTATTAGCATACCACCTTTTCATTGTCATGCAAGATTACTAATTCATTGAGACATAAAAAAAAAGCATAACCATATGTAATTGCTACAAACTTCTTAATAATCATTGATACTTTAATATTCTCCCTGGATGATTACTTTTATTTAGCCATGAGAGAGTCATGTGTTCTACTAGGCTAATTAGTATATTTTGGATTAGGCTTTCGAACTCTTGTGGACCTCCGTGATTGTCTGGGGGATTTCTTCCTTCAAATCTCTATATGGTTTGATCTATCTTCTTCTAGAGACCTGATGTGTATTACATATTGCCAAGGACTTTTTCCCTTACCTGCTGAACTAGGAATGAATCTATTAGGTGGTGGTTCAACACCAACCACTTTTTTTGACGATTGTACTTATTTGAGTATCAATTGTTCATCCATTTGTTTTTACTTATTTTCTTCAATCTCCTTCATATCTGGTTGCAAAATTACATGTGGAGACCATTATGATTTTACTTCATCAAACACCATATTGCAAGAAACGTAGCAACAATCTGTTGTTGGATCGTAACACCTCCATCCTTTACACTCATTGTCATATTCCACAAAGGATGCAGGTTATGTGATACGTTAAACTCCATTCTGTTGTGGCGTGTCAGGATAGTTCACAGTCTTCGTATACAATTCTTCCTAAAGAAGTTATAAAATTGATGTCAAGTCTGTTGTGGCGTGTCAGGATAGTTCACAGTCTTCGTATACTATTCTTCCTGAAGAAGTTATAAAATTGATGTGAAGTATACCCCCTCAATTATCAGTATGTAAACACTAGTTTTATAACTTTGTCTCAGT
>NC_032017.1:7498801-7499088 GCF_001865875.1 Lupinus angustifolius | reverse complement strand
GCTTTGTGATTTTCTATTTTATGGTAAATTTTCGTAATTTTCTGTGACGAAACATTTTTGAGCTGCTGTCGGGCCCAAATTCACCCAAGTTCGACCCAATATCCATGAGTTTAATGTATAAATGATATATTTATTTCATCCATCCTTACGCTAATATCCACTCAATAAACTATTCGAAAATAACCGAGAGTAGAGGTCCCATAACAAGTCGATTTGAACACACCAACTTATTCATCGCAAGGATATATGATTGATCTGTTCAAGTAGAACTGTCCATTTTAGGATGG
>NC_032017.1:7498426-7498701 GCF_001865875.1 Lupinus angustifolius | reverse complement strand
AGCACTTTTTGGGCATCGCTATCAACGATCTTGATTTCAAAGAGAGGTTGTCAGAGATCGTCTAGTTTGCACTGTGAGAACTGTCTAATCCAACAGAATACCTCATCGAGGAATACATGGGACTCATCTCACCTAGACTCTCCCTCAAGGCTTTATTGATGCATCACCACCATCACCGACCCTCTCAACATCTCAGAGCTCATTCGTCTCTCACAATTTTCCTCTCCACTACTTCATTATTCACAATGAGTATGCACACTAACTGAGGTTAGCAT
>NC_032017.1:7498078-7498326 GCF_001865875.1 Lupinus angustifolius | reverse complement strand
TGGCCCATCCTAAGACATCTCCCATCGGGAATGCTTATAGTGGGACCTAGTCTTAACATCAACACAAGAAAACCTCATCACCATTACAAACCATTGTTGAATCATCCTGGATGACCCAATGGTCGAGCCTCTTATAGCCACACGATCTCGCTGCGTGGGAAAAACATAATCTTTGGGCCTCGCCCTTAACAATGAAATTGTTAGCACTTATTACTTTGGTTCTGATGAATTTCTTGTACAAACTCTCA
>NC_032017.1:7497339-7497978 GCF_001865875.1 Lupinus angustifolius | reverse complement strand
TTTTTTGAAGAAGAATGGGTTTGAGAAACTAGAGCTTGAAGATAAAGGAAACCTTGGTAGAATGGTCATCATTGAACTCTCTCCCAAGTAAGAATTGGCGCTCAAATGATGAAAGTTATCCAATTTTCCTTGAGACCTCTCGCCTAGGTGAGAGTTATCGCTAAAGCGAGAGCTCTAATAATTGATTATACTAATACGTTAATCAATTATCTCAGTTACAAGATGAAATTACTAGGGCCTCTCGCCCAAGTAAGAGAATGGCGCTCAAGTGAAGAAAACAAGTCAAAAATTAGTGGGACCTCTCGCCCAAATGAGAGTTGTCGCTCAAGCGAAAAAAGCACGCCCGACTTTCTAGAGACTCCTCGCCCAAGCAAGGGCTCCGATAATCGATTATCACAGTTACGATTATTCGAGTAATGTTCATTCATGGATAACCACAACATTACTCTACCCATAGACCTAACTTAAACAATATGGCTTAAGAAACCACACGTACTTAATCCAAACAAATAGACAATTGATTAAGTATATGATATTTTAATACCCAAACAACTCCAAACATTTAGGTAGTATAGGAGGTCTGAATGTCATATTTTGACACCATTATGTCATGATGTATTCTCCCTCACCTTAGGTTGT
>NC_032017.1:7496924-7497239 GCF_001865875.1 Lupinus angustifolius | reverse complement strand
AAACACCAACATTAAATTTTCTAGCATTAAAACTGAAAAATAATTATTCTAAACTTGTTGTAGGCTATGGTATTTCAAGTAAAAAACAAGTGGAAAAATCGAAAGTTTACATGGTTTAAAAAATCTTTAAATGTTCATTTGATATAAAAATCATCACCTTTAAACATATTCCAACGCCAACATTATATTTTCAAGCAATAAATAGATTAATAAACTACTCTACACTAGTTCAAGGCTATGATTTTCAAGCCAAAAATAAGTGGAAATCTCCAAGCTTTACATGTTTTAACAACTCTTTAAAGGTTCCTTCGACGT
>NC_032017.1:7495759-7496824 GCF_001865875.1 Lupinus angustifolius | reverse complement strand
CCTTTAAACACATTCAAACTCCAACATTATATTTTCTAGAATTAAATATAAAAATAAACCATTCTACACTTGTTCAAGACTATAGTATTTTAAGCCAAGAATAGGTTGAAAAATCCAAACTTTACATGGTTTAGCAACAACAAAATATTGGAATCCAAAACATTAAAAACAAATACAGCCACGTGAACAACATAAAAAAATGATAACTATCTAATGATGTATGTGAGAGATATTGAGAAAACAAGAAGAGGAATACCTTGAAATCTCTTTGAAATGCTTAAGACATAAGCGAGAAAGTGAGGAGAGCAAATGTTCTGCCTCAAGGCCAAGGGTTGCCTTTTATAGAGAGGAAATCATATTTTTGGGGGAAAAATCAAAGTCGTCCCTCAAAATCTTAATGATGTAATTGGTTGAGAAGTGGTTTGGGGACTTGTGCAACTCAATGTACTTTTGCTTCTTCAACAAGCAAGCTTGACTCATGGATGGTGATGTGACTATTGTGATGAAACATCATCATTAAAACCATGCCCGAGTCTTGTCGGCTAAAACTCGAACCAAGTTATGGAACTCAAACATCATCTTTTGGATCGAATTTAGGGTGAATTTAGACCAGAAAGAGGCCCGGAGACTTTTAGTCTCAGCAAACTATAAAAATTTAGCAAAAATTAGGAAATTACTATACAAGACTAAAACTGAATTAAGGTTTAGCCTAAATCCATATTGATTAATTTCTAAAATTAATCGCTTGTCAATTAAATCACGGTGTTACAAAGGTGATAGACCACGACCGGTAAAATGGTGATTTGAGCAAAAGAATTGAATATTTATGGCTATTTATTCATACTTAATATGATTATTATTTATGTATTATTAACTATGAAATTAATCATGTTTATTTAATTTTGAATTCATTATTTATCTTTAACAAAAATATTTATTATTATTGTTGTTACTGATTATATATTTATTTAAAAAAAATAATTTATTATTATTTTTCATGTAAAATGATTTTTGTTAATTATTTGATTTATTGATAATGAATAAAAGTGATATGTGAGAGAAAAT
>NC_032017.1:7487956-7495659 GCF_001865875.1 Lupinus angustifolius | reverse complement strand
ATTTAGTTCAAGATATTAATCATATAAGTATGATAAAAACATTTTTCTATTTAAAAAAATTGAATTACTCTTTATTTATTTTAAATATTTCCTAAAACACTAGTATGGTATTACACTAATTATAGTTTTTTATTAATTTATTACTTTCATTATTATTGAATTATGATATTACAAAAGATAAAGATAATTTTTTAAATTATTATTATTAATATAAAATTTTTAAAATAAAAAAGTTAAATGAATATATATGATGATTGATGCAGAAAAAACTTGTTAAGGCATTTGTCAAAAACATGTTGTTGAGTAGTAGAAATAAAATCTGCTGACATGTGCCATCATGTGATTGTGTATGATGGTTGTTGGCAATGCAAAAAAGGAGGCGAAGACTCAAGTTTACCTTATAATGATGGTAGATCTAGCTTGAAAAATTAGAGGCATCCAGTTTACCATTACTCTAGCAACATCCAATGATTTTATTTTCAAATTGATAATTAATTTTGTGTTGCAATTATGAAATTTTTATTTTCCACATACCCTTTTTTGGTTTGGTTTCAAATCAAACTAAAAATAAGTTTTTGATTTTAAAATGAGATATTACTAATTAATCACTATCTATTCGTATTGTCTTATAAAATTTTGTCTCCTTCACAAGTCAATACTTATTTTATTGACCGTTAATTTCATGGTTCAATTGATGAATTATTAAATATTTATTTATTATCCATCATTATTTTGATTTGATTTAAATCATATGAAAATATTTTTTTTAGTTTAAAACGATATCATGCTACTAAACAATAATGTATATATCTAGCCTGAACAATATCAATTATTTGTATGGTCTTATTTCCACATCAATTTTTTATATCTATCTCACAAATTAATATTTAATAGCCAACATATTTTCTCTCTTTTCACTCCATTTATTTTTTCTCTTCTATTTTTCTTGTTTTATGTAGGTTGGAAAATTTGGATATTCACATTCCTCATAGTCATTCCTTCAGTCATAATATAGTTTATTATGTAAACTATTTTGTATTAAATTATTTTTTAAAATAAAGGTTAATAGAAAATAAGCAACATTCCTCGTGCGCTATCTTCCTCATGTATTCAAAATATCATTTAAATTACTAGGTTAATATTAACTAATTAATAAAATAAAAATAATTTTTATTTAATACATTAATTTTTAATATAATTATTATTATTTTTACCATATTTTTAATTTTATTTATGTTAAATGGAAGAAACTAAAAGGATAGCAATACAACAATATTGATCACGATTTATTGGGTCTATACACTTCTAACACACACTCATTTAACTTTCTATAATTTATATTGAAAATATGTTTTATTAAATTATTATTTTAAATATAGGTTAATAGAAGAGAAACAACATTCATTATCAAGCATAATCCCAATTTTAATATACGAGAGAAATAATACTAACTCTTGTTATCATATCTCTACTAGAAGAGAAGTAATCCCAATTTTAAATATAGGTTAATAGAAGAGAAAATATAAACACTAGTCACGACCATCCTCTTAACCTTACAAACGATCACATATTTAAAATATTATTTTAATTATTTAGTTATTGCTCTTAGCTAATTAATAAAAATGAAGTTACTTAAATTTTTCTAAAGGATGTCTATTTATTAAAATATTTTTTAATATAATTATTTATTATCATTAATATATTTTTAATTTTGATAAATAATTAATCTAAAAGTAAATAAATATGAATAGTTTCTTAATTAAATTTAAAATTATAAAAACTATCGAAATAATAATCACATAAAGAATAAAGAAATGATCATAAATATTGAAATAATATTTATCATTAACTAAAATATTTATTATTGTTATTTTTACAAACTATTTATATGATTTTAAATGATTCCATCTAATACAATATTTTTTAATATTATTATTACTAGATTATTAATTTTTATGTAAGAAAATTTGAATAAAGAAATAGGGTAGCAATACAACAATGTGGACCACTATTTTTGAATTAGTAAATTGTCCATAATGTACTATTTTCAACTATAAAAAGTTCACATTTTGGTTGAATATAAGATAAAAGTTCATTACTTGGTTTAAGAAGATATCACCACCATAGTGAAAAAGTATGAAGAAATCCTTCATTGGTATATGTTTCTTTATCATCCTCTTGGCATTTGCTACAGGTAATTTTCTTTTCTTGGTAAATGCTTTCTCACACTTAAAATTAATTCATACAATTTGTGTTTACATACTTCACAAATTACAGGCAATTGTTGTAGGGAGATTCTCACTCTCTCTATATACACATATATAAATATATATATATATATAAATAAAGTTAGTGACTAATAAGAATTCACTTTCAGGTTTGGAGGATAAAGCTGTGGATCAAAAAATAGGAATTAATGCCGGGGGGCCATGTAAAGTAGACAATGATTGTTTTTGTCAAGGAGGAGTTTTCCCAGTATGTTGTTATTGTAGAAACGGTCGTTGTTTTTGTGCTAAAGATGGTAAAGAAATCATGTAAAACTATTATTCGTGATTTTATGCTATGTACTCAAATGTTGTAGCTACCATGATAAAGGAAATAAATTAATATATTATCAATCTATGAATACCCACACCAATTTCTGTTTCACTTTCCCATCGTTTAAAATTGGTGAAATATTAATTAATATTCTATAATTTTAGTCCTGATTAGTGATATAGCTAAATAATAAATTACTAATAATAATATGTTGGACATTTCCGTGGATAATAATCCAGTGAAATAAAATGACTTTTACCTAGTCAAAGCAATTTAATCATAATTCATCTATATCCATGAAAATTAATTCCATCAACATTCATCCAAAAATTAAAGTTAAAGGAAGTAAATGTATGTACTCAAATGGATACTATTAATATTGGATGAGTTCCAATTCATTTGTTATATCTATTTGGTTGGATATTTAATTTATCCAAAAATAAACATTTTCAACTAGTGTCCTTTGTTTTTCAATTCAATTTTTTTGCTATCTCATCTCACACTTTCTTGTATGTGCTTCTCACTCTTTGATCTTTTATTAAATTAAATTCTTATATTGACCCATATTTTTAGTACCATATGCTGTTTTTTAGTACCACGTGCTGAAATGATGGTGACGTCAATGGTAGTACATGTAAATGTGATTAATATTAAAAAATAATCTTAAATACAATTACGAATTTTACAAGTAGAAATTTTAATGTCACATGCTCATAAAATGTTGCAAAAACTTCTTTGAAAAAAAATTAAAAAATCACATCTTAAAAAAGTGTTTATTTAAATAAATTAAAAATGGTATTTCTAGGATGTTGATTGTCTAGATGCTCAAAAAAACATAAATAGTATAAGGAATATAAAACGTGGGAAGCATACTCTATCACTATATATACCATAATCTAAGACTCTCGCCCCCTTGAATAACGTGACGGGAGTATCACACTCAAACCCTAGTGGTGTGTCATCTCATCCTACATTAAAGGTACATCACATTCACACAATGGGATCCCAACCCCAAGGGTCACCGCTGTTAGGTATTAGTGGCCTAGGAACACGTAGAAGGGGGGTTGAATAGGTGGTGGCGGTTAATGATCACCGCTTCTTGCACCAAAACCCAAATTCTGGAAACAACCCAGTTAACGTATTAACACCTAGTCTTAATCGATTAACTCATGCACAGAACAGAATGACCAGAGAGGGAGATTGCACATTTATTTAAAATCAATTGAACATAGATAATGCAGATATTTTAAAGCACAAATAATAAGTATATGGCAGTAAACAAATATCCAAAATATCAGCTAAAAATTCAATTTATAACAACAAGAAACTAAAAGAAGATTCACAGAGAAAAAGAGTGCATAAGTGGATTTTTATCCTGGTTCGTTTGTGGTCCACTGCAAACTACATCCAGGCCTCCCCTTCTGATCTAGGGACAATATTGAGTTAATGTATGAATACACACACCAATTCAATTACAAACACATAGGATGCTTCTTTCTTGAAATCTAGGATCCCTAAATCCTTGGTTTGACTTTACCCTTCGTCTGAGAAAACCTTTCTCACGAAACAGCCCTAGCCAAGATTCTTGTCCTCAAATCAAGACCTCCTAGCCTTGGTGAAGAACCTCAATCTCTGTGGTGATACGACACCAAGAGATTAATCCAGAAATACACAAAAAAAGATTAAATAGTAAGGTATACTAAGTACAATAATGCTTAGAATACAACAAGAAAAGATCTAAAGATTAACCCACTCACTAATCACTCAAGCCATGAAGAATCATGTGAGTTAATCAAAAACAAAAATCAAATAATCTCTCTATCAATCTATATAATGCATGAACATTTGAGCAAGATAAGGATGAGCATATGAAATATGTAAAAATAGTATGCAAGAATTTAGAACTCAATTCAACATAAAAACTCTCTTCTCACACATGCAACTCTCTTCCAAAAAACAGTAGACAAAATGTAAAATACTCTCTAAAATCAGCCCTATACAATAGAATGCAATGCTATGGTTTTCTGAACGTTGCCTCTTATTTATAGCAAGTAGTTTTGGCAGTTGGATTCGTTGCAAACAGTTAAATGGTTAAAACAAAAATCACTTATAACAAATAACAGACCTGCTAATCGATTAAGGCTACTCGTTAATCGATGAACCATGCAACAGAATGACACAGAAAACAGTTGTAATGGAAAGCACTAATTTAACAGAAAAGCAGTTGAGTTAATCAATTAAGTCACCATGTTAATCAATTAACTAGCACATTAAAGTACATGTTTCAAAAGGTAAACTTCTCATGTGTTATCCACAACATATATACATGTTCTAACAATTATATTATGCCTAATATGCACATATAACATGTATGATTAATGCATGAACATACAATTAACTAGATGATATGTCTCATGGATATGACATGACAATTAAGATGGCTTGAGAGACTAGCATCTAGGTTCACCTCACCTAAACTCACTTAATACGGCACACATCCCAGACTACTTAGAATAGAGACTCTAATTATTATCCTAGTCTAGATATGACCAAATGAGCATAAGGCATGTTGATTGTTGAGCCATGTTCAAGCTTTAATAGAACCTTGTCTTCATCAAAACATAGGAAAAGAATTGCTAGTGCTACCCTTGACACTTTGCACTTTCAACCGCCAACAAAATAAAAACCATGCACAACATATCTTTGCCCTACAATGACAAAAATTCATTTTCTAACAAAAATGAATATTAATCTTGATGATGACTAAATTAATTCAAATAGGGACCACCATCCTAAAGAGAGACACAACTATATAGCCATCACAAACATCTCTTCATCATCATATTCATAAATACATTCATTCAAAAAAATTACATCATTCAAACATTTATTCATTTATCCATGCATACATACTTTCATTCAAAAAGAGGATATCATTCATATTTTCATCCAACTAAAATCATATTTCATACATTCATCTATTTATTTATTCATGCATGCATTCATAAATTTTTTGATAATCCATCAAACAATTTATTTCATAGATTATCATATCATGCATTCTAATATGTCATCTCATTATTGCATTTTATACATTATCATAGATTATTTAAAAATAAAAAATGAATAAATTCATGCATCTTCATAAACATTGAAAAAGGTAATAAAAAATAGCATGCATATTTTGGAAGTAGAGTGTGCTCCGGATTGGTATTTCTTCTATCATTTATATTATAGGTTGCATTTTAATCCATATAAAAAATGTTTGTTTATTTCATGCATAAATAAATAAAAATCATTTGCTCGTCATTGCATTGCCAAAGACACTTATGAGTTGAATGTTGATTTTCACAACACTATTTTTAGACTTGATTGAAGCATATCCTGGTTGACATTGAAGTTATCTAGGAAATTAGAAATAATCCCAACACGACACAACGGTTCCTAAGGCAAGTTTGTTTCCTCGGGAAACAAAGCATTTTTGTTATTTACCAAACACTAAGAAGGTTTACATAGTAACCCAACGAGGGTTGTTTTCAACTGTTTTCCTTACATTCAACTATTAGGTGAATACATCATCCACACACCAATTCTCATATCTTATGTCAAGGGTAAATAATTCAAATAAATTCAAATAAAAATATTCATTAGTCAAAGTGTGAAAAAAGACATGTTGAGAATTCTCAAAAAATATATTAGGTAAAAGTTAGTGCAATTAAAAATGCACTATGAATGACCGATGAAGGAACTATTCATTTTCTCCTCGGAGGAGTGGCGCCTTGATATCAGGCCTTCACCCATAAAACCATAAAATTCATTTTATATTTGAATGTCATATTACAAAAATATTAAAATAGAGTAAAGAAGAAAGGTTGGTATGGGAACATATATTTTTTAGCCTTATATCCTTTTCTTAGAAACTCTTAGCTAGACCACGATACAAGTTTTAAAAGACCTTCTTGCAGATTGATTTGAGTATGATGCAAACCATGGTAGAAATGATGACTCCACTAAACTTGTAAAATTTTGATACGATACGTCAACTAATGCATTTACTAAAATCCTTATCTTCATAATTATCATCATTGCCACATCAAAATTCAGAGCCCAAACGAAAATTAAATTCTATCATTTATAGCCCAAACACTTGTCAAATATGAACAACCTTTCTTTTTAGTATTTCATTTTAAAGAGTTGTACATGAAATAAGGAGCACTAAAGCAAAGGAAATGTTGAAACCTCACACTTTAGGGCAGTTTTTTAGATGATTCCTAGTTTGATGACCTCCAGACTAAGCTTACTACGACAATCTGAATAGAGGATAACTCATAGTATCTCACACTTTGACAATTTTTGGGTCGATTCCATTTTCCAAGTGGAAATTTAGAAAAATCTAAAAATTGGGACAATGTGGGTGTAACACTGTGTTTTTTCGAGCATGTTTAATTAAGTAATTAGTTGTTAATGAATTAATTACAGCAATTAGTCAGTAATGTTTTAGGCTAAACCTTAGTTGAGGTTTAGTATTGTATTATCATATTCTTACTTGCCCTATTTTTTCAAGATTTTTTGAGAATAGAAGTTTCCGAGACAATTTTGGATCGTTTTATTGTGTTTTCGCCCAGTTTTTGAATTCCGTAACTCGTAATAAAATTACAATTTCGCTGTTGGCTTCGAAATATTATTTCTGGTCAAAATAGAAACCAAATTTGTCCATAACTCATCTCTAGGTATTTTTCAACTCGAAATTCAAATTTTGACGTTTTGGGCAAAAAATCTAAATCGGTAGATCGTATATTTCCGGACGAATTAACCCAGTAATACTCAGGCATGACTTCTATTGGGAAATTATGTCACATCAATAAAGTTGGAGTATTAATCACATCATGGGTCAATGGCTTGTCAAACAAACAAAGTCAAAGCTTCCATAATCCCCAAAATCACTCACCAAATCTCCTCACTCCACCACCATTAGACACATCACCTAAGCTAGCCTAAAGCTAGATTGCCTCTTATTAATTTTCAGATTTGAGAGAGGGTGAGGCTCTCCTATAAATGCCTCACCCCATCCCCTCATTTTTACACTAATTCTCCTAAATAAAGTTAAGGTATTCTTTCTCTTTTTCTCTTCTCCACTTTTCTCCACATACACCATGAGAAAATCA
>NC_032017.1:7484605-7487856 GCF_001865875.1 Lupinus angustifolius | reverse complement strand
GATAATGAAATCATATGAACCTTTGTGTAGGATTTGACTTATGTAAAACTTAAATTTTCTTCCTTGTTCTTAGATGGGAAAACTATATCTTTAAACAAGGTTAGATGAGTTTATTTGCTTCAGAAATATTGGAAATTACTGTTAATAGTTGAATATGTTTAAAGGTGATGATTTGAACATCAAAGGAACCTTTATTGTGTTTAAGAAAAGTTTATGTCTATTCTTGAAGAAGGTAAGGGTTTGCCATATCCATAAGGACTTCCTAACTCAACCTTTCAAAATAAAATATAATTTCACACAATATTTGACCTCAAACGCACTGAGAACTAATTCTTTAGTTTACTTAGCAACTCAAGAAATAAAGTCTAAACCTTAAATACAAGATTAATGATTATGACACACATGCGTACTTCTATGTCAAGTAATTATGCGCATATATGAGTTCAGATTAATGCATGCCCTTAATTGTGTTAATCGCCAATGTCTTGGTCTATGCAAACACTTTACAAACTTAGCTCCATGTCTAGCAACTAAACCAGGAAAATTATAATATATGAATCATATAGCTTGCCTCTATGTCTAGTAACACATACCATCAAGTTTGAGAGTTTTCATTGCAAATGTGAATCTATATCTAGCAAACATATGAGCAAAGACATTCAATGTGACAATTAAACATACAACTACGTCTAATTGTATGCATAAAGGATTAATTATTTGTTTTGGACTAACGAGCCAGGTTTTCACATCAAGGTTCCTTTCACAACTCGGACTAAGCATTTCGTCAAACACAAAGTCATTAAAAGTGTAGAGACAAAAGTCAGTAAACTTACTTTTATTCCTTTCTTACTTAAATACAAAGTTGAAGCACAAAGTGAAGTGCCCTTTTAGGCAGTGACATTAGCGGCTAAGTATAGCACAACATTTACATTGGCAAAGTATTAGCATACCACCTTTTCATTGTCATGCAAGATTACTAACTACATTGACACATAAAAAAAAGCATAACCATATGTAATTGCTACAAACTTTTTAATAATCATTGATACTTTAATATTCTCCCTGAATGATTACTTTTATTTAGCCATGAGAGAGTCATGTGTTCTACTAGGCTAATTAGTATATTTTGGATTTGGCTTTCAAACTCTTGTGGACCTCCATGATTGTCTGGGGGGTTTCTTCCTTCAAATCTCTATATGGTTTGGTTTATCTTCTTCTGGAGACCTGATGTGTATTCCATATTGCCAAGGACTTTTTCCCTTACCTGGTGAACTAGGAATGAATCTTTTAGGTGGTGGTTCAACACCAACCACTTCTTCTAACGATTGTACTTATTTGAGTATCAATTGTTCATCCATTTGTTTTTACTTATTTTCTTCAATCTCCTTCATATCTGGTTGCAACATTACCTGTGGAGACCATTATGATTTTGCTTCATCAAACACCACATCGCGAGAAATGTAGCAACATTCTATTGTTGGATCGTAACACCTCCATCCTTTACACTCATTGTCATAATCCACAAAGGATGGAGGTTATGCGATACGTTAAACTCCATTCTGTTGTGGCGTGTAAGGATAGTTAACTGTCTTCGTATACTATTCTTCTTGAAGAAGTTATAAAATTGATGTGAAGTATACCCCCCTCAATTATCAGTATGTAAACACTAGATTTATAACTCTGTCTCAGTTTCTGCATTACGCTTAAACTCTTTAAACTTCTTCAAATCTTTTGTTTTTTATTTCATGAAATATGTCCATATGTATCTAGAATAATCAAAATTGAAAGTAAATATATAATGACGTCCACTCACTTATGGTTGCTTTATTGGTCCTGACACATCTGAGTGAACTAATTGAAGCGACACCTTCGACTGGAACTTTGAATCATCCAATGGAATTTATGTCCCTTACCTTACTCACAATTTGATAAGTGCCAAACATACCTAAATTTCATACACTTTTATGGCACTTATCTTAAGAATAATTGAGAAAAACCAACTTAAAACAATACTTTTTGGATAAAATATCACAATCTTTTATATTTGTGATTGTATTTCTTTTTTATGTGTTTTGTAGGATTTAGAAAGAAAAATAAAGGAGAATAAAGACTCATGGTTCAAGAGAAAAAGAA
Source organism: Lupinus angustifolius (assembly GCF_001865875.1). Lineage (NCBI taxonomy): Eukaryota > Viridiplantae > Streptophyta > Magnoliopsida > Fabales > Fabaceae > Lupinus > Lupinus angustifolius. Next base: position 7,485,723 of record NC_032017.1, on the reverse strand, counting down.
GTCAAACTCAAGGTGCTCAAGCAGGCAGCTGAGCGTGGACTAAGCCACGCTGAGATGACCTGGACACCAGCCTGGCTCAGTCAAACCAACCTGGCACAAACCAAGTTGCTTAAGCAGGCAGCTGAGCGGAGTTATTTGACTGCTCAGCCTAGTACCAAACAAAGCCTGACACGGTAACAACACAAGCTTGACACGGTCAGACAAAAGCCTGGCACACGCCCAAGCTTCTCAAGCAGACAGCTTAGCGGTGCCACATGTATGCTAAGAGGTGAACCAAACACCTGACCAGGTCAGCAAGCATCGAGCCACGTCTCAGTCAGCACGGTCAAAGCTGCTCAAGCTGGCAGCTTAGCGGTGCGACATGTATGCTCAGTGGTGTGCACCCAGAAATGACTTAGCCATCAAGAAACCATGAAGTCATGCATGACATCACTTCAAGTAGCCCACCATGGGCTTTTCAGGAGTATCTCACCATAGCTGGTCCCATAGCTCACAACTAGCTTTGGTGAGTCAAGGTTAAGGAGGTGACAAAGCCACTTGACCAAGTGACCAAACCCATGCTGAAGGGTTTGGTCAGCTGCTGAGCGGTGCAAACAAGCAGCTCAGCGGTTCCAGGAAAATTCTATAAATAGGAGGCATTTCATTCGATCACAACACACTTCATATATATCTTCTTAACTTGAAAATCTTCTTCCATGGAAACACAATTCCCTCTTCTTGTTCTTAGTTCATAGAAGTTCTTTTTAAGTAAGTTTTATAATTTTTATTTATAATTCAAGAGGAGAAAGGAGAAGGCAAATGAGATGCAAAAATTCATTTTATAATCTCATTTGGAACTTAAAGCATCCAATGCTTGGATGGATGGCTCATGCTCCTAACAATTTCATTTGAAGGTTGGTTACGTATTTCTACTTCTTCTTTTATTCTACGTTTGAATTTTAATCATTCAAGTTGGTGCTTTGGTTAATTTTACTTGTTTGAGAAGTTCTTAATGCTCTTTTTAGATTGATCACCTAAAAACCGATTTCAAGTCATGAAAATTACTTGTCTCAAACACTTAACAAATAAACTAAGAAGTAGTTGTACTACTTAGATTATTTGCCAAGTTAAGCATTCTT
>NC_032017.1:7482522-7484505 GCF_001865875.1 Lupinus angustifolius | reverse complement strand
TAGTAAATGATTTTGAAATTGTCAAATTAATTTTTAAAACTAAGAGCATGCTTGTTACATTTGTGCCAAAAATGAATTTTTCCAAACTTGAGAACTCCTAAAAAGTGTGTTATTTGGTTCACCATTTAACAAAATAAATTCATGAAATTATGAATGGATTTATTTATGGATTTTTGGTGTGATAAAATGTGTTTTGAAGTTCCATAAATTATGTTTGGACTTCCATTTTATCACTTGGATTTGAAATATGATTGAATTTTTTTTCTAAATATCAAATTTTCATGAAAAAGCATGTTGTTTGGTTGGAATTCTCTCAATCAAATTTAATTCATGAACTTAGTGTCTTAGTAAATTATAAATTCATGTGATTTGTTAGACTAACCTCAAAGCAAAAGAAAATTGCAAGTTCGAAATGATTTACAGGAAAACAAGTCCAAACAAACAGACAAAAATAAGGAGTTGATGGCACCACTATCTAGGAGATGATAGTGAAAACAAGGAGAATGAAATTTTGTGTTCTCCTAAAAATTGTAGTTAGTTTTAATTTTCTTTTTCATTCTTTCAAAATATTATACAAACTTCCTCAAAATAATTTTTTTTGACTTGAGGACAAGTCAAGTACTTAAGTTGGGGGGAGTGTGTATAACCATTTGAAAGAATGAAATTTTGCTGTATTTTAAAACGTTTCAGCTATTTCTGCTGTATTTTAATTCTTTAGTGTGTTTATTTTTATTTTTAGTGTGCTTACTTGTTAAAATTATTTTTTAGTGTGTTTATTTTTTCTTTTTGAAGATTTATTTAAAAAGTGAATTTGTTGAAACTAAAAAAATTAAATAAACACAAACTTGACTTAAACATTTTTCAAGATAAATGACATTGTAAATTACCATCTTTGGTGAGCAACATGAGCTGAAAAATTGTGTTAGATATTAGTGGCTTAGGAATACCTAGAAGGGGGGGATGAATAGGTGTAGCGGTTATCAATCGCCGCTTCTTGAACCAAAACCCAACTGTTGGAAATAGCCTAGTTAATCGATTAATAGCAAGGTTTAAGCGATTAACTATTGCACAGAACAGAATGATCAGACAGGCAATTTGCACAGTAATTAAAATAGAATTGAACATATATAATACAGATATTTTTACGCACAATTATTAAGCATACGGCTGTAAACAAATATCCATAATTTCAAATACAGATTCAACTTATAATAGCAAGAAACTTAAAGAAGATAAAGAGTGAAAGAACAATGCACAAAGGATTTTTATCCTGGTTCGTTTGCGGTCCACTGCAAACTACATCCAGGCCTCCCCTTCTGGTTCAGGGAGATTTTCTTTCTTCACAATATTGAAATATGGATACAAATACCAATTCAATTACAAGCACATAGGATGCTCATTTCTTGAAATCTAGGACCTCTAAATCCTTGGTTTGACTCTACCCTTTGCCTGAGAAAACCTTTCTCACAAAACAGCCCCAACCAAGATTCTTGTCCTCAAATCAAGACCTCCTAGCCTTGGTGAAGAACCTCAATCTCTGTGGTGATCTCACACCGAGAGACAAATCCAGAATACACAAAAAATCAAGTTAAACAACAAGGTATACTTAAGCACAATAATGCTTGGAATATGATATGAAAAAGACTCAAAGATTAACCCTTTTACTAACCACTTAAGCCTCCAAGATTCAAATGAGTTAATCAAATATAGTATACAGATAATTTCTCTCTAACAATATCTAATGCATGAGCATGTGAGCAGGATAAGAATGAATACACAATTATGCAAAAACAGTAAGCATATGATAACAATCAAAACAACATAATTTCTCTCTTCTCACGCATGCAATCTATCTTGCAAAAATACAGTAAAACAAGTATGCAAATGCTCTCTAGATAGCCCTATACAATAGAATGCAATACTATGGTTCTCTAAACGTTGCCTCTTATTTATAGCATAGAGAATAGGCGGTTACATTCGTTG
>NC_032017.1:7481702-7482422 GCF_001865875.1 Lupinus angustifolius | reverse complement strand
CGATTAACGAAGCAACAGAATGACACAAAATACAGTTCGAACAGAAAACACACATTTAATAGAAAAGCAGTTGAGTTAATCGATTAAGTTACCACGTTAATTGATTAACTGGAACTTTTATGCATATGTTTCAAAAGGTAAACTTCTCATACGTTATGCACAATATATATACATGTTCTAATAACTATATTATTCCTATTATGCACATATAACATGTATAATAGATGCATGAACATACAATTAACTAGATGATATGTCTCATGAATATGATATGACAATTAAGATTGCTTAAGATACTAGCACCTAGGTTCACCTAACCTATACTCACTTACTACGACACACATCCCAGACTACTTAGATTATAAACTCAAATTACGTCCTAGTCTAGATATGACCAAATGAGCATTAGGCATGTTGATTGTTGAGCCATCTTCAAGCTTTTATAGAACCTTGTCTTCATCAAAACATAAGCAAAGACATGTTAGTGCTATCCTTGACACTTTGCACTTTGAAATTGAAAATTTTGTGAATAATTCATAATGTTATAACTTGGATAAAAGGCAAACTTTTTGGAAAATCATTTATCATGACCTTGTGAATTTGTTTAAAAATCAAAGAGTTCTACATAAACCAACCTTGTGAGGGAGTGTAAGCCAAACACAATAATTATGTGAGCTTAGTGAGAAACTTTTTGGTTTTGGACAATTGATTTTGTTTGAA
>NC_032017.1:7480809-7481602 GCF_001865875.1 Lupinus angustifolius | reverse complement strand
TTGAGCCAATATGGAAAAACAAAAATAATCTCCTATACTTTTCTAAGTAAAAAGAGAGCATTTTTCAAAAGGAAGGTTGATGGAAGAAATTAAGTTGGGGGGAATGGTTGGCCATGTCACAAAGTGTTCAAGGAAAAATTCTCAAACTCTTTACAAATCAAAAAGTAAAGAAAAAGATCCAAAATAAAAAAGGAGGGACCAGAGACTAAGAAAATTAAAGAGAAGTTACACAAAAAGGTCAAGAAAAAGAATGAGGGAAGGAAACATGGAAAAAAGTTGGAAGGAGTATATGTTTTTAATGAAAAATTAATTTTTTCTCTCTTTTAACTTTGAAAGTATCTTTGAATATCTTGAAAAACCAATTTCCTTTGATAGCCAAGCCTCATTACAACCTAAATAAGACCTTAGTGATTCTTGAAAAAATTGTGCAATCAAAGTAAGTGTTGAGATGAAAAACAAAAGTAAATTCTTGCAAATCAAACAAGTTGAGTTTTGAGTGAAACACTTACCTCATTTGGTTTCATTCTTTAACCGTGTCTAAAATGCATCTCTTTGATTGATAACATTTTTAATAAGTAAAATTGCTAAATGAGTTTTTGAAAATATGTGTTCAATTCTTAGTTTGAAGCATTATGAGTCAAAGTCACATAATCATAAACGCATCTCATAGAACTTAAAAGGAATCATGCATAAGTTTTGATCTTGTACAAACCTCATTTTTCCAAAGCCAAGTGGTTGTTATTTTACCTTGTGTTTGGGGACAAACAAAGTTTTAAGTTGGGGGGAGTTTGAT
>NC_032017.1:7479479-7480709 GCF_001865875.1 Lupinus angustifolius | reverse complement strand
CATACCTAAATTTCATACACTTTTATGGCACTTATCTTAAGCATAATTGAGAAAAACCAACTTAAAACAATACTTTTTGGATAAAATATCACAATCTTGCATATTTGTGTTTGTATTTCATTTTTATGTGTTTTGTAGGATTTAGAAAGAAAAAGAAAAGAGAATAAAGACCCATGGTTCAAGAGAAAAAGAAGTCCAACTCAAGGTGCTCAAGTAAACAACTGAGCGTGGACCAAGCCGCGCTGAGCTGACTTGGACACCAGCCTGGCTTAGTCAAACCAACCAGGCACATACCAAGTTGCTCAAGCAGGCAGCTGAGCGGACCTGTTTGACTGTTCAGCATAGCACCGGACAAAGCCTCACACGGTCAGAACACAAGCTTGGCACGGTCAGGCACAAGCCTGGCACATGCCCAAGCTGCTCAAGTAGGTAGCTCAGTGGTGCCACATATATGCTAAGCGGTGAACCAGACACATGACCAGATCAGCAAGCACCAAGCCACGTCTCAGTCAGCACGGTCAAAGCTGCTCAAGAACGCAGCTTAGTGGTGCCACATGTATGCTCAGCGGTGTGCACCCAGAAATGACTTAGCCATCAAGAAACCATGAAGTCAGGCATGACATCACTTCAAGTAGTCCATCATAGGCTTTTTAGGAGTAGCTCACCATAGCTAGTCCCATAGCTCACAACTAGCTTTGGTGATTCAAGCTTAAGGAGGTGACAAAGCTACTTGACAAAGTGACCAAACCCACGTTGAAGGGTTTGGTAAGTTGTTGAGCGGTGCAAAAAAGCAGCTCAACGGTTCGAGGAAAATTCTATAAATAGGAAGCATTTCATTCGACACAACACACTTCATATATATCTTCTTGCCTTGAAAATATTCTTCCCTGGAAACACAATTCTCTCTTCTTGTTCTTACTTCATAGAAGTTCTTTTTAAGTAATTTTTATAATTTTTTGTTTATAATTCAAGAGGAGAAAGGAGAAGGCAAATGAGATGCAAACAATCATTTTGTAATCTTATTTGGAACTTAAAGCATCCAATCATTGGATGGATGGCTCATGCTCCTAACAATTTCATTTGAAGATTGGTTATGTATTTCTACTTCTTCTTTTATTCTACGTTTGAATTTTAATCATTCAAGTTGGTGCTTTGGTTAATTTTACTTGTTTGAGAAGTTCTTAATGCTCTTTTTAGATTGATCACCTAAAAACCGATTTCAAGTCATGA
>NC_032017.1:7476709-7479379 GCF_001865875.1 Lupinus angustifolius | reverse complement strand
AATTTATTCTAACAAAGCCGAGATGGGGCAAAGAAGGAATAACTTATTCACATGATTACTAGAAGTAAGTTGTAACTGGAATATTCTTGAAACCATTATACTGGCGTTGGAATGTATTTCAACAAAGTCGAGATGGTGAACAAAGAATAAAACTGAGTTCACTTACTTAACAAAATAAAGAGAACATACCGAAAAGAGAAAAAATCCGCTTTCAACAAATTGGCGCCGTTACCGGGGACAATTTGTTGAGAGGGGAAAATCAACCTTATCTCGAATAAAATCTTTCAACACAACTAGTGGACACATATTCATCGTGTACTTCAAGTTGAGGAAGACATTTTAGTAATGACTTTTTCATCATCTCCTTAACCTACCCATAGTTTACGTGTCCTAATTAGGCATGCCATAAATCAAAAGTTTCATTCTTCCTCGTCCTGTCTATGTATGTCGTTTATGCTAACATTATATATACCGGCTCACGTCGTAATTCCTTCATAGTTGGCTTCTCACTCGAATTTAAATTCCTATAGACCTTGACATCATCTGGTCCAAACACTACATAATTTCCTGAAGCTGTAAGTTGAGATACTGACAATAAAGTTTTGTCCTTCTCTGGCACATGATACACACTCTACAATTGTAATGGATGAGAACTATAGTGAGGATTTGTAACACCACGAATTTTTTGTGTATGTCTTATTAGTTATTTATTTTATCAACGATTAATTTTAAAAATTAATCGGTATTGATTTAGGCTAAACTATAGTTGAGCGTTAGTCTTTTTTTGTGATTTTCTATTTATGGCAATTTTTCGTAACTTTCTATGACGAAAGGTTTTTGAGCTGTTGTCGAGCCCAAATTCGCCCGAGTTCGGCCCAATATCCATGAGTTCAATGTATAAATGATATGTTTATTTCATCCATCATTACGCCAATATCCTCCCAATAAACTATTCGGAAATAACCGAGAGTAGAGGTCCCATAACAAGTTGATTTGAACACACCAACTTATTCCTCCCTTTTTGGGCATCGCTCTCATCGATCCTAATTGCAAAGAGGGGTTGTCAGAGATCATCTAGTTTGCACTGGGAGAACATTCTGATCCAATTTAATACCTCATCGAGGAATACAGGGGACTCGTCTCACCTAGACTCTCCCTCAAGGCTTTGTTGACACGTCACCGCCATCACCGACCCTCTCAACATCTCGGGGATCATTCATCTCTCGCAATATTCCTCTCCACTACTTCATTATTTACAATGAGTATGCACACTAACTGAGGTTAACATATTAAATCTTTTAATCATTCTTTTTTTTACGATTGGCCCATCCTAAGACATCTCTCATCGGGAATGCTTCTAATGGAACCTGGTCTTAACATCAACAGAGGAAAACCTCATCACCATTACGAACCATCGCTGAATCACCCTGGATGACCCAATGGTCGAGCTTCTTACGGCAAAACGATCTCGCTGCGTGGGAAAAACATAACCTTTGGGCCTCACCCTTAACAATGAAATTGTTAGCACTTATTACTTTGGTACTGATGAATTTCTTGTAGAAACTCTCAAGAAACTAATATAATTGTTCTTTCTTACAAAGTTTACATCTTTGGGGTACATTATCCCCAATGAAGGAGTATTTTAAGTTTTATTGAAGAAGAATGGATTTGAGAAACTAGAGCTTGAAAAAAAAATGAAACCTTGGTAGAAAGGTCATCATTGAACTCTCTCCCAAGTGAGAGTTGGCGTTCAAATGATAAAAATTATCCTATCTTCTTGGAGACCTCTCGCCTAGGTGAGAGTTATCGCTCAAGCGAGGGCTCTAATAATCGATTATGCCTACACATTAATCGATTATCACAGTTACAAGATAAAATTACTAGGACCTCTTCGCCCAAGCGAGAACTGTCGCTCAAGCCAGGGCTCTGATAATTGATTATACCAATACTTTAATCAATTACCTTAGTTACAAGAGGAAATTACTATGGCCTCTCGCCCAAGCAAGAGAATGGCGATCAACTAACGAAAACAAGTCAAAAATTACTGGGACCTCTCGCCCAAGCGAGAGCTGTCGCTCAAGCGACAAAAGCAGTCTCGACTTTCTGGAGACTCCTCGCCCAAGCGAGAGCTTGGCGCTCAAGCGAGGGCTCCGATAATCGACTATCACAGTTACGATTATTCGAGTAATGTTCATTCATGGATAACCACAACATTATTCTACCCATAGACCTAACTTAAACGATATGGCTTAAGAAACCACACGTACTTAATCCAAACAAACAATTGATTAAGTACATGATTATTTAATAGCCAAACAACTCCAAACTTTTGAGGTAGTTTAGGAGGTCTCAATGTCATATTTTGACACCACTATGTCATGATATATTCTCCCTCACCTTAGGTTTTCGAGTGAGCAATTCCCTTTAAGTGTGAACGAGTAGGTTGTCCAAGTTCAGAAGTTTCGGAAGCCAACACAAAAACAAATTAGTAGGTTTGCGAGTTAAATTTTTTGCACGTTAACCCTAAGGTAAAGACATCTTTTAACTTATCATGGATTCAATCACTTTCATCCATCCGGTTCAAGATTACATATTCTTGAACCATCATTTATCATCGAAAAGTCTTGTTTAACAGAACAATCCTTTTCAAACTAAGACTTTAACAAAGCT
>NC_032017.1:7472522-7476609 GCF_001865875.1 Lupinus angustifolius | reverse complement strand
CAATCCAAGAACAAGTGGAAAAATCCAAACTTTACATGGTTTAACAACAACAAAATACTAGAATCCAAAACATTAAAAAAAACAGCCACATGAACAACATACAAAAATGATAACTATCTAATGATGTATATGGGAGATATTGAGAAAAAAAGAGAAAAACCTTGAAATCTCTTTGAAATGCTTAAGATATATGCGAGAAAGTGAGGCGAGCAAATGTTCTGCCTCAAGGCCAAGGGTTGCCTTTTATAGAGAGGAAATCAGATTTTTGGGGAAAAAATCAAAGTGGTCCCCCAAAATCTGAATGATGTAATGAGTTGATAAGTGGTTTGGGTTATTATGCAAGTCAATGTACTTTTTCTTATTCAACAAGCAAGCTTGACTCATGGATGGTGATGTGACTAATCGGTGAAACATCGTCATTAGAATCATGCCCGAGTCTTGTCGGCTAAAACTCGACCTGTGATTAAAATTCTCCTGGTTTAGGGTCCCGTGATGTGATTAATGGAGCAATCGGAATTCGATTCGAAATTATGGAACTCAAACATCATCTTTTGGACCGAATTTAGGGTGAATTTGGCCCAGAAAGAGGCCCGAAGACTTTCAGTCTCATGAAACTATAAAAATTTACCAAAAATTAGGAAATCACATACAAGACTAAAACTGAACTGAGGTTTTGCCTAAATCAATATTGATTAATTTCTAAAATAAATCGTTTGTCAATTAAATAATTAATAAAACGGGCATAAAAAATCATAGTGTTACAAAGGTGACATGCCACGGCCGGTAAAAGGGTGATTTGAGCAAAAGAATTGAATATTTATGGCTATTTATTCACACTTAATACGATTATAATTTATGTCTTATTAACAATGAAATTAATCATGTTTATTTAATTTTGCATTCATTATTTATCTTTAACAGAAATATTTGTTAGTATAGTTGTTATTGATTATATATTTATTTAAATATTTTAATTTATTATTATTTTTCATGTAAAATTATTTTTGTTAATTATTTGATTTATTGATAATGAATAAACGTGATATGTGAGGGCAAATAAAATATGGTCCAAGGAAAAGAACTGATGTCAAATAAGTATGATAAAAACATTTTTCTATTTTTAAAAGTTGAATTACTCTTTATTTTTTTAATATATTTCCTAAAACACTAGTATGGTATTACACTAATTATAGTTTTTTATTAATTTATTACTTTCATTATTATTGAATTATGATATTACAAAAGATAAAGATAATTTTTTAAATTATTATTATTAATATAACATTTTTAAAATATAAAAAAAATTAATATAAAAGATTGATGGAGAAAAAACTTGTTAAGGCATTTGTCAAAAACTTATTGTTGAGCAGTAGAAACAAAATCTGCTGACATGTGCCATCATGTGATTTTATATGACGGTTGTGGGCAATGCAAAAAAGGAGGCAAAGACTCGGGTTTACCTTATATTGATGGTAGATCTAGCTTGAAAAATTATAGGCATCCAGTTTACCACTACTAGAGCAACATCCAATGATTTTATTTTCATATTGATAATTAATTTTGTGTTACAATTATGAAATTTTTATTTTCCACCTCCCATTTTTTGGTTTGGTTTCAAATCACACTAAAATAAGTTTTTGATTTTAAAATGAGATATTACTAACAAATCACTACCTATTCGTATTATCTTATAAAAAGATTTATCTTTCACAAATCAATACTTATTTTATTGACCGTTAATTTCATGTTTCAATTGATGAATTATTAAATATTTATTTATTATCCCTCATTATTTTGATTTGATTTAAATCATATGAAAATAATTTTTTTAATTTTAAAACGATATAATGCTACTAAACAATAATGTATATATCTAGCCTGAACAATATCAATTATTTGTATGGTCTTATTTTCACATCAATATTTTATATCTATCTCACAAATTAAAATTTAATAGCCAACATATTTTCTCTCTTTTCACTCAATTTATTTTTTCGATTCTATTTTTCTTGTTTTATGTAGGTTGAAAAAATTGGCTATTCACATTCCTCATAGTCATTCCTTTAGTCATAATATAGCTTATCATGTTAAATATTTTTTATTAAATTATTTTTTTAAATAAAGGTTAATAGAAAATAAGCAACATTCCTCATGCACTATCTTCCTCATGTATTCAAAATATCATTTTAATTACTAGGTTAATATTATGTAATTAATAAAAGAAAAATAATTTTCTATTATTTCAAAGGGTTTTTATTTAATACATTATTTTTTATATAATTATTTATTATTTTTACCATATTTTTAATTTCATTTATGTAAAATGGAAGAAAGAAAAAGGATAGCAAGACAACAATATTGATCACCATTTATTAATTACTAAATTATCCGAAATGTACTGTTTCAACTATAAAAGTTCACACTTTGTTTGAATGAAGTTAAAAATCCACACTTTGGTTGAATAGAAGACTTTACCACCATAGCTAATAAAATATGAAAAAGTCTTTGATATACTAGCAATAAATTAAAAAACGTATCCAACATAGGTAAAAATATGAATAAGTCGTTTAGTCTTATTTTCCACATCAATTTTGTTTTATCTATATTACAAATGAAAATTTAATCAACAACCCGAATTTCTCTCTTTTCTATTTATTTGTTTCTCATTTTTAAATTTTTTTATATGGATTGAACAAAATAGGGTATATACACTTCTAACACACGCTCCTTTAATCTTAATATGATTTATATTGAAAATATGTTTTATTAAATTATTTTTTGAAGAGAAACATATGAAAGTGCAAAGTGTCAAGGATAGCACTAACAATACTTTGCCTATGTTTTGATGAAGACAAGGTTCTATTAAAGCTTGAAGATATAGCTCAACAATCAACATGCCTTATGGTCATTTGGTCATATCTAGACTAGGATATAATTAGAGTCACTATTCTAAGTAGTATGGGATGTGTGCCGTAGTAAGTGATTATAGGTGAGGTGAACCTAGGTGCTAGTCTCTCAAGCCATCTTAATTGTCATATCATATCCATGAGACATATCATCTAGTTAATTGTATGTTCATGCATTAATCATACATGTTATATGTGCATATTAGGCATTGTTTAATTGCTATAACATGTATGTAAGTTGTGCATAACATATGAGAAGTTTACCTTTTGAACTATGTACTTTAATATGCTAGTTAATCGATTAACGTGGTGACTTCATCGATTAACTCAACTGCTTTTCTATTAAATCGGTGTTTCTGTTACAACTGATTTTTGTTTCATTATGTTGCACTGGTTAATCGATTAATGGGTAGTCTTAATCCATTAACAGATCTGTTATTTGTTATAACTGATTTCTGTTTTAACCGCTTAACTGTTTGCAACAAATCCAACTGCCAAAACTGCTTACTATAAATAGAGGCAACTTCCAAAAAACTGTAGCATGGCATTCTATTGTATAGGGCTGATTTTAGAGAGCATATTTCATAATGTTTTAGTGTTTTTGCAAGAGAGTTGCATGTGTGAGAAGAGAGTTATCATGTTGAATTGATTTCAGATTTTGCATACTACTTTATATTTTCATATGCTTATTCTTATCTTGCTCAAATGTTAATGCATTATTTGTAAAGATTGATAGAGAGATTCTTTCATTTCTATTTTTGATTAACTAACATGTTCTTGATGGCTTGAGTGATTAGTGAGTGGGTTAGTCGTAAGGTCTTTTACTTGTAATATTTCAAGTATTATTGTGCTTATAATACCTTGTTGTTTTAACCTGTTTTTGTGTATTTCTGGATTGATCTCTTGGTGTCATACCACCACAGATATTGGGATTCTTCACCAAGACTAGGAGGTCTTGATTTGAGGACAAGAATCTTAGTTGGGGCTGTTTCGTGAGAAAGGTTTTCTCAGGCGAAAGGTATAGTCAAACCAAGGGTTTAGGGGTCCTATATTTCAAGAAAGAAGTGTCCTATGTGCTTGTAATTGAATTAGTGTGTGTATTCATACTTTTACTAAATATTGTGAAGAAGAAAGTCTCCCTAGATCAAAAGGGGAGGCCTGGATGTAGTTTGCAGTGTACC
>NC_032017.1:7463986-7472422 GCF_001865875.1 Lupinus angustifolius | reverse complement strand
TATTAGATTTCAAGATTTGCCAAAAGAATCACATTATATTGCTGTAAAACGTATCATGAGATATTTAAAGGGAACTATAAATATGGGATTATGGTATTCTAGGGATGCCTCCTTATCCTTGATAGGTTACTCCGATTCTGACTTCGTTGGGTGTAAGTTGGTCGAAAAAGCACTAGTGGGACATGTCACCTACTAGGCAGTTCCTTAGTTGCATGGCATAGTAAAAAGCAAGCATGCGTTACTTTGTCCACCGCTGAAGCGGAATACATTGCCAGTGGCGTGTGTTGCGCTCAAATCCTTTGAATGAAGTAGCAACTTAAGGACTTTAGGCTCATATTAGAAAAGATCTCTATTAAGTGTGATAACACAAGTGCCATTAACCTTTCCAAGAATCCCGTCTGGCATTCTAGAACCAAGCATATTGAAATAATGCATCATTTTTTTCTCGATCATGTTCAAAAAGGTGATTGTGTATTAGAATTTGTTGAAACATCTAAGAAATTAGCAGATATTTTCTACAAGCCCCTCTCACGAGATACTTTCTATGTTCTTCGAAGAGAACTAGGAATCCTTGACGAAAAATATGTTGATTGAGCTTATGTAATTGCCTTGCATGACTTATATGCCTTGTATGCTTTATTATGAAAAACATGTTGAATGCTCATAATTCCTTGTATGATCCATGGTTATGTGTATAAAAGTCTTATAAATATATGTGATTGCTTAAAATTGATTTAATAATTACCTTGAAATCTTTGCATGCCTTTAAAAACATCCAAAACGCTGTATCTAATGCATTTAATCGATTAAAACCATAAGTTAATCGATTACTTGGGCAACCATTTTAAAACCTGACATTTTTAACTCAGGTTAATCGATTAAGTAATGTTGTTAATCGATTAACGACATCAGTATATCAGAAACAAGCGTTTCTGGGCATTTTTCAAAACCCCATTCATCCCCTTTTCTCAAAAATCTCAGAGGAACATGTCCAACGTCATCCCTAAGCTTTAACCAAGCCCAAACCGAATCACCCCACATCACTTCCATAAACCGACTTCTCCATCTCTTATTTACAAGAAATTCGTTTTCCCCAAATTGAAAACCCTACCCTAGGTTTCCCTCGATCCTTCCATAAAATCTTCATCACGGTTCAGTTTCAATAGAAATGGAGAGAGAACGTGCTAAGAGAATCAGGACAACCGCTCAACGTCCACCACATGCCCTAAAAGTTGTGTCATCTCAACAAGCAAGGTAGGACCGTGGAGACCCTTGCAATTGATTGATTCTGCTAGAAACTCGGTTGCTCAAATTTCAGGGGAGGAAACCCACAAACATTCAGTTTGTGAATTTGACTTGGCTAGTGGAACAAAAATTCGACTTTCCGCATGGGTTGCAAGCTCAAGGGATTTCCCCCTTCTTGGAATTAAAACGTAACATTTACCCTGCTCTAGTTAGGGAGTATTATGCCAACTTTAGATACAAAGATGGAAAGTATTGGTCAATGATTGCTGAAAAACAGTTTGAGATTAATGAAGATATCATTATGAACGTGGGTAGTTTATCCTGTACTGGTGCTAGTTTAAGTGACTGTGGTTGGGCAGACAACAACTCTTTTGATACTGTTGAAATGTATAAGTCTTGTTTGTGTAGATCTCGTTTATATGTTCAGGTGAATTGACCAAAGCTGGGTCGCTGTCCATGGAGAATAGGCTCCTACACTACTTGATTGCCTATATTCTGATTCATAGGAACAAAAATCATGCACAACCTATAGTGAATGATTTGAGGTTCATGTTTGCAGTGAAGGAGAACATCATGATTAATTGGCCTGACGAGATTATGAAGGTCATGTATAGCATCTCCACTTCTCAATCAAGGTTGCTTCCTTATAGTATCTTGATTTCGCGAGTTATATATTATCTACATATTGATGTTTCAGATACTATAGTGCTGGATTGTTCTGACAAGGATCACTTGATTGGTGAAAGTCTGATTCATAAGATGCGTATTTACAAGTACGGCAACACATGGCAATATCAAGAGGATTTCAACACTGTGAATCTTGACCCCTCTATTGAGAATGATCAAGATGATAACCAAGAGCCATTTGCTGCTACTCTGGGGGAGTTTTCAGGACATACATCACAGGAACCTGCTTTCGGACAAGCCTACATGGATGTTATGGAACAATATCTCAACAATAGGATAGATCGCCACTTTCAGTCTCTGAAGGACTCATATCATACAGATCTGGAGAATTTTGAGGAGCGTCAGAATCCTTACATTGACAACCATTACCAATCTTTGAGGAACTATGTTAAGACCACTGCTGACTCACAAACTAGAAGATTGTGTGCTGAGTTCAACAAGTTGAGTACCTTCATCAAGGGTAGTAGTAGCTCGACGATTCCTGACAACCAAAACCCTCCATCTCATCCTTAGTTAGGAGCCCTTAGTTAGGAGCCCTTAGAGCATTAGTTTTATACTTCCTAGCTAATGGACTTTGTTGCTCCTTCTTCCCTCTCTAGAACTTATCTTTTATTTTGCGCTTTTGCTCTTATTAAGGATTGTAATAACTCTATAACTTCTGTTGAATTACTGCTTTAAAACTTGACATTGCTTTACAATGATTTCGAATTATCTTGTTCATGCTTGAGTATTAATTATGTTGCAAATAGTATACTCTTTTGTTTAATGGATCTTGATCATGTTTGGTGTATGTGTAAATATTGAATGATTATGCCTATTGCTAACTGCTCAAATATGTCAAATGCTTAATCATTTCATGCTTAATTTGAATAAACATAGCCTTTCATGCCATTAAAATTGTTTTGATGTTGTTTGATGTCCATTTAATCGATTAAGACCTTCTATTAATCGATTAGATGCTGTATAAATGTTCATTTGTTGAAGCTTCTTACAGCTGGTTGATTGATTACTCGCCCAAAATTAATTGATTAATTGCAGTCTGTCATAACTATAATAACTCTTCTTACTTTTGACTAGAATTGAATACTTATATCTTTTTTATAATGTCAAAAGAGGGAGAAAGGTTGCTTGTTGTGTTACATGCATTTCGTAGGTTGTGTAATAGATTTTGCAGGTTGTTTTACATAGCTTCCGTAATAATGATTGCTTACCTAAGGGGGAGCAAATGCGCTTCAACTTTGTATCCTTGAAAACAACCATTAACGACCATTATGCAAACTCATCATCAAGCTAATTCATCAAACGTTTTGAACAATTTTGTTGTGGTGTTTGTCATCATCAAAAAGGGGGAGATTAAAGCTTTGCCTATGTTTTGATGAAGACAAGGTTCTGTTCAAGCTTGAATATGACTCAACAATCAACATGTCTTATGCTCATTTGGTCGTATCTAGACTAGGATATAATTAGAGTCACTATTCTATGTAGTCTAGGATGTATGCCGTAGTAAGTTATTATAGGTGAGGTGAACCTAGGTGCTAGTCTCTCAAGCCATCTTAATTGCCATATCATATCCATGAGACATATCATATAGTTAATTGTATGTTCATGCATTAATCATACATGTTATATGTGCATATTAGGCATAATATAATTGCTAGAACATGTATATAAGTTGTGCATAACATATGAGAAGTTTACCTTTTGAACCATGTACTTTAATATGTCAGTTAATCGATTAACATGGTGACTTAATTGATTAACTCAACTGCTTTTCTGTTAAATCAATGTTTCTGTTACAACTGTTTTCTGTTTCATTCTATTGCACTGGTTAATCGATTAAAGGGTAGTCTTAATCGATTAATAGGTCTGTTATTTGTTATAACTGATTTATGTTTTAACCGTTTAACTGTTTGCAACAAATCCAACTGCCAAAATTGCTTATTATAAATAGAGGCAACTTCCAAAAAACTGTAGCATTGCATTCTATTGTATAGGGCTGATTTTAGAAAGCATATTTCATTCTGTTTTAGTGTTTTTGCGAGAGAGTTTCATGTGTGAGAAGAGAGTTATCATGTTGATTTGATTTATGATTTTGCATACTGCTTTACATGTTCCTATGTTCATTCTTATCTTGCTCACATGTTCATGCATTATTTGCAAAGATTGATAGAGAGATTCTTTGATTTTATTTTTGATTAACTCAAATATTCTTGATGGCTTGAGTGATTAGTGAGTGGGTTAGTCTTAAGGTCTTTTACTTGTAATATTTCAAGCATTATTGTGCTTATAATACCTTGTTGTTTTAACCTGTTTTTGTGTATTTCTGGATTGATCTCTTGGTGTCATACCACAACAGATATTGGGATTCTTCACCAATACTAGGAGGTCTTGATTTGAGGTCAAGAATCTTGGTTGGGGTTGTTTCGTGAGAAAGGTTTTCTCAGGCGAAAGGTATAGTCAAACCAAAGGTTTAGGGGTCCTAGATTTCAAGAAAGAAGTGTCCTATGTGCTTGTAATTGAATTGGCGTGTGTATTCATACTTTTACTAAATATTGTGAAGAAGAAAGTCTCCCTAGATCAAAAGGGGAGGCCTGGATGTAATTTGTAGTGGACCACAAACGAACCAGGATAAAAATCCACTTGTTCACGCTTTTCTCTCCCTGAATCTTCTTTCCTTTTCTTGTTGTTTCAATTTGAATCTGTAGCTGATTATTTGCATATTTGTTTATTGTCATATGCTTATTAATAGTGTTTTAAAATTATCTACTTTATCTCTGTTCAATTGTTTTTAAATAACTGTGCAATCTGCCTCTCTGATCATTCTATTCTGTGCATGAGTTAATCGATTAAGACTACTTGTTAATCGATTAATTGGGTTGTTTCCAGAAATTAGGTTTTGGTGCAAGAAGCAATACTATACCTAGTCAATCCCCCTTCTAGGTGTTCGATAACCACTACACCTATTCAATCCCCCCTTCTAGGTGTTCCTAGGCCACTGATACCTAACAACATAATCCCCATTTCGATAGACTGTTGAAGCAATACTAACTCTTGTTATCATATCTCTACTAGAAGAGAAAAAGAAAATATAAACACTAGTCACGACCATCCTCTTAGCCTTTCAAAAGATCACATATTTAAAATATCATTTCAATTATTTAGTTATTGCTATTAGCTAATTAATAAAAACGAAGTTATTTATATTATTCTAAAGGATGTCTATTTATTAAAATATTTTTAATATAATTATTTATTATCATTACTAAAATTTTAATTTATGATAAATAATTAATGTAAAAGTAAATAAATATGAATAGTTTCTTAATTAAATTTAAAATTATAAAAACTATCGAAATAATAATCACATCAAAAATAAAGAAATGGCCATAAATATTGAAATAATATTTAGCATTTACTAAAATATTTATTATTGTTATTTTTACAAATTATTTATATTATGTTGAATGATTCCATCTAATACAATATTTTTTAATATAATTATTTATTATTATAACTAGATTATTAGTTTTATGTAAGAAATTTTGAATAAAGAAATAGGGTAGCCATACAACAATGTGGACCACTATAAAAGTTCATATTTTGGTTGAATACAAGTTAAATTCATACTTCTGTTTAAGAAGATATCACCACCATAGTGAAAAAGTATGAAGAAATCCTTGATTGGAATATGTTTCTTAATCGTTCTCTTTGCATTTTCTTCACGTAATTTTTTTTCTTGGTAAATGCTTCATGTAGTTTCTCACACTTAAAATTAATTCCTACAATTTGTGTTAGAATACTTCACAAATTATAGGCAATTGTTCTCACTCTGTCTCTATATATACACATGTATAAATATATATATATACATATATATATAAATAAAGTTAGTGACTAATAAGAATTCACTTTCAGGTTTGGAGGATATAGTTGTGGATCAGAAAATAAGAATTAATGCTGGGGGACCATGTAAAGCAGACAATGATTGTTTTTGTCAACGAGGAGTTTTTCCAGTATGTTGTTATTGTAGAAACGGCCGTTGTTTTTGTGCTAAGGATGGTAAAGAAATCACGTAAAACTATTATTCGTGATTTTGTGTTATGTCCTCAAATGTTGTAGCTACCATTATAAAGGAAATAAATTATTATATTATGAATCTATGAATACTCACGCCAAGTTCCGTTTCACTTTCCCATCGTTTAACAACTAGTTCATTTATTCAATACGATTTAATAACTAGTTTAAATATAGAAATTTGGATATAATGAAGGTAAAAGCTAAATGTCATTGATGTTAAACTCATATATATATATATATATATATATATATATACTATACAAAGGAAAAATATGTCTAAGAGATATTTATGTAATTGGATAGGCATAATTTTTATAGCCCTACTATGTCCTTACTACTATATAAATATAAAATATGTCCAAAGGACATTCAAATAATTTAACATATATAATTTTATTCAATTCCATTTATGTGGTTCCATTTATGTGTCATCATATAACTTAGACAATTATTTGTCACGTTTTTGTACATAATTACAACAATATGACTTTCTATTTTTTGAGTGAATATCTTTTTTACTGTTTCACAAATTTTTTTAATTTAAAAACATATCGGTTTCAAGACTTATTGGTACTTTCTTACTAATTGATATACTTCACCTATAAAGACAATTTCGTGCGATTTAATTATTTGAATATTTAATTTTAAAAAATAAGACTGAACAATTATTCAATGAAATATATTCAACTACAAATGATAATATCTAATACAACTTACTATATTTAACATTTATAATATGTAGAGTGTCTATAAACTTGTTATTATAAATAAAAAAAAACTATAAATTATAATAATAACACTATGGTAGACTGTTTTAAATAGTTTTATTACTTATTAATGTATATTGTAGGTACAAATTAATACACACATCGTAAGAAAATTATAAATTTATTATAATTAACGTATAGTATAATATTTTAACAAGTTTTATAACTTCTTAATATATATTATTTTGTAAAATTACATGTTTGAATATATTATACTATATTACGTAAGTTAGATAAACATGAAGGGTTAGCTAACCTAAAAAATGTACTAATCATTTAAAAACAAAATTTTAATTAAATTAAAATATTACATATTTTATTAGGAGTAGAATGGTGTTTAATTGAGATCTCTGAAGGATAGAGAGATGAAATAATAGATCGAAGAAAGAAGGGGCTAAAGTTATTTAAGAGAAAGAAAAAAGTGATTTTTGCTCACTTGAGATTTGTTAAATAATCAGTATTCACACACTATATTCATTTTATCTGTGTTCTTTTTTTATTCTATATTTTATTCCGTTCATTTTTCATTGAAGCAAATTGGTGAAATATTAATTAATATTCTATAATTTTAGTCCTCATTAGTGATATAGGTAAATAATAAACTACTAAAAATAATATCTTGGACATTTCCGTGGATAATAATCTAGCCAAATAAAATTACGTTTACCTAGTCAAAGCAATTTAATCATAATTCATCTATATCCATGAAAATTAATTGCATCAACATTCATCCAAAAATGACATTTAAAGGAA
Source organism: Lupinus angustifolius (assembly GCF_001865875.1). Classification (NCBI taxonomy): domain Eukaryota; kingdom Viridiplantae; phylum Streptophyta; class Magnoliopsida; order Fabales; family Fabaceae; genus Lupinus; species Lupinus angustifolius. The sequence goes on along the minus strand of NC_032017.1, from coordinate 7,464,893 downwards.
GTAAATGTATGTACTCAAATAGATGCTATTAATACTGGATGAGTTTTAATTCATTTGTTATTTACCAAACACCAAGAATGTAAACAAGGCATTTTTGTTATTTACCAAACACCAAGAAGGTATACATAGTAACCTAAGGAGGGTTGTTTTTAATTGTTTTCCTTACATTCAACTATTAGGTTAATACATCATCCACACACCAATTCTCCTATCTTACATGGAGGGTAAATAATTCAAATAAAAATATTCATCGGTCAAAGTGTGAAAAAAGACGTGTTGAGAATTCCCAAAAAATATATCAAGTAAAAGTTAGTGCAAATAAAAATGCACTATAAATGACCGATGAAGGAACTATTCATTTTCTCCTGGGAGAACTAGCACCTTGATATCAGGCCTTCACCCAGAAAACCATAAAATTTATTTGATATTTGAATGTCATATTACAAAAATATTGAAATAGAGTAAAGAAGAAAGGTTGGTAGAACACATATTTTTTAGTCTTATATCCTTTTCTTAGAAACTCTTACGTAGATCACGATACAAGTTTTAAAAGACCTTCTTGCGGAATGATTTGAGTATGATGCAAACTGTGGTAGAAACATTGAATCCACTAAACTTGTAAAATTTTGATACGATACGTCAACTTTAATGCATTGACTAAAATCATTCTCTTCATAATTATGAAAGCGCAAAGTATCAAGGATAGCACTAGCATGTCTTTGCCTATATTTTGATGAAGACAAGGTTCTAACAAAGCTTGAAGATGGCTCAACAATCAACATGCCTTATGCTCATTTGGTCATATCTAGACTAGGGTGTAAATTGAGTCTATAATCTAAGTAGTCTGGGATGTGTGCCTTAGTAAGTGAGTATAGGTTAGGTGAACCTAGGTGCTAGTCTCTTAAGC
>NC_032017.1:7463495-7463886 GCF_001865875.1 Lupinus angustifolius | reverse complement strand
TACATGTTATATGTGCATATTAGGCATAATATAATTGGTAAAACATGTATATATATATTATGTATAACATATGAGAAGTTTACCATTTGAAAGATATGCATAAATGTTCCACTTAATCGATTAACATGGTAACTTAATCGATTAACTCAAATGCTTTTCTTTTAAATATCTGTTTTCTATTTCAACTGAATTATGAGTCATTCTATTGCCTCATTAATCGATTAAAGAGAAGCCTTAATCAATTAACTAGTCTGTTATTTGTTATAAATGAAATCTGTTTTAACTGTTTAACTGTTTTGCAACGAATGTAACCGCCTATTCTCTATGCTATAAATACAAGGCTTTGTTCAGAAAACCATAGCATTGCATTCTATTGTATAGGGTTGTTTAG
>NC_032017.1:7462649-7463395 GCF_001865875.1 Lupinus angustifolius | reverse complement strand
GTTAGAGAGAAATTATCTGTATACTGATATTGATTAACTCATTTGAATCTTGACGGCTTAAGTGATTAGTAAAAGGGTTAATCTTTGAGTCTTTATCTTGTCATATTTTAAGCATTATTGTGCTTAGTGTAACTTGTTGTTTAACATGTTTTTGTGTAGTATGGATTTGTCTCTTGGTGTGAGATCACCATAGAGATTGAGGTTCTTCACCAAGACTAGGAGGTCTTGATTTGAGGATAAGAATCTTGGTTGGGGCTAGTTCGCGAGAAAGGTTTTCTCAAAGGCGAAGGGTAGAGTAAAACCAATGATTTAGAGGTCCTAGATTTCAAGAAGGGAGCGTCCTATATGCTTGTTATTGAATTCGTATTTGTATCCATTTTCAATATTGTGAAGAAAGAAAATATCCCTGAACCAGAAGGGGAGGCCTGGATGTAGTTTGTAGTGGACCGCAAACAAACGAACCAGGATAAAAATCCTTTTTGTACTGTTCTTTCTCTCTTTATCTTCTGTATGTTTCTTGCCATTATAAATTGAATCTGTAATTGAAAAGTTGGATATTTTTATATTGCCTAATTGTGTGTAAAAATATCTGTATTATATCTATTCAATTTTGTGTTAATTACTGTGCAAATTGCATGTCTGATCATTCTGTTCTATGCAATAGTTAATCGATTAGACCTTGTTGTTAATCGATTAACTATGCTGTTTTCCAGTAGTTGGGTTTTGGTTCAAGAAGCGGTGATTGA
>NC_032017.1:7462189-7462549 GCF_001865875.1 Lupinus angustifolius | reverse complement strand
ACCGCATCCGCATGATCCGAAGGGAATTAAAATGGGTTCCACCAACCCCTTTGGCGGTGATGGCGCATCCATTAACCGCCCTCTCGTATTCAGTGGCGAGGGTTACACCTACTGGGAAGTCCGAATGAAAATATTCATTGAGGCTAGTGATTTGGATATTTGGGAATCCGTAATCAGTTGCCTCTTCGCCCCACTTCACTTAGTGGATGGCGAACCGAAAGAAAAGCCAAAAAGCATATGGACCGATGAGGACAGCAAGAAGGTTCAGTTCAACCTTCGCGCCAAAAACAGCATTACCTCGGCCTATCCTACGATGAATTCTTTCGGGTGTCTCAATGTCAAAGTGCCAAGGAGATGTGG
>NC_032017.1:7461468-7462089 GCF_001865875.1 Lupinus angustifolius | reverse complement strand
GAGAGCTCACTAATAAAGTCTTACGTTGTCTTGACAGGAGATGACAACCTAAAGTAACAGCAATCATGGAGTCCAAGGATCTAGACTCCATGCCTTTGGCAACACTCTTTGGAAAGCTTCAAGAGCATGAGATGGAGCTTGGGCGTCTGATAATGCAGGAGGAGTCCGACCGCAAAAAGAAGGGAATATCTCTCAAAGCTTCAACATCACAACCCATTGAAGAGATAGATAATGATGACTACGATTCAGACATTGACAAGGATAAAATTTGGAAATTTCTTGAAGAAGAAAGGAGAACTTAGATGATTCCAAAAGAAAGAAGTGCGTGAATCAACAAAGAAAGGCAAGACAAAGGAGCGCTTCACTTACCACGAATGTGGTAAGCCAGGACACATGAAGTATCAGTGCCCCACTTACCTGAAAAAGAGTTGATTTAGAGAAGAGCACTCCCATGGACTTCAAGTCAAAGAAAGCATACATCGTCTAGGATGTACATGAGCAAGAAACAACATCAAGCACCTCAGATGAAGAGGAGACCGTGAAGCTGTGCTTAATGGCTATATCAGATGAGGCCTGCAGATCAGGTAGCAAAGATACTTCAGATGAGGTATACTCTGACAC
>NC_032017.1:7460456-7461368 GCF_001865875.1 Lupinus angustifolius | reverse complement strand
GAGATAACTCCCTAGTCACTAACAAAAAAGGACCCAATATAATTTGGGTACCTGAGTCTAGCAGGTGATCTATATTGCAGGTATGTCTTTGAACACACGGACAAAATTGGTATCTTGGTAGCGGCTGTTCGAGACATATGATGGGGACAAGTCAAAATTCCTAGACTTGTCGTTGAAAGAAAACGGATCCGTAAACTATGGTGACAACAACAAAGGAAAAATCTTGGGCACCGGGAAGATTGGCAACTCAACCCACACAATAATCAAGAATGTTCTCTACACAGAAGGTTTGTAACACAATTTATTGAGTATAAGCCAATTATGCGAAAAAGGTAATACTGTGTCTTTTGATTCTGACTGTTGTATCATTCGTGATGAATTATCTGATAATGTTAAGTTTGTCGGGTATCGGGTAAATAATATTTATATGGTTAATCTGGAGGATGTCACTTCTCTTTTCTCAAAATGTCTTAGTTCAAAAGAAGATGACATCTGACTTTGGCATAGACGTGTCGGTCACATGCATGTGAAGCATATAAAAAAATTATCAAAAAATAATTTAGTAATCGGTCTTCCAAAACTCGATTTTAAAACTCAAGATTCCTGTGACATGTGTCAGAAATGTAAACAAGTCGGGAATTCATTTAATAAAAAGAATATGATATCCACTACTAGACTACTGGAGCTTCTCCATATGGACTTATCACGAATTATAAGTTTTGGTGGGAGCTATTACGCCTTAGTTATTTTCGATGATTTCTCTAGATTCACCTGGACTTTATTTTTAGCATCAAAGAGCGATGCTTATAAATCTTTTAAATGTCTAGCCAAGCAAATCCAAAACCAGTCTAACCTAAAGATTATTTACATTCGATCCGACCATGGCGGAGAATTCGAAAATCATAAATTTAA
>NC_032017.1:7460054-7460356 GCF_001865875.1 Lupinus angustifolius | reverse complement strand
AGGCATCTCGTGTGTTTAATAAATATACCATGCAAGTAGAAGAGTCTATTCATGTCCATTTTGACGAATCTTCTCCAAAAGAGAAGAGAAAGGTCTTTTCTGATGATGTTTCAGGTACACTTGAAGAAGTACCATACTGAGACATGGAATAAATCCAACAAGAAGCAGAGCAAACAATAGCAGAGCAACATCAGGAAATGCCTATCGCGTGGAAAACTAAAAAGGATCATCCACTCGATAAGGTGCTAGGTGATATAACTATGAGAGTGGTAACCCGTAGCTCTTTACGAAACTTTTGTAAT
>NC_032017.1:7457878-7459954 GCF_001865875.1 Lupinus angustifolius | reverse complement strand
CTTAATCCATCAGTCGAAGTATTGCAAGGAATTATTGAATAATTTCGACATGGAGCAGTGTAAGGACGCATCTACACCTATGGCATCTACATGCTATCTAGATAGAGATGAAAAGGGAAAAGCGATTGAGGTAACCAAATATCGTGAGATAATCGGCTTCCTACTATATTTAACTGCTTCCCGCTCCGATATTATGTTTGGTGTTTGTATGTGTGCTAGGTTTCAAGCTTTGCCAAAAGAGTCGCATTATATTGCCATAAAACGTATCATGAGATATCTAAAAGGAACTATTCATATGGGATTATGGTATCCTAGGGATACCTCCCTATCCTTGGTAGGTTATTCCGATTTCGACTTTGCTAGGTGTAAGTTGGATCGTAAAAGCACTAGTGGGACTTGTCACCTATTAGGTAGCTCCTTAGTTGCATGGCACAGCAACAAGCAAGCGTGCGTTGCTTTGTCCACCGCTGAAGTGGAATACGTTGCCGCTGGCGTGTGCTGCACTCAAATACTTTGGCTATAGCAGTAACTTAAGGACTTTGAGCTCAGATTAGAAAAGATCCCTATTAAATGTGATGGCATGAGTGCCATTAACCTCTCCAAGAATCCCGTCTTGCATTCTAGAACTAAGCATATTGAAATAAGGCATCATTTCTTGCGTGATCATGTTCAAAAAGGTGATTGTATATTAGAATTAGTTGAAACAACTAAACAATTGGCATATATTTTCACCAAGCCCCTCTCACGAGATACGTTCTATGTTCTTCGAAGAGAACTAGGAATCCTTATGAAAAATATCTTGATTAAAAATTTTGTGTGATTGCCTTGCATGATCCCTTCGAATGCTTTATAAATGATGATTGAATGCTGATGATTCCTTATATAATCCATGTTTCTATGCTTAAAAGCTTTAAATATATGTGATAGCTTAAAAATCAAATTATCCAATTAAGTTTGAAATACATGCATACTTTTAAAGACATCCAAAACGCTGAAACTAATGCATTTAATCCATTAAGTAAATCAATTAATCGATTACCTGGGCCAAAACTTTTAAAACTGGCATTTTCAACTCAGGTTAATCGATTAAGGGATGCTGTTAATCGATTAACGACATCAATATATCAGAAACAAAAGCGTTTTTGGACATTTTTCAAAACCCCATTCATCCCCTTTTCTCTCAAATCTCAGAGGAACAAGTCCAACATCATCCTAAGCTTCATCCTAGCCCTAAACCGAATCACCCCACTACATTTTCACTCCATAAACCGTCTTCCTCATCTCTTATTTTCCAAGCATTCGTTTTCCCCAAAATTCAAAACCTTACCCTAGGTTTCCCTCAACCTTCCTCTAAACCTCCATCACGATTCAGTGTATGATTGCTATGGATAGAGGATGAGGAAAGAGAATGAAGACAACTGTACAACGTCCACCGCATGCTCCAAAAACCATGCCTCCTCCACAACCAAGCCAGAACCGCAGCGACCCATACTACTCATTAATTCTACAAGAAACTCAGCTGCAAAAATTTCAGGGAAGAAAACCCACCTATATTAGGTTTGCAAATGTGACTTGGCTTGCGAACAGAACTTCGATTTTTCGCATGGCTTACAAGCTCAAGGGGTTGTCCCCTTCTTAGAATTGAAAGGTAATATTTATCATGCTCTAGTTAGGGAGTATTACGCAAATTTTAGATATAAAGATGGGAAATATTGGTGGATGGTAGCTGGAAAGTTGTTCGAAATTAATGAAGAAATCTTTATGAACGTGGGTGGTTTAGCTTTTGCTGGTACTAGTTTAAGTGATTGTGGTTGGGCAAACGACAACTCATTTGACGCTGTTGAAATGTATAAGTCATGTTTGTGTAGACCTCAACTCTATGTCCAAGGCGAATTGACCAAAGCTGGGTCACTGTGCGTAGAAAACATACTCCTACACTACTGGATTGCCTACATATTGATTTAGAGAAACACATATCATGGACAACCTACCGTGAATGATTTGAGGTTTATGTTTGCTGTGAAGGAGAACATCATGATAAACTGGCCTGATGAAATTTTGAAGGTCATGTATAGT
>NC_032017.1:7456650-7457778 GCF_001865875.1 Lupinus angustifolius | reverse complement strand
TTCTTCAAAATCATCATCAAGCTTATCCATCATTAATTGAAGAATTTTGATGAAGTGTTTGTCATCATCAAAAACGGGGAGATTAAAAGTGCAAAGTGTCAAGGATAACACTAGCATGTCTTTGCCTATGTTTTGATGAAGACAAGGTTCTAACAAAGCTTGAAGATGGCTCAACAATCAACACGCCTTATGCTTATTTGATCATATCTAGACTAGGGTGTAAATTGAGTCTATAATCTAAGTAGTCTGGGATGTGTGCCTTAGTAAGTGAGTATCGGTTAGGTGAGCCTAGGTGCTAGTCTCTTAAGCCATCTTAATTGTGATATCATATTCATGAGATATATCATCTAGTTAATTGTATGTTCATGCATCTACCACACATGTCATATGTGAATATTAGGCATAATATAATTGGTAAAACATGTATATATATTATGCATAACATATGAGAAGTTTACCATTTGAAACATATGCATAAATGTTCCAGTTAATCGATTAACATGGTAACTTAATCAATTAACTCAACTGCTTTTCTTTTAAATATGTGTTTTCTATTTCAACTGAATTCTGTGCCATTTTGTTGCCCTGTTAATCGATTAAAGAGAAGCCTTAATTGATTAACAAGTCTGTTATTTGTTATAACTGAAATCTGTTTTAACTGTTTAACTATTTTGGCAACGAATGTAACTGCCTATTCTTTATGCTATAAATACAAGGCCTTGTTCAGAAAACCATAGCATTGCATTCTATTGTATAGGGCTGTTTAGAGAGCATTTTGCATACGTGTTTTACTGTCAAGAGAGTTGGATGCGTGAGAAGAGAGATTATGCTGGTTTAATTACTGTTATATGCTTAATGTTTTTGCGTAATTCTATATCCATTCTTATCTTGCTCACATGCTCATGCATTAGATATTGTTAGACAGAAATTATCTGTATACTGATATTGATTAACTTATTTGAATCTTGATGGCTTAAGTGGTTAGTAAAAGGGTTAATCTTTGAGTCTTTATCTTGTCATATTTTAAGCAATATTATGCTTAGTATACCTTGTTGTTTAACGTGTTTGTGTAGTCTGGATTTGTCTCTTGGTGTGAGATCACCAGAGAGATTGAGGTTCTTCACCAAG
>NC_032017.1:7456279-7456550 GCF_001865875.1 Lupinus angustifolius | reverse complement strand
TAAATTAAAAAACGTATCCAACATAGGTAAAAATAGGAATTAGTCGTTTATTCTTATTTTCTACATCAATTTTTTTATCTCTATTACAAATGAATATTTAATCAGCAACCCGATTTTCTCTCTTCTTTTTCTATTTGTTTCTCTTTTTTTTTAAATTTTATATAGATTGAACAAAATTGGGTATATACACTTCTAATACACATTCCTTTAATCTTAATATAATTTATATTGAAAACATGTTTTATTAAATTAGTTTTTAAAATATAGGTTA
>NC_032017.1:7455686-7456179 GCF_001865875.1 Lupinus angustifolius | reverse complement strand
TATAGGTTAATAGAAGAGAAACAACATTCATTATGAAGCATAATCCCCATTTTGATAGACGGGAGAAGCAATACTAACTCTTGTTATCATATCTCTACTAGAAGAGAAAAAGAAAATATAAAAATTAGTCACGCCCATCCTCTTAGCCTTTCAAAAGATCACAATATTGAAAATATCATTTCAATTATTTAATTATTGCTATTAGCTAATTAATAAAAATGAAGTTATTTATATTATTCTAAATGATGTCTATTTATGAAAATATTTTTAATATAATTATTTATTATCATTACTATATTTTTAATTTATGATAACTAATTAATGTAAAAGTAAATAAATATGAATAGTTTCTTAATAAAATTATAAAAACTATCGAAATGATAATCACATCAAGAATAAAGAAATGATCATAAATATGGAAATAATATTTTTCAATAACTAAAATATTTATTATTGTCATTGTTACAAATTATTTATATTATTTTAAATGATT
>NC_032017.1:7451287-7455586 GCF_001865875.1 Lupinus angustifolius | reverse complement strand
CCATAATGTACTATTTTCAACTATAAAAGTTCACACTTTCGTTGAATATAAGATAAAAGTTGATACTTTGGTTTAAGAAGATATCACCACCATAGTGAAAAAGTATGAAGAAATCCTTGATTGGTATATGTTTCTTTATCATCCTCTTGTATTTTATGGGTGTGCAAATTTATATGATGATTTAGGAAAAAAATAACATTAGTTTAATTTTTTTTAGGAATATTGTTGAGTCTTTATTTAATAGCATTAATTGTCACATAAGTAAAGTTTGAAGAAAAGTTGACTGAAGGTGAAGGGGAATGCTAACCAAATGTATAGTCCAACATTTGCTAAAGTGTGAGACTGATTTAAAAATCATAAGTGAAACAAATACAAAATAATAATACATGGAATGATATAAAAAGTGTGACATGAAATGTGCTCCATTAAATTATAGCTAAGCTTCCATAGGCCAGCCAATTAGCCAAGCCATGATTACATGTAGAAAAAGATAAGTAGCCAAATAGACTTTGCTTTCGCTGACTGTGTAGAACTTTAATCATTAGCTCAACCTCCGCGTAACAAAACGCTCAAATAAGCCAATAGAAAGAGGAAAGAGAAATCCCACAGGAAAATTATAAACCATATACCGCATGTGGTTTTCTTAAAATATTAATTATTTTTTAATCGTTTAAGAAAATCCAAATAAATACGGATTAGCCAATCTGCAGTCTACAGCGAACATCTTGTGAGATGAAGTAGTTGGGTCCTCTCTCCTAGAATGGGACCTATAGTAACCGCCAGCTATCTCTGTTTTGGCCACATCCAAAAAATCACATATTCTAGACCAAACATATGTTACCATATTGAAATAAAAGTTCTTTCAACTAAGAATTTAATTATTAATAAATTATTAATTGAGCAATAAATAAACTACGGAAGAGGAAAATTTATGTGAATATATTATATATTATACAGAGAATAAAGTATCTAGCTAACATATCATTCAACTACTAAAAGTTGATATGTGTATTATTTTGTTTAGTTTTTGAAATATTTTTATAGAAAATAATTAAATATGATATATGTAATGATTTTAGTGACGTGATGAGATAACTTATCTATTTATGCTAACAAATATTTTTCTTATATACATAAGTAATGTTATATTCTTCAACTATATTCTCTTACTAATTATGCTACATATATCACATGTAAATTAATCATTAATAATTAAATTATCACTTTACGATATATGTTATTTTAACATAGGTAGGAAAATTTAGTAAAAAATATATCATTTCATTATATATATATATAAATGTAAAGTCAATCAAAAAATATTAATAATTTAGTCTCGTAACATCAAAAAAATATAAATGTTTTTGTCTTTCAAATATGACATGCTGTCCACTCCAAGTTACACACAAAATCAGCTAAACCACCCCCTTTTACCCAAGCCTCACCACGTGTATTTCCTTCTCTCTACAAAACGCCACGTGTCGGTCCCAGCATCTCCATGCCAATCACGCTCAGTCACACATCCTGGCACTTCACTCACATTATTACGGAAGTCACTTCGCATGTGACCCTTGCACAAACCCAAAAACACCCTTCGCTCTCCCGATATTGACAATAATCAAATGAGGACAAACTCGTCCTTTTGAGTACCAAGGCTTAACTAACAGGAATGTAGGTGTGACTTATCCTCCATATGGTGGCAGTTGAACAGAAAAAGTACACATTCTTCTGCGGATTTCTGAGTGGAAAGTGTTAGATAATCAACGGTTAGATGTCAATATGGTGTACGCAATTCAACTAAGTCCTTTCGCACGTGATCATACCCTTATATCCTGTTACTTTTTCTCCGACTGGTACAGGTGCCAGACCTCCTCGATAACGCCATCCGTTAAAACCTTTTCCATATAAAAAAGAGAAAAAGTATATTTATTTGTAGTGTATGCATTTTATATACTATGATTATATTATTTATATTCATATTTTTAGTGATTATAAACTTTTATATTAACGCACGTAGATATCACGCTGGTAAAAAAAATAATACATAATATAAATAGAAAAAATATCTTTTGGATAAAAAAATAAAATGGTTTTATATTTTAAAGACATTGGATATGTTCTTTCTCCGTTTAATTTTTTAAATGTGTAATCAAATATTATTTAAAGAATATAAAAAATTAGTATCATTCCAAAATCAACCATATACTAACTTTTTTCACTATTTGAGAGAAGACAAGTGTAGTATAGAAAATCTACCATACTTATAAAGGGAAATCCCAAAATAACCACATACCATGATGTAATTTGTGGTTTTTCATATTTTGCCTTCAATATTTTCTAATTTTAACCCAAAAAAACCATATATAACCCAATGTTCTTCTCCACTACCGAATATATGTTCCATATTATTTGATTAATTATTACTTCTTACATTATAACTACTAGCGTGTTGACATGCACTGTCGTGCCTGTCAACCCGCTTTCCTATCGTTTGTAATGTATAATTTTTATTTTATAAATTTAAATATAATTTTTTGCGCTAAATTTACGGTTGAATTTATTCAATTAGTCTAATATTCAATTTTTTAAATACACTTTTAAAACAAGAAGATAATAAGGATAAAATAAGAAAATAATATTATATGGTTTTTTGGTAGAAATAAAAAGATATTGAGGGCAAAATAGGAAAATACAAATTACACCATGATGAGTGGTTATTTTGTGTTTTCCCTTTATTAATAGTATAGATTAGTTCTCAATTGTAGATTACAAATATTTAACATAAAATATTATATTTGACATTTAAGATATACAAACTATACATTATAAATGATGCGAAACCAGATTAACAGACACAACAATGTATGTCAACACGCTAATAATTATAATATGGAAACAACAATTGTTCAAGTAAATCATAATATTAAATAACTAATAAATTAAAAAGAAATAATTATTTTTTCACTTAGTGACCGTCCATCAACGGGTGAACTAATATGTCAAAATACGACTAATTTTTAAAGCGGGATCTATCATAATATTCATTAAAATATAGATAATAATATTCATGTATGATAAATAATAATATATTATTGTATATCTTAAATAATAGTATAAAATATTAAAATATCAATACTTTGAAAGAAATAATAATGTAATGTTATATATTTGTTATACATATTTAATAGTGGCATAAATTGTTATTGATTTAAAATAAACTAGCATCTCAATCTACCCACTTTCGTATTTTTTCTAATATATAATGTATCAAATTAATGTTGTACTATTTAAAAATAATAACTTAAATATAAAAATGTAATATATGAACACAATAGAGAATGAAAATATAAATAGGAGAATATATGAAAGATTAATAATATATTAATATAAAAATGAAAACATTGAAAATAATATGTGGAAGTTTATATTAGTTATTAACGAGAGAGGTTGACATGATAAATTTTGAATATAAAAATGATGTTATGAAGTTATTACTTGTTTTAACTTTATTAACAGTATAGATTTATAGTATATCATGTATTATTATATATACATACACTAAGCGCATATAACATTCTATTTTACAACAAAATATAATTTAATAATTTTATATAATAATGACTACTATTAACATATTATACTATAATAATTATAACCTAATGTTATATTATATATTTAAAAATTATATTATCATATTACAAATAAGCAATATTTTAAGTTAAATAAATTTTATTACTTATGTCAAATTATAAATATTAAAAAAATATAAGGTGAACCTACATCTGTCATAAGAACATTTGAATGTTTTAGGAAATAATACATTGAAATAGAAATCATAACTTTAAAATTTCAAAACATTAATATCACTACTTGAAGGAAATACTAATTGTTTTAACTTTATTAATAATATAGATTTATAGTATATATAACAATGTGTTATTATATATGCATACACTAAGCGCATATAACATTCTATTTTACAACAAAATATAATTTAATAATTTTATATAATAATGACTACTATTAATATATTATACTATGTTATATTATATATTTAAAAATTATACTATCATATTACAAATAAGCAATATTTTAAGTTAAATAAATTTTATTACTTATGTCAAATTATAAATATTAAAAAATATAAGGTGAACCTAGCAACTGTCATAAGAACATTTGAATGTTTTAGAAAATAATACATTGAAATAGAAATCATAACTAACAATAGGATCCCAACCCCAAGGGTCACCACCAACAAAATAAAAACCATGTACAACATATCTTTGCCCTACAATGACA
>NC_032017.1:7450845-7451187 GCF_001865875.1 Lupinus angustifolius | reverse complement strand
CCTCATCCTCTTGCTCATCCTCATCCTCATTCTCGTCCTCGTCCTATCCTCGTGCTATCCTCATCCTCATTCTCGTCCACGTCCTATCCTCATCCTCATCCTCATCCTCATCCTCATCCTCGTCCTCATCCTATCGTCATCCTCATCCCCATCGTCATCCTCTTCCACATTCTCATCCTCATCCTCATTCACGTCCTCGTCCTATCCTGATCGTCTTCCTCATCCTCAATCTCATCCTCATCCTATCCTCACACTCATCCTCATTCTCGTCCTCATCCTATCCTCATCCTTATCCTATCCTAATCCTCATTCTCGTCCTCATCCTCATCCTCATGCTCGTCC
>NC_032017.1:7446712-7450745 GCF_001865875.1 Lupinus angustifolius | reverse complement strand
GATTGGATAGTACGTTCAGATTGGCCATCCGTCTGCGGGTGGTAAGTTGAACTTATACTCAATTTGGTACCCAAGGCTGTTTGCAAACCATTCCATAACTTTGAAGTGAAACATGGGTCTCTATCTGTGATGATATTTGTAGGAATACAATGCAATCAGACAATCTCTTTATGTATAACTCCGCTAGCCTTTCCAATGAGTACTTCATATTGATGAGTAGAAAGTGAACTGTCTTCGTCAAACAATCCACTATCACCCAAACTACATCATAACTCTTTTGAGTCCAAGGAAATCTGCTCACAAAATCTATTGCAATTCTATCGCATTTCCAAATGGGGATATCCAAAGGTTAGAGTTCTCCTCTGGGTCGCCTGTGTTCGATCTTTGTCTTCTGACACGTTAAGAAGCACAAGGCATACTCTACTACTTCTCTCTTCATACCGAACCACCATAACATTTTCTTCAAGTACTGATACATCTTGGTAGCTCCAGGATGAATACTTTGTTTGCTCTTATGGGCTTTGTCCAATATTGCCATTCCAAATCAGGGTCTTTTGGCACACAGACTCGGTTCTTGCATCACAACACTACATCGGTTCCTTCTTCAAATTATGGGGCTCTTCCTTCAGCCAACAAGGTTCTCTTCTCTTGCTGTTCTAGATCAGAACTTTGCAACCCTTTTACTTGTTCCAGAAATTCATTTGTTACTGTATGCATACCTAAAGTCAAACTCTTAGGTTTTACTTGCACCGCGAGACTTAAATTCCTGAAATCCTCAATCAATTCCATCTTCCTCACTATCATGGTTGATATATGCAAAGATTTTCTACTCAAGGAATCAGCCACCACATTAGCCTTCCCAGAGTGGTACTAAAGATGAAAGTCATAGTCCTTAATGAATTCGATCCATCGTCTCTACCTCATGTTCAACTCCTTTTGGTCAAACAAATAATTCAAGCTTTTGTGCTCACTGAAGACTTCAAATCTTACTCCATAGAGGTGATGTCTCCAGATCTTGAGAGCAAATACGATCGCAGCCAATTCCAAGTCGTGCGTTGGATAATTCTGCTCATGTGTCTTTAATTGTCTTGAAGCATAAGCTACCACCTTTTACTGTTGCATCAACATGCAAACTAGGTCTTCTTTAGACGTGTCACAATAAATGTTGTAGTTTCCCTTCGGGTCTGGTAGAATCAACATAAGTGCTATAGTCAATCTTTTCTTTAATTCTTTAAAATTTTCTTCATACTCTGTCGTCCAGATAAAAGCCTTGTCTTTTCTGGTTAACATAGTCAGTGGCAATGCCAACTTTGAAAATCCTTTAATAAACTTCTGATTGTATCCTACTAAACCGAAGAAGCTTCTGATCTCTGTTACGGATTTCGGAGAATTCCATTCCATCAGGATTCCTACTTTAGCAGGATCTACAACAATTCCTTCACTTAATATCACAGGCCCAAAAAAACTCACCGATTCTAACCAAAATTCACACTTTTACAGCTTGGCATAGCGTTGGTTGTCTTTAAAAATTTGTAGCATTGTCCTCAGATGCTTCACATGTTCCTCCTAGTTCTTCGAATAAATCAGGATATCATCGATAAATATGACCACAAATGTGTTGAGGTATGGATAAAAAAAATTTGATTCATGTAATCCATGAATACTACAGGAGCATTGGTTACACCAAATTGCATCACGAGATACTCATAATGACCATATCGCGTCCGGAAAGCAGTCTTCAGAATATCCTCTGACTTTACGTGTATTTGGTGATATCTTGACCAAAGATCGATCTTTGAAAATACGGTAGCTCCTCTTAGGTAATCCATCAAATCGTTGATTCTTGGTATTGGGTACTTATTCTTGATGGTCAGTTTGTTCCACTGGCGATAATCAGTACACAACCGCATACTGCCATCCTTCTTCTTCACAAAAAGCATCGGAGCACCCCATGGTGAAACACTAGGTCTGACAAACTGTATCTGTAGCAAGTCTTCCAATTGCTTCTTCAATTTCATTAACTCCAATGGTGCCATCATGTAGGGAGCTATAGAGATCGGCACAGTTCCAGGAACCAGACAATTAACAAACTCTATTTCTCGTACTAGGGGCAAACCAGGAATATCATCCGACAAAACTTCGGAGAAATCCCTAACCACAGGTAAGTTCTGAATCTCTTCTCCATCTTTCTTCTCCTATGATGCCAACAATATAAATACTTGAGCTCCATCCTTCAAGAGTTTCTTCATTTGGTTGGCAGTGGTGCTTTTGGTTTCATAACAAGATTCAATGAGGTTCTTAGGATTGCTAAAGATTACCATTTTGTTAAAGCATTTTAGAAGAACATGGTTGTTAGACAGCCAGTCCATACCTAAGATGGTATCTAATTGGGATCCGGGTAGACATATCAGGTATACTGCAAAGGTTCGCTCATCTAAAGTTATAGGACATTGAGAGCACATAGTTGACACTATGACGGGTTCATTAGTGGGAGTGGATACAATAAGGTCATATGGTAGAGAGACTATATGCAATTCTAGTCGGTTGACAACATCATTAGATATGACAGAATGGGTCACACCCGAATCAAATAGCACAAATAAGGAAGTCTCATTAATACGACACGTACCTTGTATGAGGTCCTCATTGCCTTCAATCTCAGCTCCGCTCATGGTGAACACACTTATTTTGGCCTTAGGTATTGCCACTTGAAAATTATTCACTTCTTCCCTTTTCAGTTTAGGACACATCGGCTTGATGTGTCCGGTTGTAATGATAACATACAGGGAAGTTGACACTGAAGTGCTTTCTCTTGCACTTTGAACACCAGGGTGTTTGTTGTTGTTGTTGTACAATTTGAAATTTCTCTGTTGATTCCCTGATGATGAAGCATAGGGTTTCTGGTTGCGGTTGAAGGGCTTTCCCCTTCCATGTCTGTGTCCAAAATTCCTTTGGGGACTGTAGGAATTTTTGGGTTGTACAACACTTTTTAGAGTCACATTCTTTGCCTTCACGCTTTCCTCATAATGTTGACACCAATTAACCAGAGTTGCAAAATTCGGTATCTGTTGATGTACAAACATCACCTTCAGATCCTGTTAGAGTCCATCCTCAAACTGGGCACATTTGGACCTTTTGTTCCCCATTTGATTGTAATGTGAGGCATACATCGCCAAATCTTCAAATTTGGCAGAATACTCCCCAACTGTCACGCTTCCTTGCTGCAGACGCGGGAACTCCATCTCTTTCTTGATCCTCATATCTGCAGGAAAGTACTTCTGCATAAATCTATCTTTGAAAGTTGTCCAGGTGACAACTTGTTGTTCATGCTCCATCTGACATATGGCAAGTTCCCACCAGTTCTCAGCTTCCTTAGACAACATATAGGTCGCATAGGTGACCTTCTTCTCCTTCATGCACACTAGCACCCGAAAGATCCTTTCCATCTCTTGGATCTAGTCATTTGCAGCATCTGGTGCAAAACCTCCTTCAAACTTTGGTGGGTTGACGACAACAAAATTCGTCCAAGCCCCTATATTGACATAGTCCTTGGTTGGGTTGGGGTTGTTGTTGATTTAGCTGATGCAAATTTGCATTCACATTCTGAATCGTTGCGGTCATTGCAACCATGAAGTCCAGGTTAGCAGCTCCACGTCCAACCATCTTAACTCTGAGAACATTAAACGTGTATGAGATACTTTTCCTACTGAAATTATCTATGAGTTGTATTCTAAATCGAATAATTCGAGCAAACAATTAAGAACACTGATAAGTGCCAAACATACCTAAAAATCATACACTTTTATGGCACTTATCTTAAGCATAATTGAGAAAAACCAACTTAAAACAATACTTTTTGTATAAAATATCACAATTTGGTATATTTGTGTTTGTATTGCCTTTTTATGTATTTTGTAGGAAATAAAATGAAGAAAAGAAGAGAAAAGATTCATGGTCAAAAAGCAACAAAAGTCAAGAAAACCAAGATGCTCAACCAGGCAGCTAAGCGTGGAACAAGCCCCGCTGAGCTGAC
>NC_032017.1:7445896-7446612 GCF_001865875.1 Lupinus angustifolius | reverse complement strand
AGTGCCAAACATACCTAAAAATCATACACTTTTATGGCACTTATCTTAAGCATAATTGAGAAAAACCAACTTAAAACAATACTTTTTGTATAAAATATCACAATTTGGTATATTTGTGTTTGTATTGCCTTTTTATGTATTTTGTAGGAAATAAAATGAAGAAAAGAAGAGAAAAGATCCATGGTCAAAAAGCAACAAAAGTCAAGAAAATCAAGGTGCTAAACCAGGCAGCTGAGCGTGGAACAAACCCCACTGAGCTGACCTGGCCATCTGCCTCACCTGGACCAAACTGCTCAACTAGGCAGCTGAGCGGACCTGCTTAGCTGCTCAGCCTAGCACCATACTAGGCCTGGCACTGTCAGAAATATGCTTGACACGGTCAGACACGAGCTTGCCACAAGACCAAACTGCTGAACAAGCTGCTCAACGGTCCAACTAAGCTGCTCACTGGAGAACCAGACTCTTGGGCAGATCAGCAAGCACCAAGCCACGTCCCAGTCGACACGGTCAGAAGCTGCTGAACAAGCAGCTCAGCGATGAAACAAGTGCGTTGGGCGGTGCTTACCAGACTTGACTTAACCATCAAGCAAACCATGAAGTCATCCATGACCTCACCTCAAGTAGCCCACCATAGGCTTTCCAGAAGTAGCTCACAATAGCTAGGTCTCATAGCCCACAACTAGCTTTGGTGAGTCATACACAAAGGTGACTAAGCT
>NC_032017.1:7439703-7445796 GCF_001865875.1 Lupinus angustifolius | reverse complement strand
TTAGGGTGTGACAACCTAATCTCTTTTATGGTTGTAGTATTGTTTAAGTGATGAATATAAGTGTTTATGATTCTACCATTTTAGGATATACACTAAAAGGAGGATTTCAGACCTTGGTGTTTGGGGTTAACCAAAGTAAAACATAAGAACTTGTCTAAGTAGTTCAAACTCAAAAGAAGATGAGAAATACATTTTCCTTATTCAAAAAGATTTTGTCTCCTCAAGTATTTGTGAATACAGTATTCTAACCACTTCCTTCATAGTTGGGTTGAGTCTTCTTTGTGGTTGAGCACAAGGTTTGTAGTCACCTTCCATCATAATTTTGTGCATACAGTATGAAGGACAGATTCCTTTTAGATTTGTTAATGTCCAACCAAGTTCTTTTTGGTGTTGTTCCAATACTCGAACCAATTTTTGCTCTTCCAGAATGGACATCAGACTGCTGATAATTACTGGTTTGTCGAAATTTCCTTCCAAAAACACATATTTCAAGTGGGATGGAAGTTCCTTCAACTCCAACTGTAATGTTGATTTGTTGTCTTCACTCTGGTTATCTTCCAACTTTTCTTTTAAAGGGAAGATCTCCTTTGTTGCATCAAGAGTTTTGATCAATTCTTTGATCTGACCCCCTTCTACAAAATCTACAGGCATCTCTAGAGGTCCATCTAGTTTACGTTGCTCACAAATCTCATCAAGAACATCTATTTGAAAGCATTGCCCCTTGTCCTTTGGATGATGCATCGTCTTGAAAATGTCAAACTGAATTTCTTCATCATCTACACAGACTTTCAGTTTTCCATTTTCCATGTATATGCCCATCTTCGTCGTTCTCATGAATGACCTCCCCAAAATGAGAGGTATTTCTACATCTTCAGAAATGTCAATGACGTTTAAGTCAATAAGAATGAGAAATCTGTCAACTTTAACCAGAACGTCTTCAGCAACTCCTTCTGGATATTTTATAGATCTATCTACAAGTTGTAGAGACATTCTAGTTGGCTTCAGCTGAACACCTCCAATTCTCCTAATCAATGACAATGGCATTCGGTTGACACTGACTCCCAAATCAACAAGTGCTTTGCCCATATTTACTTTTATGGTTGTGACCGAGATAGTCACACTGCCTGGGTCTTCCTATTTCTGAGGTATATTAGATTGCAAGGTAGCACTGTAACTTGCATTAAGGTGAATGACTTCTACATCCTGATAGCTGATAAGTGCCCAAATGTGCTACTTTTCATACACTTTTTATGACACTTATTTTGATTTATCATGCTTAAAATCCAACTTATAACACATTTTTAAAATAAAATTCACTTGTTTAAATAATATAATTTTTGATCTCCTTGTGTCCAAGTTGCCTCTAATTTTGTAGGGAAAGTGTTGAAAATAATTGTTTTTAAGATGACCAAAAATCAAGTAAAAGCTCAAGCCAAAAGCCCGAAAAAAATTGCTCAAAACACACAAGCTAAGCATGGCATGTTGTGTGCTTAGTTTGTAGCTAAAAAGATTGCTTAAGCTTGAAGAAAGGTAGCTTACTTGACCATGAAGAAACCTAAGCTAAGTGAGCCAAGCAACTTGCAAAATCAAAAGCTTACTTTACTTTGAAAAAATCATGGGAAAAAGTGCCAAGCAACCAACCAAACTTAGCCCAAGAATTATTGAAGAAAGGTTGCTTTAACTTGAAGAAAGGAGGTTTCCTCTTGTTGAAGAAAGCTTGGCCAACCGCTTAGCACACATGCCTAGGTGCTTACGCCTAGGCACTCTTGGCCAAGACTTCACCATGAAGAAATCCTCTAAGCCACCAATCAATTTGTTAAGCCTGGACTTGAAGACAAAGTATATGATATCATGCATGACACAAGCCATGAAGAGCCAAGTAGGAGGTGTCAACATGCATGTGGCCTAGCCTGCGATAGGTTGTCCAGCCTAGGTTAGGCCATGGCAAGGTTAGAGCAGGCCCTGGCAGGGTTAGAGTAGGCCATGGCAGGGTCAGAGCAGGTCAGGCCACGGCCAAAGCAGGCCAACTTGGCCAAGTTGGGCGTTGGGCGCGCCTGTTAAGACGTTGGGCGCGTAGATGTCTGGCCAGGACGACCAGGTAGGCCAAACTTGGCCAAATTGTGTGTGTTTGATGCACCAAAAGGCAGCAGGTAAGCCCCTCAAGCTAGTAGCATAGCTCGTCATGATCCAGTAGCTTGCAAATAACTTAAACATGGAGAAAAAAGTCCAGCCAAGTCTAGACATCATAGCCCACCATATCCCACCATGCCAGCGTCGGTACAATGGTATCGAAGCAATCCCCTATTAGATAATTATAAGTACCTCTGAATATCATCTCGATTTTGGGGAATAAATTGGGCAGAAGCTTATGGGACATGGAACAAATCCACCAAAGGGGTTTTCCTCATTTTACACGTCCAATATGAAGGGCAAAGTGCTGGCAAGTTTTCCTATAAATAGGAGGCTTTGTTGCACCATTAAAAAAACCATACACATCACTTTTTCATCACTTTTCACACATTATAAATACTTTGTAAATTCCTATTCTTCTTCTCATTTCGGTTTTTTCTCTTTGTAGAGTGTTCTTAGGCTGTTTTTAGGCTTTTAGTTCATAGAAATTCAAAAGGAATGAAGGTGGAAAATGAGGTGCAAAAACATGATTTTGTAACCACATTTGGAATCAAAAGCATCTCATCCTTGGATAGATGGCTCATGCTCCTACATATTGATTTAGATTATGGTCTAAGGTTATTTCTTTTCTTCATTTGTATCATATTTTGATTTCAATATATTGAAGTCATTACTTTTGGTTAAGTTTCGATTCTTTATGAAGTTCTTGGTTTTAGCTTGATCACCTAAAACTTGATTTAAATATCCAAAAATGCTTCTTCTTAAAGTGTTGACAAGTGAACTAAAAAGTATAACCTACACATTAGTTTACTTTCCACATCAAGCATCTATTTTAAGCAACTTATGATCAAGGCTAAATGATGTTAATGGAGCCTAACGTAGGTGTGACAACCTGCTTCGACGAGCGGTACTTAACTATTGTTTAGTGTATTTCATAAGGTTTGAAAATCATCTTTTGATACTCGGACACTAGATGAGGGATTTAGAAATGGTGTGTGGAATTAACCGAAAGTATAACACGTAACTTGTAATGTTTTCAAAATCATTTGACTTTAGAAATAATTCCATATTTCAAACAAATATTCTCTTCTTGAATTTTTCAATAGTTAGTTCTTTACTTTTTCATGTTTCTTAGTTCATAAAATCACAAAAACAACTTTACATTTTACTTTCTTACTTTTGATAAAATAT
The DNA here is from genome assembly GCF_001865875.1 of Lupinus angustifolius. NCBI lineage: Eukaryota > Viridiplantae > Streptophyta > Magnoliopsida > Fabales > Fabaceae > Lupinus > Lupinus angustifolius. The sequence continues at coordinate 7,442,475 of NC_032017.1, read as the reverse complement.
ACAAAGTATGAGTACATTTATATTAGGCACTTCCTTGTGGTTCGACATAACCCTGTACTATACTACAATTGAATCTTGAAAGAGATGCAAACGTAAAATAGTAAATAGTTAACTTATAAATATATTTGTTGACAAAGAAATAAATCTTGAATCAAAGTGCAATTTAATTCATAAATTGTATCTTTGTGAAAAGGAAAAATACACAGTCATAATGAGTGATCTAACTACTAACTTTTATTTTCTGTCATTTATTTTCCGCAACTAACATTTATTTTCTGTCATTTAAATTCTGTAACTAACGTTTATTTATTCTTTACCAACATTCCATGAGGAAGTAGTTCAGTTAATAAAGAAAAACGAAAATAAATATCATTTCATTATCACTTTTGTTACTTTGCTAAATCCCTATCATTATATCGACGTTGGAATTTATTCCAACAAAGCCGAGATGTTATGAAATTGTTAATAATTCAATAAAGCTAAGTTTTTTATTAAATGAACATTCTTGAAACCATGATACTGGCGTTGGAATTTATTCCAACAAAGCCGAGATGGCGAGTAAAGAAATTGGCGTCGTTGCCGGGGAATTGCTAGATAATGGAAATTCATACTTATATTTTTTATCCTTAATAATTGTAAATACTATTTTCTTTTGTTTTTGTATAAATTTATTTTTCTTTTTGTACATCTTTCTTCTATTTTTCTATTTTTTACATTTAAAAAAAATAAAAAACACAAAAAGAAAGAAAAGTTGAACTAGTGGAGTGAAAACCCACTAGTTAAGAAACCTTTTGTTGTTGTTATACAATTTTTAAGGTGATGTGGAGGTACCCCTCGTTAACGTTTTCAAAAGAACAACATAAAAGGGATTGAAATTAACCAGGATAAAGTGGATGGATTTTCCAAGAAAGAAGAAGTCGAATCTTCAGATTTCCAAAAGGGGAGGCTACTTTAATCCTTAATGGTTAAGTATTGACCATTCACTTTTTTATGCACATATTTTATTTTGTGATACTTAAACCTACATCTCCATAAACATGCTTTAGTTGATGATTTTAAAATTGAGATATAAAATTTTAAAACTAAGAGCATGCTTGATAAATTTGTGTTGAAAACTAATTTTTCCAAACTTGACAACTCCTAAAAAGTGTTATTTGGTTTACTAATTGTTGTTTTGTTTACCATTTAACAAAATAAATTCATGAACTTCTTAATGGATTTATTTGTTGTTGTTTGAATTGATATCTTGTTGTTTGGGATTCCATAAAATTCTTTTTGGATTTGCATTTATCAATTGGACTTGAAACATGCTTGAAACAATTTTTGTAAATATCATTTTCATGAAAAATGCATGTTGTTTGATTGGAATTTCTGTTAATCAAATTTTATTCATGAGCATAATGTTTTAGACAATGAAAAATTCATATAAATTGTTAGACTAACCTCAAGGAGAAAGAAATTGCAAGTTCTAATGATTTTCAGGAAAACAAGTCCAAAAACAAACATACAAAAAGGAGTTGGCTCTAAAGGCACCAATATCTTGGAGAGGATAGTAAAATCAAGAAGAATGGAATTCTTATTTTTCCTAACAAGTTTGGTTAGTTTTTAATTACATTTCTTTGAAAATGTTATACAAACTTCCTTAAAATATTTTCAAAATGACTTGAGGACAAGTCAAGAACTTAAGTTGGGGGGAGTGTGTGTAAGATCTTAAGAAAAGTATGTTTAACTTGGCAAATAAACTAAGTAGTACAACTACTTCTTAGTTTATTTGTTAAGTGTTTGAGACAAGTAATTTTATGACTTGAACTCAATTTTGGGGTGATCAATCTAAAAAGAGCATTAAGGATTTCTCAAACAAGTAAAATTAATCAAAGCACCAACTTGAATGATTAAATTCAAACTTTTAGAATATAAGAAGAGGTAGAAATACATAACCATATTCAAAAGAAATTTTTAGGAGCATGAGCCATCCATCCAAGGATTGGATGCTTTGAGTTCCAAATGAGATTACAAAATTGATTTTTGCATCTCATTTGCCTTCTCCTTTTCTCCTCTTGAATTATAAACTAAAATTACAAAACTTACTTAAATAAAACTCCTATGACTAAGAATAAGAATAGAGAACTTCAGGAAGAATTTCTAGGCAGAATGGTGAATGATATGTGTGCTCTCTGAATGAAATTGGGAGAAAAATGATTTTTTTTATTCGAATGAAATGTGCCTCTATTTATAGAAATTCCCCGGACCCGGTGAGCTGCTTGTTAGCACCGCTCAGCAGCTGACCAAACCCTTCAGCATTGGTTTGGTCACTTGATCAAGCAGCTTTGTCACCTCTTTAAGCTTGACTCACCAAAGCTAGTTGTGATCTATGGAACCAGCTATGGTGAGCTACTCTAAAAAGCCTATGGTGGGCTACTTGACGTGATATCATTGGTGACTTCATGGTTTGCTTGATGGCTAAGTCAAGTCTGGGTGCACACTGCTTAGCACACCTATTGCACCGCTAAGCTGCATGTTCAGCAGCTTCGACCGTGCTGACTAGGACGTGGCCTGGTGCTTGCTGATCTGGGCAGGAGTCTAGTTCTAAGTTGAGCTGCTTGGTTGCACCGCTAAGCGGCTTGTTGAGTAGCTTGGGCATGTGCCAAGCTCATGTCTGACCGTGTCAAGCTTGAGTTCTGACCCTGTCAGGACTAGTCTAGTGCTAGGCTGAGTGGCCAAGTAGGTCCGCTCAGCTGCTTGCTTGAGCAGCTTGGTCCAGGTCAGGCTGGT
>NC_032017.1:7435575-7439603 GCF_001865875.1 Lupinus angustifolius | reverse complement strand
ATGCTCAACTGCCTGCTTGAGCACCTTGATTTTGACTTCTTTTTCTTTTTGACCATGAGTCGTTTTTCTCTTCTTTTCTTCTTTCTAAATCTTACAAAATACATAAAAAAGAAATACAAACACAAATATACAAGATTGTGATATTTTATACAAAAAGTATTGTTTTAAGTTGGTTTTTCTCAATTATGCTTAAGATAAGTGCCATAAAAGTGTATGAAATTTAGATATGTTTAGCACTTATCAGTATCATATCTCTATTCGAAGAGAAAGGGAAAAATATAAACATTGGTCACGACCATCCTCTTAGCCTTTCAAAAGATCATATATTTAAAATATCATTTCAATTATTTAGTTATTGCTCTAATTAATAAAAATGAAGTTATTTATATTATTTTAAAGGATGTCTATTTGTTAAAATATTTTTTAATATAATTATTTAATATCATTACTATATTTTTAATTTATGAAAAATAATTAATGTAAAAGTAAATAAATATGAATAGTATCTTAATTAAATTTAAAATTATAAAAATATCAAAATAATTATCACATCAAAAATAAAGAAATGATCATAAATATTGAAATAATATTTATTATTAACTGAAATATTTATTATAGTTGTTGTTACAAATTATTTATATTATTTTAAATGATTCCATCTAATACAATATTTTTTTAATATAATTATTTATTATTATTACTATATTATTAATTTTATGTAAGAAAATTTGAATAAAGAAATAGGGTAGCAATACAACAACGTGGACCACTATTTTTTAATTAGTAAATTTTTCATAATATACTATTTTCAACTATAAAAGTTCACATTTTGGTTGAAAAGAAGATAAAAGTTCATTTGGTTTAAGAAGACATCATCACCATAGTGAAAAAGAATGAAGAAATCCTTGATTGCTATCTGTTTCTCTATCATCCTCTTTGCATTTGCTTCAGGTAATTTTCTTTTCTATGTGAATGCTTCATGTAGTTTCTCACACTTAAAATCAATTCATACAATTTGTGTTTGCATACTTCACAAATTATAGGCAACTGTTGTAGGGATATTTTCAATCTCTCTATATATATACATATATATAAATATAATATATATATATATAAATAAATAATGTTAGTGACTAATAAGATTTCACTTTCAGGGTTGGAGGATAAATTTGTGGATCAAAATATAGGAATTAACGCAGGGGGACCATGTAAAGTAGACAATGATTGATTTTGTCAAGGAGGCGTTTTTCCAGTATGTTGTTATTGTAGAAACGGTCGTTGTTTTTGTGCTAAGGATGGTAAAGAAATCACGTGAAACTATTATGCTATGTACTCAAATGTTGTAGCCACCATGATAAAGGAAATAAATTAGTATATTATCAATATATGAATACCCAAAACAAGTTCTGTTTCACTTTCCCATCGTTTAACAACTAGTTCATTTATTCAATATAATTTAATAATTAGTTTAACTATAAAAATTTGGAGATAATCAAGGTAAAAATTAAATGTCATTGATGTTAATCATATATATATATATATAAAGGGATATTTATGTAATTGAATAGGCATAATTTTTATATCCATACTATGTCCTTACTACTATATAAATATAAAATATGTCTAAAGGACATTCAAGTAATTGAACATATATAACATGCACATTTTGGAATTATATGTCTAAATATAAAACATGCACATTTTGGAAGTAGAGTATGCTCTGGATTGGTATTTCATCTATCATTTAAATTATAGGTTGCATTTCAATCCATATAAAAAATAATTATTTGTTTCATGCATAAATAAATAAAAAGTATTTGCTCATCATTGCATTGCCAAAGACACTAATGAGTTGAATGTTGATTTTTACAACACTATTTTTAGACTTGTTTGAAGCAAATCATGGTTGAGATTGAAGCCATCTAGGAAATAAGAAAGAATCCCAACACTACACAATGCTTCCTAAGGCAAGTTTTTTTCCTCAGGAAACAAGGCATTTTTTAAAGTGCAAATTATCAAGTAGAGCACTATTGGATTGCATATGTTTTGATGAAGAAAATGATTTAGTGAAAGCTTGAAGATGACTCAACAAATCAACATGTCATGGATACAAGGGTTTCTATCTAGACTAGGTTCTTTAATAGAGTTATCTTTAGAAGTCTAAGATGTGTGACTTAGATATTGAGTCTAGGTTAGGTAAATGATAAGTGCCAAACATACCTAAATTTCATACACTTTTATGACACTTATCTTAAGCATAATTGAGAAAAACCAACTTAAAAAATAATTTTTGTATAAAATATCACAATCTTGTATATTTGTGTTTGTATTTCTTTTTATGTGTTTTGTAGGATTTAGAAAGAAGAAGAAAAGAAAAAAGACTCATGGTCAAAGAGAAAAAGAAGTCAAACTCAAGGTGATTAAGCAAGCAGTTGAGCGTGGACCAAGCCACGCTAAGCTGACCTGGACACCAACCTGGCACAGACCAAGCTGCTAAAGCAAGCAGTTGAGCGGACCTGCTTGGCCGCTCAACCTAGCACCAGACAAAACCTGACACAGTCAGAACTCAAGTTTGGCACGGTTAGACACAAACCTGGCACACGCCCAAGCTGCTCAACAAGCAGCTCAGTGGTGACACATGTGTGCTTAGCGATGAACCAGACACCTACCCAGGTCAGCAAGCACCAAGCCACGTCCCAGTCAGCACGGTCAAAGCTGCTTAACAAGCAGCTTAGCGGTGCCACAGGTGTGCTAAGCGGTGTGCACCTAGACTTGACTTAGCCATCAAATAAACCATGAAGTCACCAATGACATCACTTTAAGTAGCCCACCATAGGCTTTTTAGAGTAGCTCACTATAGCTGGTCCCATAGCTCACAACTAGCTTTGGTGAGTCAAGCTTAAGGAGGTGACAAAGCTACTTGACCAAGTGACAAAGCCGATGCTGAAGGGTTTGGTGAGCTGCTGAGCAGTGCAAAGAAGCAGCTCAACGGCTCTAGGGAAATTTCTATAAATAGGAGGCATTTCATTTGAACAAAGAGGACATCATACATCATACACCATCCTGCCTTGAAATTCCTCTTCTCTGAAGTTCTCTCTTCTTGTTCTTAGTTCATAGGAGCTTTATTTAAGTAAGTTTTGTCATTTTAGTTTATAATTCAAGAGGAGAAAAGGAGAAGGCAAATGAGATGCAAAAATCAATTTTGTAATCTCATTTGGAACTCAAAGCATCCAATCCTTGGATGGATGGCTCATGCTCCTATCAATTTCTTTTGAATGTGGTTATGTATTTCTACTTATTCTTGTATTCTAAAGTTTGAATTTTAATCATTCGAGTTGGTGTTTTGGTTAATTTTATTTCTTTGAGAAATTTTAATGTTTTTTTTAGATTGATCACCTAAAAACTGATTTCAAGTTGTAGAAAATTACTTGTCTCAAACACTTCACAGATAAACTAAGAAGTAGTTGTACTACTTAGTTTATTTGCCAAGTTAAGCATACTTTTCTTAAGATCTTATATTCATTACTACTTCAATATTAGAGTAGCCAAGATTAGGGTGTGACAACCTAGTCTCTTGTGGACGTAATATTGTTTAGTAATAAATATAAGTGATTATCATTCTACCATTTTAGAACATACACTAAAAGGAGGATTTTAGAACTTGGTGTTTGGAGTTAATCAAAGTAAAACATAAGAACTTGTCTAAGTAGTTCAAACTCAAAAGAAGTTGAGAAATATCAAAATATTTTCATCATTCAAAATGATCTTGTCTCCACAAGAATTTGTTAATATTTAGTTTATGTTTCTTTTTAATTGTTTATATGCAAAACAAATCAAACAACCAAAAATATATTTAACTCATTATTTGTGCATTGACATGTTCATATGATACATTCTATTATGCAATTCCTTGTTGTTCGACATAACGCTATACTATACTACAATTGAATCTTGAAAGAGGTGTAAATTGTAAAATAGTAAAGTGTTATCAATAAATTTATTTGTTGAAAACACCTTTGAATATACAA
>NC_032017.1:7429324-7435475 GCF_001865875.1 Lupinus angustifolius | reverse complement strand
TTTATTTATTCTTTAATACCAACCTTCCTTAAGGAAGAAGTTTGGTTTGTTAATAAAAGGAACCCGAAAAGGAGTAAATAAATAAAGGTCACTTAAATTTATTATTCTTTTGTTCTTTATTTATTTATTTGTTTCTAATAACTACCCATTCATCACTTTTGTACATTAGAATACCATTAAACCGGTGTTGGAATTTATTCCCCAAAACCGAGATAGTATTCAAAGGTACTTAATAATTATGTAATAGGGGATTGCTTCGATACCATTGTACCGGCGTTAGAATTTATTCTAACAAAGCCGAGATAGGTCAAAGAATGAATAACTTATTCACATGATTATTAGAAGTAAGTTGTAACTGGAATATTCTTGAAACCATTATACCAGCGTTGGAATTTATTTCAACAAAGCCGAGATGGCGAACAAAGAATAAAACTAAGTTCACTTACTTAATCAAATAAAAAGAAAACACACCAAAGAAAAGGAATTTCGCTTTCAACAAATTGGCCCTACTGGCAGGACGATTTGTTGAGAGGGGAAAGCCTCCTTGAAAATAACCTTTCAACAAATTGGCGTTGTTGCCGGGGAATGACTTTAATAATAGAACATTTAATATTTATATGTCATTCATCAAATGATTGTGCATAAATTTATTTTTGTTTTTGTACAAATTATTTTGACTTTGTACAAAGATGTTAATTATGTTTTCTTTACATACCAATCTCTTTTCTTTTGGAAATATACAAAATGAGTCATTTTGATCTCATTTTTCAGAAATGGGCCAGCATGTTGATCTACAACAAGAAATTGAGCAATTCATCAAACAATTTCAACTCAATCTCAACTCGGTCCATCACAAACTTCGAGGTCTACCTAAACAAATGGAACAAACCAACAAAGCAAGTTTTTGGTGTAATGATTGTCAAAACAACCAGAATGTCTATGCCTTCCAACCAACTCACACTTATCATGACGAACTGTAGAAAATTCTCAACCAGTTCATGCAAACTACTATCAACCATCAGTAGAACACAAGTGATACTCTCACTAAAATAGAAGAACAAATCAACAACTTGACAAGAACTCATTTCGTCAAGTCATAATTTTGTGAAAGTATTACAACTCGAAGTGGGAAGTTAGTAGGTGCAGTTGAAAAATAAAAAGAGAGATAAAAAGAAAAAACTAATAAAGAAGAAAAAGAAAAAAATAAAAAAGAAGAAGAAAAAGAAGAGACTAGTGGGGTAAGAGCAGAAGAAAAACAATACCCAGTAGTACATAAAAATATAATCTACCCGGTAGCTCCATTAAAAACCAAGAAAGAAGAACAGTTCGCGAGATTCATGGAGATATTTAAAACTCTACAAATCAATTCATGGAGATATTTACTCCAAGTTCATGAAAGAACTGTTGTCCAAAAAACAAAGTTATCAGGAAAAGGAAGTTGTTTCACTCAACGCCAACTGTAGTGTTATTCTTCAAGCAAACATTCCTCACAAATCAAAAGACCCAAGCAGCGTGACTATTCTTGTCACTATTGGAAATGTGTCCATAGGCAAAGCTCTCATTGATCTTGGAGCCAGCGTGAGTTTGATGTCGTTGTCAATGATGAAAAGAATTGGAGGAATACAATTAAATCCTACAAGAATGTCCTTGTAACTAGCAGATAGATCAATCAAATATCCCGAAGGGGTTGTAGAGGATGTTTTGGTCAAAGTGGACATATGTTTTATCCTAGTGAATTTTGTTGTCATTGACATTACCGAAGATACGGAAATCCCACTCATATTAGGGAGACCCTTTATGAGGATAGAAAAAATGGGGATTGACATGGAAAATGGCAAATTACTAGTTCGAGTTGTAGATGACGAAATTGAGTTTGACATTTTCCATGTAATGCATCATCCGAAGGATAAAGGGCAATGTTTGCAATTAGATATTGTTGAAGAAATTTGCACATAACACCCTCAACCTGAAAAATCCTTAGAGATGCAAGAAAATTGAGTGGAAGAAATCATCAAACACTTTTCTGATGAATTATTTCTTCACCAAAATCCAAGTGGACCAGCAGAGAAAGAATCAGAATTGGAGTTGAAGGAATTGCCATCCCATTTAAAATATGCCTTTTTAAATGGAGAGGCTAACAATCCAGTAATCATCAATAGTAAGCTGCCCAATTTGGAAGAAGAAAAACTTATACAAGTCTGGAAGAAGCATCAAGTAGCACTTGGATGGACATAAAAATATCTCAAAGGCATCAGTCCATCATATTGCATGCACAAAATTATGATGGAGGATGATTACAAACCTTGTGCTCAACCGCAAAGGAGACTTAATTCGGCAATGAAGGAAGTGGTGAGGAAAGAAATTGTGAAAATGTTAGAAGCTGGTATGATCTACCCCATTTCAGATAGTAAATGGGTAAGTCCAATTCAAGTGGTGCCGAAAAGAGGAAGAATGACGGTAATCCAAAATGAGAACAATGAACTCCTTCGAACCAGAGTTGTTACTGGTTGGAGAGTTTGTATCGATTACTGCAAGCTTAATGTCGCTACAAGAAAAGATCATTTTCCCTTGCCCTCCATGGACCAAATGTTAGAAAGATTAGCCGGAAGAACCTTCTACTGTTTCCTGGATGGGTACTCTGGATACAATCAAATTGTTGTGGATCCATTGGACCAAGAAAAGACGGCATTTACATATCCATTTGGTGTTTACGCATACAGAAAAATGCCATTCGGACTATGTAATGCTCCGACAACTTTTCAAAGAAACATGCTGGCTATCTTTGCTGATTTGGTGGAGAAACGCATCGAGGTCTTCATGGATGATTTTTGTATGATTAGAGACTCCTTTGAAACTTGCTTGACAAACTTGGAAACAGTTTTGGAAAGATTCGAACAGACTAATTTGGTTCTAAATTGGGAAAAATGTCATTTTATGGTCACAAAATTTCAGCCAAAGGATTAGAAGTTGATAAATCTAAGATAGAAGTGATCGAAAAGCTGCCTCCTCCAACAAATGTTAAAGGAATCAGAAGCTTTCTCGGACATGTTGGATTCTATAGTAGGTTCATCAATGACTTCTCCAAAACAGCTAAGCCCTTGTGCAATTTACTCTTAAAAGATTATGTTTTTAACTTTGATGATTCTTGTTTAGAAGCATTCTATCATTTAAAATTATGCTTGGTATCTGCTCTTGTCATTACTGCACCAAACTGGAAATCCCCTTTTGAACTAATGTGTGATGTAAGTGATTATCCAGTTGGTGCAGTTCTGGGACAGGGAAAGGAACGGGTTTTTCATGCAATACATTATGCTATCAAAGTTCTAAATGAAGCACAAATTAATTATACTACAATTGTTGAAAGGTTTATTTTCGAGGAGGCTTTCCCCTCTCAACAAATTGTCCTGGCAGTAGTGGCAATTTGTTGAAAGCGGAATTCCTCTTCTTTGGTGTGTTTCCTTTTTATTTGATTAAGTAAGTGAACTCAGTTTTATTCTTTGTTCACCATCTCGGCTTTGTTGAAATAAATCCTAACACCGGTATAATGGTTTCAAGAATATTCTAGTTACAACTTACTTCTAATAATCATATGATTAAGTTGTTCCTTCTTTGCCCCATCTCGGCTTTGTTAGAATAAATTCTAACGTCGGTACAATGGTATCGAAGCAATCCCCTATTACATAATTATTAAGTACCTCTGAATACCATCTCGATTTTGGGGAATAAATTCCAACTCCGGTTTAATGGTATTGTAATGTACAAAAATGATGAATAGTTAGTTGTTAGAAACAAATAAATAAATAAAGAACAAAAGAATAATAAAATTAAGTGACATTTATTTATTTACTCCCTTTTGGGTTCCTTTTATTAACAAACCAAACTTATTCCTTAAGGAAGGTTGATATTAAAGAATAAATAAATTGTGGAATGTAAATAACAATAAATAAAAGTTAGTAAGTTAGTTTCATCACTTTTGTATATTAAAAGGTGTTTCAACAAATAAATTTATTGATAACACTTTACTATTTTACAATTTATACATCTTTCACGAATCAATTGTAGTATAGTATAGGGTTATGCCGAACCACGAAGAATTGCCTAATAGAATGAATCATATGAACATGTCAATGCACAAATACTGAGTAAACATATTTTGGTTTTGATTTGAGTTGAAACCAAAATATGTTTACTCATTAAATTCTATCATTTATAACCCAAACACTTATCAAATATGCACAAGCTTTGCTTTTAGTATTTATTTTTAAAGAGTTGTGCATGAAATAAGGAGCACTAAAGCAAAGGAAATGTTGAAACCTCTCATTCTAGGGGGTGCCAATTTCGTTTTTATAACGTGTTGAAATTCCTTTATAAATAAGTGGAAATCTCACAATATAGACACCCCCAAAATGGAAAATTTCTCATTGTGAGAGCTTCAAAATTAATGAAAAGTCACATCAATTTGTTCCTTTAGAAGGCATAATTTCTCATGTTTCTGCTGCTTGTAGATGTCACCAAGCCATGTGCTCGATTCTAGTTCCCTTATTATCGCGATTATTAGGGACCCAACGTTATTGTTCAGTTATAACCCACTAATTGGCACAAAGACCCGTATATTGTAATCCGTACAAACCATCTGATCTTTGCCACGTATGTCCATACTGACCTAACCTAGTCATTTTGTTCCACTTTCCGTTTTCCTAGTCAAACCCCGTTCCCATTTTCCACATTAATGGGATTTGTGTCACATTAGGTATGGTCTTTGCTCTATCTCTCTTTTGCACATTTTGATTTTTCTACTGTTTATTCTTTTATATTTAATAATAATAATACTAGTACTAAGAATAACATTAATTATGTCTTATTTTTAATAATTCACTTGTGACTTATAATAGTATTTACAAATAATAACAATTATTTGTCTTGTTAATAATGAAATGTGTCTAATGTTCCATGATATTCTTTAAAGGATTTTGTCTATGACATACTATTGTAGAAAAAAACCAATATATTGTTATTGGGTTTCACCATAATAATAGCAACAAAATTTTCTTCCCATTATTAAAAAGAAATGACAAATTAAAATAAATATCTTCGCCCTTAAATAGCTAATGAATATTTTGTCAATAAAAATATTAAAAGAATCTATATATTTTAAACTAAAATACAATCATATTATGGATGAGGATGGTCACAAATATTTACTTCTTTTCCTTAAATATTTCTTTGGAAATCTTGTTGTGCTACTTTTGCTCCTATTTTTATTAATCACCTGGTTATCATCTCTATCAAATAAAAAATAACAATCCCATCAAGACGCATTAAAGGTCGTAAGCGTACTTCTTTAACACAACTCATTCCTTGGACAACCGCACGATGTCGATTCTGCTCGTAAATAAATGCAAATAAATATCTTATTTATTAATGAAAAAGTATAAAAATAAAAAACACATTAAGGATGGAGTGAAGGTTGTAAGTTTGCTTCTTTTAATAAACTCATCATTTGGAAGGTCGTAATACACCATTTTTACTTCTAAAAATAATTAAAACACATAACCAAAAAACAATTGATATTTTTAAGGCTAGATACATTTTTTTAAGAGAGAGATAAAAAAAATAACATGGAATATAAGGCCATAGGAGTAATTGATGGTTTTAAGGCTAAATACTTTTACTTATTTAATAGTAGTATGTCGAGGACCTCTTTATATTTTATTCACTATGGTGGTGATGTCTTCTATTCAACCAAAGTGTGAAGTTTAATCTTCTATTCAACCAAAGTGTGAAGCTTTATAATTGAAAATAGTACCTTATAGATAATTTTCTACTTAAAAAAGTGATCAATATTGTTGTATTGCTATCCCTTTTCTTTGTTCCATTTTACATAATTAAAAGTAAAATTATAGTAAGAATAATAAATAATTATATTAAAAATATTGAAAAAAATGATATTTAATAATTCATTAACACTAATCTTCTATTCAACCAATTTTTTTAATTAATTAGTTAATACTAATTTAATAATTCAAATGATATTTTGAAAATGTGATCTCTTGAAAGGCTAAGAAAATGTGCCCTGACCTCTCCACATTTGATGTTCACCATGACATAAGCCAATTACCATTGGCCTGCCAAATGGCAACACTGTCCTAGC
>NC_032017.1:7428635-7429224 GCF_001865875.1 Lupinus angustifolius | reverse complement strand
CTTGAGGATGATTGGACATGCTGAAGTGAGAAATGGATTGTATATACTTAAAAGAAGTTTTAGAAATAGAATAAGTAGAATTCACAATGTAAATAGATTAGAAATTGTTTCATTCTTTGACTTGTGGCACTTCATATTAGGACATCCCTTTATAACTACTTTGAATTCAATATGCAAATCATGTTCTTATGTTAAGTTTGATGCTAGCAATGTATATGATTACTATCATTTAGGAAAACAAGTTAGGCTTCCTTTTCCTAACAATATGAATAGAAGTGAACATGCTTTTGATTTGGTCCATATGGATATATGGGGACCCATATCATATACCTCCATACTGAAAGTGCAAAGTGTCAAGGATTGCACTAGCAATGTGTTGCCTATGTTTTGATGAAGACAAAGAATTAGTTAAAGCTTGAAGACGACTCAACAATCAACATGCTGAGGGCTCAAGTGGTGACTTATTAGAATTCGGTTATAATTTTTTATTATCTTTTTAGAAGTCTAAGATGTTTGCCATAGATATTGAATCTAGGTTAGGTAAACCTATGTGTGAGTCTCACAAGACTTAATAAAGTAATTAATCCAC
>NC_032017.1:7427485-7428535 GCF_001865875.1 Lupinus angustifolius | reverse complement strand
TTTAGTCTTTGATCTTTATTGTAATATCCGAGTATTAAGTACTCATTTATAACTCAAAACATTGTTATTCAAGGATTGGGAAAATCCTAGCTGCGATTAGGTAAGGTGTTCTTCACAAAGACTTGGAGGTCTTGGGATAAATAGTGATACCTTGGCTTGGGCCGAATCGCGGTAAGAAAGGTTTTCTTGGGATGCGGTTTTGGGAAATGTCAAACCAAGGGTGACAAAGTTCTTTGGGTTCCAAGAAAGGAGCGTCCGGGTCTTGTAATTGGAAGCGTGTATGTAACGTACATCGTGTTCTATAGTGAAGAAGGAAAATCTCCTAGATCAGAGGAGAGGGTTGGATGTAGTTTTGTAGTGGACAACAAAACAAACCAGGATAAAATCCCTGCACAATCTTTTCTATCCTTTTCTCTTTTATATTTCAAGATGTTTTAATGCGAGTTTGGAGCTGATATTTTGCATGCTTATACCTTGCTATGTTCTTGTTAATCTTCCATAAAAGTATCTGTTGTATATCTGTTTGTGTGTTGGTTAATAACTGTGCAAGTTGTTGATCTGATCATTCTAGTTTTGTTACCGGTTAATTGATTATGAATAATGCTTAATCGATTAACTGAACATTTTTTAGCAAGTGTGTAAAAACCCAAAAAGCCGAATTTGAGCTCTGCCACACCTATTCAACCCCCCCCCCTTCTAGGTGTATTCTGCCACTGATACCTAACAAGTGGTATCAAGGATATATCTATTTACACTCATATATATTACAATTTTAACATAAACATATCTATTTACACTCATATATGAGATAAAAGTGCACTATTTCGTTTGATTCATGTTATAGACTTACAAGCTTAGTTCATAAGTGTTTCTAATTGATCATATAAAATACATATTGGTTTCAACAGAAACATATCTATTTACACTCATATATATTACGGTTCATTTCTGGTTAACTGTTTTTCCAAATTGGATATCTATGATAGATCAAGTTCATGCTGTAAAATTGAATGAAAAGGATAAAAATCGTTACCGAAATCCTCTAGGTTT
>NC_032017.1:7425496-7427385 GCF_001865875.1 Lupinus angustifolius | reverse complement strand
AATAGCAACCTTAATGTTATCCCCACTGAATGAAATCACATATTCAATCCACTCCTTAGTCTTAATTAACCTTAGTGTTGATAACGAGAATTAGAAACAACAACAAAAATAATAATGCGAAACAAATGGAGTAGGGTTCGTTACCAACCCGAAGCCACCTCGATCTGGCCATGAATCGCCTACGGGTGTGATCCTCTTTCATCATCACGAACCTCTGTCACCACCGAGAGTCATCACGAGTCACCGTCAATGGAGGACCTACGCCGTCACGAACCAGCGGCACTTTTCTCCTAATCACGAAGCAACCAGAAGCCAAGAAGAAGACGACCTCGAGGTGTTACCATTATCGTGTCGGCACAACCAACTCAATTCCACCTAAGAATGGTTCCCTCTGCCAAAGCCATGGAGATGAAGATGAGAGGATAAGAAGACGGTGAAATTAGGGGTTCAATTCCCTTTTCCTTTAATTCTCGTAACTTCATTTTTTTTCTTTTATTCTATCAAACCCTTTCTTTCTTTTGTTTTATATTATTCATTTATTTGTTTAATTATCATATTTCTATTTGGTTACTTATTCCCATATTATATGTTTATTATTGCCTAAAATATTTGTTTTAATGATTGAAGTAAGGTAGATATACTTCATATTTTAAATAATAATGATATATTTTTACCCTGCCAAATTTTACTAACCTCTATTTAACAAAATCTAATAAAAATTCTTCCTTATGTAACTTATAAAAAAAACCCAACGCTATTTTTCTCAAATTAATTATGGAATTTTCATAGCAAGGTTATGGTTCGAGTTGTCTCTAACTTCTCCGAAAATGAGAAGAAGGTCTACAACCAACGCCATCTCTAAAACTATTAATTCCATATATAAATAATTAATAAGCTATTTTATTATTAAAATCTATAAGTATAAACAATTAGAGACTATTTTATCAAATAAATTTTATGAGACTTTTATAGGAAGATTATGGTTAGAGTCGTCTCTAACTTCTCTGAAAAGGGGAAGAAGGTCTACGACCAACACCGTCTCTAAGCTATAAGTTTCAATGAAAGAAAACAATCATATACTAAAGATTTCAAAATCCACAAAATCAATTCCACCAAATCTATCAATACCAAAACGACATTTTCAAATCAATAACAATCAACCAAATTAACCAACCATTTTTGAAAAAGAACTACGTAAGCCTTGATCCCCTGAATAGGGGTATTTAGGACCAAAGTCAATATTGTCAGGCTCAATAATAAAAATAAATAATTTTTTCTTCACAAAAATTAATTAATCATAATAATAACAATATAATAATAATAATAAAGTCATATATTTTAATGAAGGGTCCGCTTAAGGCGGGCAGGTAGGGTGCTAATACCTTCCCTACCTTGTAATCGTTCCCAAACCTGGATATCGAAAATCCAAAAGCCCATGGTAATTGGGCTTAAAATATTTTTCTACATTTTTAACTATAAAATGTAGTGGCGACTCTAAACAATGTCGTGCAGCCGAATATCGGGGCGCGACAGCCGAGATGGTGAACAAAGAATAAAGCCGAGTTCTCTTACTGAACCAAATAAAGGAAACACACCGAAGAGAGAAAACTCGCTTTCAACAAATTGGTGTTGTTGCCGGAGAATTGCTTTAATAATAGAATATTTCATATTTATATGTCATTTATCAAATAATTTTGCATGACATTTTCTTTCTCTTTTGTATAAATTTATTTTTCCTTTTGTACATCTTTATTTCTATGTTTTGTACATTTGAAAAAAATTAAAAACTCAAAAGAAAAAAGTGAATTAGTGGAGTGAAAACCCACTAGTTAAGAAACATTTTATTGTTGTTATAGAATTTTTAGGAGATGTGGAGGTACCCCTCATCA
>NC_032017.1:7425116-7425396 GCF_001865875.1 Lupinus angustifolius | reverse complement strand
CCTCATCAACGTTTTCAAAAGAACAACATAAAAAGGATTGAAATTAACAAGGATTAGTGGTTGGACTTTTTCTTCAAGAAGGGAAGCTACTTGAATCCTTAAAGGTTAAGTATTCACCATGTACTTTTTGATGATGATACTTTATCTTGTGATACTTTAACCAAACATCTACATCAACATGCCTTAGTAAATGATTTTAAAATTGTCAAATTAATTTTTAAAACTAAGAGCAAGCTTGTAACATTTGTGCCAAAAATAAATTTTTCCAAACTTGAGAACT
>NC_032017.1:7424769-7425016 GCF_001865875.1 Lupinus angustifolius | reverse complement strand
CTTAGTTTGAAGCATTATGAGTCAAAGTCACATAATCATAAACATATCTCATGGAACTTAAAATGAATCATATAGAAGTTTTGATCTTGTACAAACCTAATATTTCCAAAGCCAAGTGGTTGTTATTTTACCTTTTGTTTGGGGACAAACAAAGTTTTAAGTTGGGGGAGTTTGATAAGTGCCAAACATACCTAAATTTCATACACTTTTATGGCACTTATCTTAAGCATAATTGAGAAAAACCAAC
>NC_032017.1:7423733-7424669 GCF_001865875.1 Lupinus angustifolius | reverse complement strand
AATTCCTATATCTCTTCTTACTTTTGACTATAATTGAATATTCGTATCTTTTTGATAATATCCAAGGGGGAAAGGTTGTTTGTTGTGTTTGATGTTATTTGCAGGTTGTTATAAGAGCTTCCGTGTTTTAATCATTGCTTACCTAAAGGGGAGAGCAAAGTGCTTCAACGTTGAATTCACAACCATTATGCCAATGTACAACATCGTCAAGCTAATTCATCAAATGTAACGTATTATTCGATGTGGTGTTTGTCATCATCAAAAAGGGGGAGATTGAAAGTGCAGAGTGTCAAGGATTGCACTAGCAATGTTTTGCCTATGTTTTGATGAAGACAAGGTTTTATTAAAGCTTGAAGATGGTTCAACAATCAACATGCCAAGGACTCAAGTGGCCAAGTGGTGACTTATTAGACTTAGGTTATAATTCTTTATTATCTTTTTACAAGTCTAAGTTGCTTGCCATAGATATTGAGTCTAGTTGAGTCTAGGTTAGGTAAATCTAGGTGTGAGTCTCACAAGACTTAATAAAGTAATTAATCCACTAAAATGAGACATCATCTAGTTTATTATATGTTCATGCATTAATCATACATGTTATATGTGCATATTAGGCATAACATACTGGCTAAAACATGTATAGGTATCAAGCATAACATATAAGTAGTTTACCATTTAATCGTGTATTAAAAATACATTGGTTAATCAATTAACCCCATGACTTAATCGATTAACGTGAGTGTTTTCTCCTTTTTCCAACTGCATAACTGAAAAGTCGTTTTTAGAGGCAAAATCTGTTTTGTATAAATACTGGCTAATTGCAGAAACGGCTAAGAGAGAAAAACATAGAGAAAAGAGTGTTGAATTAGGAGAAAGATTGGATCATGGTAAGGCTTGAGTTTTCATATTCATATTGCATGTTTCTTTAAAAAGCTTTCT
>NC_032017.1:7422442-7423633 GCF_001865875.1 Lupinus angustifolius | reverse complement strand
TATATATATATGAGATATTATGAAACTCATTGAGGATAATAAATTGTTGCACAATAACCATCTATTCAGCAACTTCTAAGGAGGCTTGGCTTTCTCTTTGAATATGTTCACCACTAGAGTCGAGTCACACTCTAACCATAAAGTTGTCCAACCTTTTTAAAAAGCCAATTCTATTGCTAATATAGCATCATGAAGTTCAACAAAAAAGGCATCATGATGTTCAACGAACAAGGCATCATGATGTATTTCAAAGTATGCAGCAGAACAAGCTATGAAATTATCATTATGGTTCCTGAATATGCCTCCCTCACCAGTATGACTTGGAACTCCATGAGGAGCATCATCAATGTTCACCTTAATCCAACCCCTTATTGGAGGCTTCCAAATAAATAAATAAATAAAATAAAAAATAAAAAAAATAAAAGTACAAAATAAAAAATTTGATATTAAATTTTAATTTGTGAGATAATATGACTAAATATATCTAAAGCTAAATATATACATTATTTTTTATTAGCAGTATATCATTTTAAAATTAAAAATCTTATTTTCATATGATTTAAATCAAATCAAAATAATGATGCATGGTAAAAAACATTAATGGCCAATAAGATAAGTTTGGATTTGTGAAGGAAACAAAATTTTATAGGATAATACAAATAGATAGTGATTTATTATTAGTATCTCATTTTAAAATCAAAAAGTTATTTTCGTTTGATTTAAAACCAAACAAAAAATGGTAGGTTGAAAATAAATATGGAATTATTTCATAATTGTAACATGAAATTACTTATCAATACAAAAATAAATCATTAGATGTTGGCAAAGCACCGATAGACTCGATGCCTCTACTTTTCTAGGCCATATCAACCATCATCATAAGGCAAATATGAGTCTTCGCTCCCTTTTTTCTACTGCCAATAACCATCATAAAAAATCACTGTTGAAAGATATTTTTGAAAAGCTTTCCCCTCTCAACAAATCGTCCCCACAATAGTGTCAATTTGTTGAAAGCTTATTTCTCTCTTTTTGGTGTGTTTCCTTTTTATTTGATTAAGTAAGTGAACTCGATTTTATTTTTTGTTCGTCATCTCGGCTTTGTTGAAATAAATTCCAACGCCGGTTTAATGGTTTCAAGAATATTCCAGTTATAACTTACTTTTAATAATCATGTAAATAAGTTATTCCTTA
>NC_032017.1:7419741-7422342 GCF_001865875.1 Lupinus angustifolius | reverse complement strand
ATATATATATAAAGTTATTGACTAATAAGAATTCACTTTCAGGTTTGGAGGATAAAGTTGTGGATCAAAAAATAGGAATTAATGCAGGGGATCTATGTAAAATAGACAATGACTGTTCTTGTCATGTAGGACTTTTTCCATTATGTTGTTATTGTAGAAAAGGTTGTTGTGTTTGTGATAAGGTTGGTAAAGAAATCGTGTGAAACTATTATTCGTGATTTTATGCTATGTACTAAAATGTTATAGCTACCATGATAATGAAAATAAATTAATATATTATCAATCTATCAATACCCAAAACCAGATCATTTTCACTTTGCCAACGTTTAACAACTAGTTCATTTATTCAATACGATTTAACAATTAGTTTAAATATAGAAATTTGGATATAATATATCTTTAAAGGTAAAAATTAAATATCATTGATGTTTATCGTATATATATTTGTACTACTATATAAAGGAAAATGATTTAATATGTATTCACTCACAATATAAATATTTTTTACACTGTCAGCAAATCATCCATCATTGATTTGTTAACTACCCTTAATTCTCAAATAAAAATAATACAAATCAATGTTAGATGATGTGCTGACAGTTTTAAAAACTTTACACTGTCTGTACATAGATTTTAAACTTAAATGAAAAACATGCCTAACTAGTGTTTATATAATTGAATAAGCATAATTTTTATATCTTTGCTACGCTCTTACTACTATATAAATATAAAATATGTCTAAAGGACATGTAAGTAATTGAACATATATAATTTTATTCAATTTCATTTATGTCTCATCATATCATCATATGTCTCATAAAATTACGTATCATGTTTTTACAAATAATTAGAATCAACATGACTTTCTATTTTTAGAGTGAACATCAGTTTCATTGTTTCACAATTTTTTTAAATTTAAAAACATATTGTTTCGAGGGCCTGCTGGTACTTTCTTATCAATTGATATACTTCAAGACAATTATGTTTGAATCAATTTTAAAAAAATAAGATTGAAAAAATTACCCAATCCAAAAAAATGACGACATCTAACACAATATATTATATTTAACATTTATAATATGTAGAGTATATGTCAACCCACTAGTATATATAAAGAAAACTATAAATTATTATAATAACAGTATGGCAACTTATTTTAAATAGTTTTATTACTTATTAGTGTATATTGTAGGTAGAAATTAATATATATATATATATATTGTAAGAAAATTAGAAATAACTATAATAACAGTATAGTAGATTATTTTAACAAGTTTTATAACTTCTTAATATATATTATTTTGTAAAATTAACTGTTTCAATATATTATGCAATATTAGGTAAGATAGATAAACCTTTAGCTAACCTAAAAATGTACTAATCAATTTAGAAACATAAAATTTTAATTAAAATAAAATATTACATATTTTATTAGGTGTAGAATGGGGTTTCATTGAGATCTCTAAAGGATAGAGAGATGAGTAATTAATGAGACAAAGAAGGGGGTAAAGTTATTTAAGAGAAAAAAAATGATTTTGCTCACTCCAGATTTGTTAAATAATCAGTATTCACACCCTATATTCATTTCAGATGTCTTCTTTTTTAATTCTATTCATATTTCATGTAAACAATTGGTGAAACATTAATTAATATTGTATTATTTTAGTCCTGATTAGTGATATAGCTAATTAATAAATTACTAATAATAATATCTTGAGCATTTCTCTGGATTATCTAGTCAAATAAAATTACTTTTACCTACCATAGTCAAAGCAATTTAATCATAATTCATCTATATACATGAAAAATTAATTTCATCAACATTCATCCAAAAATTAAATTTAAATGAATTAAATGGTTGTAGTCAAATGTATAATTTTAATAATTGTTGAGTTCAAATTCATCGGTTATATCCAATATATTTATTTGGTTGGATATTTAATCTATCCAAAAATAAACATTTACAACAAGTGTCCTTTGCTTTTCAATTCAATTTTTTTGCTATCTTAACTTACACTTTCCTGTATGTGCTTCTCACTCTCACTTTGAATTTTATTAAATTAAATTCTAATATTGACCCATTTTTTTAGTAGCATTTGTTGAAATGGTAGTGACAACAATGGTAGGACATGTGGATATGGTTAACATTAAAAAATGGATGTTAAATACATAGCCCATATAAATATCAATTATGAATTTTACAAGTAGAATTTTTAATGTTACATGCTCGTAAAATGTTGCAAAAAAAGTCTTTTATTTTTACTTTCAAAATAGTTAAAAAAGTCACATTTTAATAAAAGTGTTTCTTAAAATAAATTAAAATTGGTATTTCTAGGATGTTGACACTCTAGATACTCAAAAAACATACATGATATACGGAATGTAAAACATAGAAAGCATAATGTGTCATTATATATCATAAACTAGGATTCTCGTCCCCTTGAATAAAATGATGCAAGTATCACACTCAAATTATAGTGGTGTGTGATGTCATCCTATATTATAGGTACATCATGTCAACACGAAACAACCTTAATGGGATCCCAACCCCAAGGGTCACTGCCAACAAAATAAAAACCAAGTCCACTATATCTTTTCCTG
>NC_032017.1:7415388-7419641 GCF_001865875.1 Lupinus angustifolius | reverse complement strand
TAATAACAGTATAGTAGATTATTTTAACAAGTTTTATAACTTCTTAATATATATTATTTTGTAAAATTAACTGTTTCAATATATTATGCAATATTAGGTAAGATAGATAAACCTTTAGCTAACCTAAAAATGTACTAATCAATTTAGAAACATAAAATTTTAATTAAAATAAAATATTACATATTTTATTAGGTGCAGAATGGGGTTTCATTGAGATCTCTAAAGGATAGAGAGATGAGTAATTAATGAGACAAAGAAGGGGGTAAAGTTATTTAAGAGAAAAAAAATGATTTTGCTCACTCCAGATTTGTTAAATAATCAGTATTCACACCCTATATTCATTTCAGATGTCTTCTTTTTTAATTCTATTCATATTTCATGTAAACAATTGGTGAAACATTAATTAATATTGTATTATTTTAATCCTGATTAGTGATATAGCTAATAAATAAATTACTAATAATAATATCTTGAGCATTTCTCTGGATTATCTAGTCAAATAAAATTACTTTTACCTACCATAGTCAAAGCAATTAAAATCATAATTCAGCTATATACATGAAAAAATAATTTCATCAACATTCATCCAAAATTTAAATTTAAATGAATTAAATGGTTGTAGTCAAATGTATAATTTTAATAATTGTTGAGTTCAAATTCATCGGTTATATCCAATATATTTATTTGGTTGGATATTTAATCTATCCAAAAATAAACATTTACAACAAGTGTCCTTTGCTTTTCAATTCAATTTTTTTGCTATCTTAACTTACACTTTCCTGTATGTGCTTCTCACTCTCACTATCAATTTTATTAAATTAAATTCTAATATTGACCCATTTTTTTAGTAGCATTTGTTGAAATGGTAGTGACAACAATGGTAGGACATGTGGATATGGTTAACATTAAAAAATGGATGTTAAATACATAGCCCATATAAATATCAATTATGAATTTTACAAGTAGAATTTTTAATGTTACATGCTCGTAAAATGTTGCAAAAAAGTCTTTTATTTTTACTTTCAAAATAGTTAAAAAAGTCACATTTTAATAAAAGTGTTTCTTAAAATAAATTAAAATTGGTATTTCTAGGATGTTGACACTCTAGATACTCAAAAAACATACATGATATACGGAATGTAAAACATAGAAAGCATAATGTGTCATTATATATCATAAACTAGGATTCTCGTCCCCTTGAATAAAATGATGCAAGTATCACACTCAAATTATAGTGGTGTGTGATGTCATCCTATATTATAGGTACATCATGTCAACACGAAACAACCTTAATGGGATCCCAACCCCAAGGGTCACTGCCAACAAAATAAAAACCAAGTCCACTATATCTTTTCCCGGGTTAGTGAGAACGATAAAAAAAATTCCATTTTCTTAAAAAATGAAAATTAATTGTGATGATGGCTAAGTTAACTCAAATAGGGCCCACCATCCTAAAGAGGGATACAACTATATACGTCACTACAAACATCTCTTTAAGATCACATTCATACATATATTCATTAAAAAAATTAAATCATTCAAACATTCATCCATCCATCCATGCATACATACTTTCATTCAAAAAGAAGATATCATTCATATATTCATTTAACTAAAAACATCATTCATACATTCATCTTTTTATTCATTCATGCATGTATTCATAATTTTTTTGATAATCCATCAAACAATTTATTTCATGGATTACAATATCATGCATTCTAACATGTCATCTCATCATTGCATTTTATACATTATCATAGATTATTTAAAAATAAAAAATGAATAAATTCATGCATCGTCATAAACATTCAAAAAGGTAATAAAAAATAACATGCACACATTTCCATACTTTATCATTGTGTCCCTAAATAAATCAAATACTTCTTAAAATGCATGTCACATTTTGGAAGTAGAGTGTGCTCCGGATTGATATTTCCTGCGTCATTTAAATTATAGGTTGTATTTCAATCCATATAAAAAATGTTTATCTATTTCATGCATAAATAAATAAAAATCATTTTCTCATCATTGCATTGTCAAATGCACTCAAGTGTTGAATTTTGATTTTCATAGCACTATTATTATACTTGACTGAAGCAAATCATGGTTGAGATTGAAGCCATCTAAGAAATTAGAAAGAATCCCAAAACGACAAAACGGTTCCTAAGGAAAGTTTTTTTCCTCAGGACACAAGGCACTTGTGTTATTTATCAAACACCAAGAAGGTATCTATAGTAACCCAATTGGAGCTCTAAGTATTATGAAAGGATATTGTTAGAATTTTTTATAATTTATGGGTCTCAAATATAATTCTATAATTGTGTTATGGCCATTTTTTAATTAGCCAAATATAAAATGGTCTTCAGTAATTAATTTGGTGGCTAAGGGCATATGTGTCATGAAATATTGTAAGTGTAGATACCTTTAGGCAATTTCTGATTTGATGAAGGGACTGAATTAGAATTATTGCAACTTAAGTAGTAACCGCTACGGTTACTTTTATGGGTTATGGTCCTCATTTATAGAGCAACAGATTTTGTTGAGTAGGCTGATGAGAATAAAGGTGAATTGTGAGGAGTTATCTAGATTAAATAAGGTTCACTCTCTCCATCAGATCACACAAGCTCTCCTAGGCTTTCTCATTCCCCTATAGAGAAGTAGAAAGAAAACCATCAGGCTCTATCATCTGGAAGATCAGCATATCGACATACCTTCGAAATTCCAAATGGCTAATCAAGTTATGCTTTTCTTCTTCACTATGAAATCAATTGGGGTTTCTTCGGTCTAGATCAGGGTTGTTCCATTTGGGTTTATGTATGGGCATAAATATTTTGTTATAGGAACAAAGCTCTGATCGTTAGGATTTCAACATTCAATCTAAGGATTATTCATGGAAAATTTCCAACAATTGGTATCAGAGCCACCCTAATATGATTCATATGTGAAATTTGGTCTTCTGAAGCATTTCATTTTCTTCCCCAAATTTGGATTGATTTAGGGTTTGATGATTTATCTATGCAATTGGATTGATTAGGATAGAAATTCATTCTTTTCCATATGAATATATATAGATTCGAAATGAATTAATGTTTTTTCCCTGGTGATTTCTTGATTTTTTGGTTGGTTTTTCGGAGAAGAACGATGCAGAAACCGCCATGTTCGTGTTCTGTCGTAGTGCTCTCGCTCAAGTGAGAACATGCTTGCCCAAGAGAGAGTGCCTCACCCAAGAGAGAGCTGAACAGAAGCATTGGCTGCTATTACGCTCAAGCGAGAGTGCCTCACCCAAGCGAGAGCTGAACAAAAGCATTAAATTCTATTGCGCTCAAGCGAGAGTGCCTCGCCCTAGCGAAAGCTAAACAAAAGCATTGACTTATATTGCGCTCAAGCGAGAGTGCCTCGCTCAAGCGAGAATTAAACAAAAGCTTCATCTTCTATTGCGCTCAAGCGAGAGCAGGCTCGCCCAAGCGAGACCCTCACCCAAGCGAGAGTACCCTCGCCCAAGCACATTGTACTTAATATTGCGCTCAGTTGACATGCCTTATTATAAATGTTTGATAATTACAACAAGAGTACCAATTGTACTGAATATAACTATCCAAAGACTTGATATTAATGGTGCACTAGGTATCTTGATTTCTACATACGATTATTTAAGCACATTGATAATTTAAGTTATGAGCATATTTTAATAATTTGTCTTTTGTTCTATTCAGCTACATCAATTGCTTCTATATCTGCAAATCTAAATTCGGTTTCGATCCTTAATGGAGAAAATTTTAAGGACTGGAAAGAGAACATGTAAATTGTTCTTGGCTGCATAGATCTAGACTATGCATTAAGGGTAGAGCAACCCCCTTCTCCTTTGGAATTCAGTGCCTCTAAAGAGAGGAAGGATTATGAGAAGTGGGATCGCTCTAATCGCATGAGTCTAATGATTATTAAGCGCAGTATTCCAGAGGTCTTTAGGGGTACTATCTCAGATGAGATAAACAGTGCCAAAGTTTTCCTTGCTGAGATTGAAAAATGCTTTGCAAAGAGCGATAAGACGGAAACAAGTACTCTGTTACAGAACTTGATTTCCATGAGGTATTAAGGCAAGGGAAACATAAGGGAATACATTATGGGAATGTCCAATATTGCTTCAAAACTTAAGGCCCTTAAGCTTGAGATGTCGGAAGACTTACTCATACATTTGGTCTTGCTTTCCCTTCTTGCACAATTCAGTCAGTTTAAGATCTCTTATAATTGTC
>NC_032017.1:7414845-7415288 GCF_001865875.1 Lupinus angustifolius | reverse complement strand
TTAACTTCAGTACCTGGAAACACCTGGTGGTTAGACTCCGGTTCAACTTCTAACGTCAGTGTTTCAATGCAGGGTTGCCTGAGCTACCGAAAGCCTAATCATGTTGAAAGATACATATATGTTGGCGATGGGAAATCGGTAGAAGTGGAAGCTATAGGGCATTTTAGATTGTTATTATGTATCGGTTTTTATTTGGATTTGAAAGACACATTTGTTGTACCACCTTTTAGACAGAATTTAATTTCTGTTTCTTATTTGGACAAATTTGGTTATTGTTGTTCATTTGGAAACAATTCGGTTCAATTGTCTTTAAATTCAAATGTTATTGGAACTGGTTCACTTATGTTAAATGACAATCTTTATATGCTGAATACTATAGCTGATTATAGTGAAACCCTAAATGTGGAATCACGTGGTACTAAGCGTAAAATTGAAAATAATAA
>NC_032017.1:7414327-7414745 GCF_001865875.1 Lupinus angustifolius | reverse complement strand
TTCCATTGACTTCACAAACCTTAATGTTTGTGTTAAATGCGTAAAAGGAAAACAGACCAAACAATCGAAATCTGGTGCATATAGAGCTTCAGACGTCCTAGAATTGATACACACGGATATTTTGTGGCCATTCCCTAAGGATTCCTAGAATGGTCAACAATACTTTATATCACTCATAGACGATTATTTTCATCATGCATACATTTTTCTTATTCATGAAAAGTCTCAATCGTTGGACGTGTTCAGAACTTTTAAGGCTGAAGTTGAAAATCAACTCAGCAAAAGGATTAAGTACGTCAGATCTGACCGTGGTGGTGAATACTATGGTAGATATGACGGTTCAAGTGAACAACGTCTAGGGCCTTTTGCCAAATACCTAGAGGAATGTGGTATAGTCCCACGGTACACCATGCCAGGA
>NC_032017.1:7413470-7414227 GCF_001865875.1 Lupinus angustifolius | reverse complement strand
TGGTGTGTCTGAAAGACGAAACCAGACTCTTAAGGATATGGTGAGGAGTATGATTTGTCACTCTACCTGACCAGAGTCACTCTGGGGAGAGGCACTTAAGACTGCAGCTTATATTCTTAATAGGGTGCCAACTAAGGCAACTGCCAAAACACCTTATGAGCATTGGACTGGGCGAAAGCCTAGTCTAAAGCATTTTCATGTGTGGGGGTGTCCAGATGAGGCAAGGCCTTATAGGTCTCATGAAAAGAAATTGGACTCCCGTACAGTGACAAATTACTTTATTGGTTACTCTGAAAAATCAAGGGGCTATAAATATTATGACCCAAATTTAAAATCCATATTTGAGACAGGTACAACCATGTTCTTTGAGGATATTGAGTTTGAAGGGTGAGTAAAGGTTAGAAACTTTGTCTTAGAGGAAGAATCGGTATCAATTCCAGATGCGATTCATATGGTTGCTTTTGATGAAGCAAATTTGGAACCTCTTCACAACATAGCTGATGATGCTTTCCCTGCTCAAGATGAGTTGGTAATTCATGAAGGACAGACTCAAAACCCTCAAGAACATGGACAAGAGTTGTAAGAGCCAATAGCTTTGCATAGATCCACTAGAGAAAGGAGAAATGCAATTCCAGATACTAAATTTGCTTTCTCCTACAACGATGAGGGTGATGGCTTAATGGACAATGATCCATTAAACGTTCGTGAAGCCATCCAAAGTTCCAATTCGGAAAAGTGGATTGAAGCAATGAAAGAG
>NC_032017.1:7410686-7413370 GCF_001865875.1 Lupinus angustifolius | reverse complement strand
TAGATACATTTTTTTAAGAGAGAGATAAAAAAAATAACATGGAATATAAGGCCATAGGAGTAATTGATGGTTTTAAGGCTAGATACTTTTACTTATTTAATAGTAGTATGTCGAGGACCTCTTTATATTTTATTCACTATGGTGGTGATGTCTTCTATTCAACCAAAGTGTGAAGTTTAATCTTCTATTCAACCAAAGTGTGAAGCTTTATAATTGAAAATAGTACCTTATAGATAATTTTCTACTTAAAAAAGTGATCAATATTGTTGTATTGCTATCCCTTTTCTTTGTTCCATTTTACATAATTAAAAGTAAAATTATAGTAAGAATAATAAATAATTATATTAAAAATATTGAAAAAAATGATATTTAATAATTCATTAACACTAATCTTCTATTCAACCAATTTTTTTAATTAATTAGTTAATACTAATTTAATAATTCAAATGATATTTTGAAAATGTGATCTCTTGAAAGGCTAAGAAAATGTGCCCTGACCTCTCCACATTTGATGTTCACCATGACATTAAGCCAATTACCATTGGCCTGCCAAATGGCAACACTGTCCTAGCAAAAATCTCAGGGACAGTAAACCTCACTAATTCCTTAACACTGCATAATATTCTCTATGTGCTTGAATTCAATTTTAACTTGATTTCTGTTCATAAACTCACTAACTCATTACACTACAAACTATTCTTTGATAGCTCCAATTGTTCCATTCAGGATATGATTACCTTGAGGATGATTGGACATGCTGAAATGAGAAATGGATTGTATATACTTAAAAGAAGTTTGAGAAATAGAATAAGTAGAATTCACAATGTAAATAGATTAGAAATTGTTTCATTCTTTGACTTGTGGCACTTCATATTAGGACATTCCTTTATAACTACTTTGAATTCAATAAGCAAATCATGTTCTTATGTTAAGTTTGATGCTAGCAATGTATATGATTATTATCATTTAGGAAAACAAGTTAGGCTTCCTTTTCCTAACAATATGAATAGAAGTGAACATGCTTTTGATTTGGTCCATATGGATATATGGGGACCCATATCATATACCTCCATACTGAAAGTGCAAAGTGTTAAGGATTGCACTAGCAATGTGTTGCCTATGTTTTGATGAAGACAAAGAATTAGTTAAAGCTTGAAGATGACTCAACAATCAACATGCTGAGGGCTCAAGTGGTGACTTATTAGACTTCGGTTATAATTTTTTATTATCTTTTTAGAAGTCTAAGATGTTTGCCATAGATATTGAATCTAGGTTAGGTAAACCTATGTGTGAGTCTCACAAGACTTAATAAAGTAATTAATCCACTAAAATGAGACACCATCTAAAAGTATATGATAATTAGGTTCATGCATTTTATACATTGATTTTATGCATTAAAGGTATTATATTTGGAAATCATGTATTGCATGAGCATATATCTATCATATAGGTAGTTTACCATGCATTAACAACATGATTTTACACTGTGTTAATAAATTATGAATAATGATAATTGATTAGTTTACCATGCATCATATAGGTAGTTTACCATGCATTATGAATAATTTTACTCAACATATGTGGCATAAGAATCCATACACTTTTACATCATTTTCTCTACATATTTTCGAGTCACTCACTGTTATATCTTGGAGAAAATATTGCATGTTGAATTAGGAGAAAAATTAGATCATGATAAGGCTTTAGTTTTCATATTCATATTGCATGATTCTTTGAAAAGCTTTCTTGCACCATTCTTGTGTTTCTTGAAAGAAAAAGAGATTGTTTTATTTATGATTGCATATTTTCATAAACCTCAAGCATGAACATTCATATTAGACTAGGACATCTTGTGAATTCTTGCTTAGGTTTTAGGCTTCGATCTTTATTGTAATATTCGAGGATTAAGTACTCATTCATAACTCAAAGCATTATTTTTCAAGGATTGGGAAAAT
The DNA here is from genome assembly GCF_001865875.1 of Lupinus angustifolius. NCBI lineage: Eukaryota > Viridiplantae > Streptophyta > Magnoliopsida > Fabales > Fabaceae > Lupinus > Lupinus angustifolius. The sequence goes on along the minus strand of NC_032017.1, from coordinate 7,411,415 downwards.
CCTAATTGCGGTTAGGTAAGGTGTTCTTCACAAAGACTTGGAGGTCTTGGGATAAAGAGTGATACCTTGGTTGGGGTCGAATCGCGGTAGGAAAGGTTTTCTTGGAGGCGGTTTTGGGATTGGTCAAACCAAGGGTGACGAAGTTCTTTGGGTTCCAAGAAAGGAGCATTCGAGTCTTGTATTTGGAAGCGTGTATGTAACGTACATTGTGTTCTATAGTGAAGAAGGAAAATCTCCCAAATCAGAGGGGAGGACTGGATGTAGTTTTGCAGTGGACAACAAAACAAACCAGGATAAAATCCCTGCGCAATCTTTTCTATCCTTTTCTCTTTTATATATCAAGATGTTTTAATGCGAGTTTGGAGCTGATATTTTGCATGCTTATACCTTGCTATGTTCTTGTTAATCTTCCATAAAAGTATCTATTGTATATCTGTTTGTATGTTGGTTAATAACAGCGCAAGTTGTTGTTCTGATCATTCTAGTTTTGTTACCGGTTAATTGATTATGAATAATGCTTAATCAATTAACTGAACATTTTTCAGCAAGCGTGTAAAAACTCAAAAAGCCGAATTTGAGCTCTGCCACACCTATTCAACCCCCCCTTCTAGGTGTATTCTGCCACTGATACCTAACAATGGTATCAGAGATATATCTATTTACACTCATATATATTACGGTTTCAACATAAACATATCTATTTACACTCATATATGAGATAAAAGTGCA
>NC_032017.1:7407533-7410586 GCF_001865875.1 Lupinus angustifolius | reverse complement strand
CACTCCTTAGCATTAATTAACCTCAGTGGTGATAACGAGAATCAGAAACAACAACAAAAATAATAATGCGAAACAAATGGAGTAGGGTTCGTTAACGACCCGAAGCCACCTCGATCTGGCCATGAATTGCCTACGGGTTTGATCCTCTTTCATCATCACGAACCTCCGTCACCACCGAGAGTCATCACGAGTCGCCGTCAATGGAGGACCTACGCCGTCATGAACCAGGGTCGTCACGAACCAGCGACACTTCGCTCTTAATCGCGTAGCAACTAGAAGCCAAGAAGAAGACGACCTCAAGCTTTTACCATATCATAATGCTAATTAATAAACCTATCATAACTGTTGGATAATTGTATATTTAAGCTAAATTGCATTAATGTTCGTTTTAATACAAAAATAAAACATTATAAAAAATAACTCAACACTATAGATCATATTAATATTTTTTCTAGCAAAAATCATTCATCATATGATAAAAGATAATAACTACCAATAATAACAATAATTAGAACATTTTACTATAACAACAAAGATTATTAATAGAATCACATGAAAATTCTTATAAATGTTTTTGATATAATTTTGGGAGTTAACCAAAGATGGAGAAAAGGTCACCTCGAAGGCTTCTTTCTTCTCAAATCATCTTCGAAAGGTCGCGCTACGCCGCTTCTTTTCAATCGATTAAATCTCAAAATCGATTAAACTTTAATTTTTAAATTAAAATGACAAAAATTAACCAAACAAAAACATTTTTCCAATAATAAACAAAACTTGCAAAACGAATATTTTTGACTAAAAATATATTTTCTTTAATTAAAATACCCTCAACCAATAAACATTTTTCTACTGAAAGAACAACGTAAGCCTTGATTCCCTTAATAGGGATACGTAGGACCAGAGTCAATCTTGTCAGGCTTAACTAAAATAAATAAATAAATAGTTTTGATCATTTAAATTAATCAATTAACCAAATAATTTAATAAAAATAATAATAATAATAACGTCATATATTTTAATGAAGGGTATCGCTTAAGGCGGGCGGGTAGGGTGTTAATACCTTCCCTTCCTTGTAACCGACTCCCGAACCTGGATATCAAAAACCCAAAAGCTCAAGGTAATTGGGCTTAAAATATTTTTCTACATTTTTAACTATAAAATGTAGTGGCGACTCTAAACAAAGTCGTGCAGCCAAAAATCGGGGCGCTAGGACCAAAGTCAATATTGTCAGGCTCAATAATAAAAATAAATAATTTTTTCTTCACAAAAATTAATTAATCATAATAATAACAATATAATAATAATAATAAAGTCATATATTTTAATGAAGGGTACCGCTTAAGGCGGGCAGGTAGGGTGCTAATACCTTCCCTACCTTGTAACCGTTCCCAAACCTGGATATCGAAAATCCAAAAGCCCATGGTAATTGGGCTTAAAAGATTTTTCTACATTTTTAACTATAAAATGTGTGGCGACTCTAAACAAAGTCGTGTAGCCGAAAATCGGGGCGCGACACCCGAGATGGTGAACAAAGAATAAAACCGAGTTCTCTTGCTTAACCAAATAAAGGAAAGACACCGAAGAGAGAAAACTCGCTTTCAACAAATTGGTGTTGTTGCCGGAGAATTGCTTTAATAATAGAATATTTCATATTTATATGTCATTTATCAAATAATTTTGCATGACATTTTCTTTCTCTTTTGTATAAATTTATTTTTCCTTTTGTACATCTTTATTTCTATGTTTTGTACATTTGAAAAAAATTAAAAACTCAAAAGAAAAAAGTGAATTAGTGGAGTGAAAACCCACTAGTTAAGAAACATTTTATTGTTGTTATAGAATTTTTAGGAGATGTGGAGGTACCCCTCATCAACGTTTTCAAAAGAACAACATAAAAAGGATTGAAATAAACAAGGATTAGTGGCTGGACTTTTTCTTCAAGAAGGGAAGCTACTTGAATCCTTAAAGGTTAAGTATTCACCATGTACTTTTTGATGATGATACTTTATCTTGTGATACTTTAACCAAACATCTACATCAACATGCCTTAGTAAATGATTTTGAAATTGTCAAAATAATTTTTAAAACTAAGAGCAAACTTGTTACATTTGTGCCAAAAATGAATTTTTCCAAACTTGAGAACTCCTAAAAAGTGTGTTATTTGATTCACCATTTAACAAAATAAATTCATGAAATTATAAATGGATTTATTTATGGATGTTTGGTGTGATAAAATATGTTTTGAAGTCCCATAAATTATGTTTGGACTTCCATTTTATCACTTGGATTTGAAATATGATTGATTTTATTTTTTAAACACCAATTTTCATGAAAAAAGTATGATGTTTGGTTGGAATTCTCTCAATCAAATTTAATTCATGAACTTAGTGTCTTAGGAAATTATAAATTCATGTGAATTGTTAGACTAACCTCAAAGCAAAATAAAATTGAAAGTTCGAAATGATTTACAGGAAAACAAGTCCAAACAATCAGACAAAAAATGAGAAGTTGATGACACCACTATCTAGGAGAGGATAGTGAATACAAGGAGAATGAAATTCTGTGTTCTCCTAAAAATGGTTTAATTTTATTTTTCATTCTTTCAAAATATTATACACACTTCCTAAAATTATTTTTTTTGACTTGAGGACAAGTCAGGTACTTAAGTTGGGGAGAGTATGTATAAAATTTTGAAAGAATGAAATTTTGCTGTATTTTAAAACTTTCTGCTGTTTCTGCTGTATTTTAATTCCTTAGTGTGCTTATTTTTATTTTTATTGTGCTTACTTTTTAAAATTAATTTTTAGTGTGTTTATTTTTTCTTTTTGAAGATTTATTTAAAAAGTGAATTTGTTGAAACTCAACAAAATAAATAAACACAAACTTGGCTTAAACATTTTTCAAGATCAATGACTTTGTAAAGTACAAGCTTTGATGAGCAACATGAGATGAAAAATTTAAAATTTTGTGAATAATTCATAATGTTATAACTTGGATAAAATGCAAACTTTTTGGAAAATCATTTATCATGACCTTGTGAATTTGTTTAAAAA
>NC_032017.1:7405860-7407433 GCF_001865875.1 Lupinus angustifolius | reverse complement strand
GGAGGTCTTGGGATAAAGAGCGATACCTTGGCTGTGGCCGAATTGCGGTAAGAAAGGTTTTCTTGGAGGCGGTTTTAGGAAAGGTCAAACCAAGGGTGACGAAGTTCTTTGGGTTCCAAGAAAGGAGCGTATGAGTCTTGTATTTGGAAGCGTGTATGTAATGTATATTGTGTTCTATAGTGAAGAAGGAAAATCTCCCATATCAGAGGGGAGGACTGGATGTAGTTTTGTAGTGGACAACAAAGCGAACCAGGATAAAATCCCTGCGCAATCTTTTCTATCATTTTCTCTTTTACATTTCAAGATGTTTTAATGTGAGTTTGGAGCTGATATTTTGCATGCTTATATCTTGCTATGTTCTTGTTAATCTTGCATAAAAGTATTTGTTGTATATTTGTTTGTGTGTTGGTTAATAAATGTGCAAGTTGTTGTTCTGATCATTCTGGTTCTGTTACTGGTTAATCGATTATGAACAATGCTTAATCGATTAACTGACCATTTTTCAACAAGTGTGTAAAAACCCAAAAAGCGGAACTTGAGCTCCGCCACACCTATTCAACCCCCCTTCTAGGTGTATTCTGCCACTAATACCTAACACTAACCCATTTCTAGAGCAAACTTAATGAATGAGGCTTGGAATTGAGGTTCAACAAGAATACGACTTAGTAGAGATACCATAATTGGCCCATTTATCCGCAAAACTATTACATTCCCTATATATATATATATGAGATATTATGAAACTCATTGAGGATAATAAATTCTTGCACAATAACCATCTATTCAGCAACTTCTAAGGAGGCTTGGCTTTCTCTTTGAATATATCCACCACTAGAGTCGAGTCACACTCTAACCATAAAGTTGTCCAACCTTTTTCAAAAGCCAATTCTATTGCTAATATAGCATCATGAAGTTCAACAAACAAGGCATCATGATGTTCAACAAACAAGGCATCATGATGTATTTCAAAGTATGCAGCAGAACAAGCTATGAAATTATCATTATGGTTCCTGAATATGCCTCCCTCACCAGTATGACTTGGAACTCCATGAGGAGCATCATCAATGTTCACCTTAATCCAACCCCTTATTGGAGGCTTCCAAATAAATAAATAAAAAAAATAAAAAAAATAAAAGTAAAAAATAAAAAATTTGATATTAAATTTTAATTTGTGAGATAATATGACTAAATATATTTTATTAGCAGTGTATCATTTTAAAATTAAAAATCTTATTTTCATATGATTTAAATCAAATCAAAATAATGATGCATGGTAAAAAACATTAATGGCCAATAAGATAAGTTTGGATTTGTGAAGGAAACAAAATTTTATAGGATAATACAATAGATAGTGATTTATTATTAGTATCTCATTTTAAAATCAAAAAGTTATTTTCGTTTGATTTAAAACCAAACAAAAAATGGTAGGTTGAAAATAAATATGGAATTATTTCATAATTGTAACATGAAATTACTTATCAATACAAAAATAAAATCATTAGATGTTGGCAGAGCACCGATAGACTGGATGCCTCTACTTTTCTAGGCCATATCAACCATCATCATAAGGCAA
>NC_032017.1:7404762-7405760 GCF_001865875.1 Lupinus angustifolius | reverse complement strand
CCTATGGTGGTCTAGGTTACATGCATGGTGACACCTCCTCCTTCTTATCATAGCCTTATGTCATCCATGAGGTCATGTTCTTGGCCTTTAAGCAAAGACAAAGTAAGATGTTCCAAGAGTTGGCCTAGAAATCATTTTTCTGGTGCACCATGCCCTTAGCCCACCTGGTTCCACGCTAAGCTGTCTGTTTCAGCAGCTTGGCTGACCTGGTCCCACGCTCAACTACATGTTTCAGCAGCTTAGCTGACCTGGTCCCACGCTTAGTTGCATGTTTCAGCAGCTTAGTTGACCTAGTCCCGCGCTTAGCTGCATGTTTCAGCAGCTTAGCTGATCTGGCCTGGTGCTTGGTGCTTGACTGATCTGGCATGGTGCTTGGCTTGGCTGGACAGCTTTGTGCTTGATTTCTTTAAGGTGAAGCAACATTTTTTCCTTTGGTTTGTTAACTTGATTTTTGTTGGTTGCTTGACACTTTTGGGCTGTTTTCTTTAAGTTAAGGTAAGCATTTGATTTTTGCATGTTGCTTGGCCTACCTTAACTTAGGTTTCTTCAAGATGAAGTAAGCTACCTTTCTTCAAGGAAAAGTAACCAAATTAAGCACATAGCTTGCCATGCTTTAACTTGACTACTTTTAGCAATTCATTTTGAGCTTTTGTCTTGAATTTTGGCTTGAATGCTTGTCCATCTTTGAATTTATTCTTTAACATTCAATTTCCTACAAAACTCAAAGAAAACTTGGACAAGAACTAATAAAGAAGTAATTTATTTAATCATGAAAAATTCACCTAAAAAGTGTTAATTTAAGTTGGTTTTCTACAATTTGCATAGGATAAGTGCCATAAAATGGTGGTGAAAAGTGTATACTTTTTGCACTTATCAATCACCTGATGCCACATGTCAACACATCTTGTTTCTACTGTTCAACAATAAGTTTTTGACACGTGTCTTAACAACTTTTTTCTCTCCCTCTTTTATATTTATTTGATTTTTTTTTCTATTTT
>NC_032017.1:7404271-7404662 GCF_001865875.1 Lupinus angustifolius | reverse complement strand
GATTTATTATTAGTATCTCATTTTAAAATCAAAAATTTATTTTCGTTTGATTCAAAACCAAACAAAAAATGGTAGGTTGAAAATAAATATGGAATTATTTCATAATTGTAACATGAAATTACTTATCAATACAAAAATAAAATCATTAGATGTTGGCAGAGCACCGATAGACTGGATGCATCTACTTTTCTAGGCCATATCAACCATCATCATAAGGCAAATATGAGTCTTCGCTCCCTTTTTTCTACTGCCAATAACCATCATAAAAAATCACTGTTGAAAGATATTTTTGAAAAGCTTTCCCCTCTCAACAAATCGTCCCCACAATAGTGTCAATTTGTTGAAAGCTTATTTCTCTCTTTTTGGTGTGTTTCCTTTTTATTTGATTAAG
>NC_032017.1:7402451-7404171 GCF_001865875.1 Lupinus angustifolius | reverse complement strand
TTAATCGATTAACGTGTATGTTTTTCTGCTATTTCAACAGCATAACTGAAAAACCGGTTTTAAGAGCCAAAATATGTTTTGTATAAATATTGGCTAATTGCAGAAACGGAAAAGAAGAAGAAAAAGAGAGAGAAACAAATAGAGAAAAGATATAGATCATCATTGTTAGAAACTATTAGAGAGTGTTGAATTAGGAGAAAGATTTGATCATGCTAAGGCTTTATTTTTCATATTCATATTGCATGATTCTTTGAAAAGCTTTCTTGCATCTTTCTTGTGTTTCATGAAAAGAAAAGATATAGTCTTTAAAAGATTGCATATTTTCATAAACCTTATGCATGAACATTCATATTAGACTAGGACGTCTTGTGAGTTCTTGCTTAGGTTTTTCGGCTTTCATTCTTGTTGTAATATTCGAGTATTAAGTACTCATTCGTAACTCAAAGCTTTGTATTCAAGGATTGGGAAAATCCTAGCTACGATTAGGTAAGGTGTTCTTCACATAAAGTGTTGGAGGTCTTGGGATAAAGAGCGATACCTTGGTTAGGGCCGAATCGCGTAAGAAAGGTTTTCTTGGGAGGCGGTTTTGGGAAAGGTCAAACCAAGGGTGACGAAGTTCTTTGGGTTCCAAGAAAGGAGCGTATGAGTCTTGTATTTGGAAGCGTGTATGTAATGTATATTGTGTTTCATAGTGAAGAAGGAAAATCTCCCAAATCAGAGGGGTGGACTGGATGTAGTTTTGCAGTGGACAGCATAACGAACCAGGATAAAATTTCTGCGCAATCTTTTCTATCCCTTTTTCTTTTATATTTCAAGATGTTTTAATGCGAATTTGGAGCTGATATTTTGCATGTTTGTTCCTTGCTATGTTCTTGTTAATCTTGTATAAAAGTATATGTTGTATATATGTTTGTGTGTTGGTTAATAACTGTGCAAGTTTTTGTTCTGATCATTCTGGTTCTGTTACTGGTTAATCGATTATGAACAATGCTTAATCGATTAACTGGCCATTTTTCAACAAGTGTGTAAAAACCCAAAAAGCGGAACTTGAGCTCCGCCACACCTATTCAACCCCCCTTCTAGGTGTATTCTGCCACTAATACCTAACACTAACCCATTTCTAGAGCAAACTTAATGAATGAGGCTTGGAATTGAGGTTCAACAAGAATACGACTTAGTAGAGATACCATAATTGGCCTATTTATCCGCAAAACTATTAAATTCCCTATATATATATGAGATATTATGAAACTCATTGAGGATAATAAATTGTTGCACAATAACCATCTATTCAGCAACTTCTAAGGAGGCTTGGCTTTCTCTTTGAATATGTCCACCACTAGAGTCGAGTCACACTCTAACCATAAAGTTGTCCAACCTTTTTCAAAAGCCAATTCTATTGCTAATATAGCATCATGAAGTTCAACAAACAAGGCATCATGATGTTCAACAAACAAGGCATCATGATGTATTTCAAAGTATGCAGCAGAACAAGCTATGAAATTATCATTATGGTTCCTGAATATGCCTCCTTCACCAATATGACTTGGAACTCCATGAGGAGCATCATCAATGTTCACCTTAATCCAACCCCTTATTGGAGGCTTCCAAATAAATAAATAAATAAAATAAAAAATAAAAAAATAAAAGTAAAAAATAAAAAATTTGATATTAAATTTTAATTTTGAGATAGGTAAAAAATGACGTGGAAAATAAGACT
>NC_032017.1:7401286-7402351 GCF_001865875.1 Lupinus angustifolius | reverse complement strand
GGCTGTGGCCGAATTGCGGTAAGAAAGGTTTTCTTTGAGGCGGTTTTAGGAAAGGTCAAACCAAGGGTGACGAAGTTCGTTGGGTTCCAAGAAAGGAGTGTTTGAGTCTTGTATTTGGAAGCGTGTATGTAACGTATATTATGTTCTAAAGTGAAGAAGGAAAATCTCCCAAATCAAAGGGGAGGACTGGATGTAGTTTTGTAGTGGACAACAAATCAAACCAGGATAAAATCCCTGCGCAATCTTTTCTATCATTTTCTCTTTTACATTTCAAGATGTTTTAATGTGAGTTTGGAGCTGATATTTTGCATGCTTATATCTTGCTATGTTCTTGTTAATCTTGCATAAAAGTATTTGTTGTATATTTGTTTGTGTGTTGGTTAATAAATGTGCAAGTTGTTGTTCTGATCATTCTGGTTCTGTTACTGGTTAATCGATTATGAACAATGCTTAATCGATTAACTGACCATTTTTCAACAAGTGTGTAAAAACCCAAAAAGCGGAACTTGAGCTCCGCCACACCTATTCAACCCCCCTTCTAGGTGTATTCTGTCACTAATACCTAACACTAACCCATTTCTAGAGCAAACTTAATGAATGAGGCTTGGAATTGAGGTTCAACAAGAATACGACTTAGTAGAGATACCATAATTGGCCCATTTATCCGCAAAACTATTACATTCCCTATATATATATATGAGATATTATGAAACTCATTGAGGATAATAAATTGTTGCACAATAACCATCTATTCAGCAACTTCTAAGGAGGCTTGGCTTTCTCTTTGAATATGTCCACCACTAGAGTCGAGTCACACTCTAACCATAAAGTTGTCCAACCTTTTTCAAAAGCCAATTCTATTGCTAATATAGCATCATGAAGTTCAACAAACAAGGCATCATGATGTTCAACAAACAAGGCATCATGATGTATTTCAAAGTATGCAGCAGAACAAGCTATGAAATTATCATTATGGTTCCTGAATATGCCTCCTTCACCAGTATGACTTGGAACTCCATGAGGAGCATCATCAATGTTCACCTTAATCCAACCCCTTATTGGAGG
>NC_032017.1:7400864-7401186 GCF_001865875.1 Lupinus angustifolius | reverse complement strand
GTCGAAGAAGTCAGGAAATAGTACAAACCATAAAGTCAATCAAAGACAAATAACAAAAAAACATGGATAAGTCCTGAAAGCAACAACAACAACTAAATCCAGATAGTGCCATAAGAAGAAATAAACCTAAGGGTGAGATAGCCTAGGTCTAAAGTCCTCTAAACTATGGTTGAGGCGGAGGATGGTCAATCTGATCATCAGGAATAGCAATGTTCTGATTACCCCTGATAAGCACAGACAGCTTCTGAAATTCTGAACAAAAGATAGCATTCTGAGCTTCAGCATTAGATTGAATCATGTTCCTCAGCTCCTGAAATTTGTT
>NC_032017.1:7399525-7400764 GCF_001865875.1 Lupinus angustifolius | reverse complement strand
TATATATGCGTTTAGATTAATGGATGCCTTTAATTGTGTTAATCGCCAATGTCTTGGTCTATGCTAACACTTTACAAACTTAGCTCTATGTCTTGCACCTAAACCAGGAAAATTATAATATATGAATCATATAGCATGCCTCTATGTCTAGTAACACATACCATTAAGTTTGAGAGTTTTCATTGCAAATGTGAATCTATATCTAGAAAACATATGAGCAAAGATATTCAATGTGACAATTAACATACAACTACGTCTAATTGTATGCATAGAGGATTAATTATTTGTTTTGGACTATCGAGCCAGGTTTTCACATCAAGGTTCCTTTCAGAACTCGGACTAAGCATTTCGTCAAACACAAAGTCATTAAAAGTGTAGAGACAAAAGTCACTAAACTTACTTTTATTTCTTTCTAACTTAAATACAAAGTTGAAGCACAAAATGAAGTGTCCTTTTAGGCAGTGACATTAGCGGATAAGTATAGCACAACATTTATATTGGCAAAGTATTAGCATACCACCTTTTCATTGTCATGCAAGATTAATAATTCATTGACACATAAAAAAAAGCATAACCATATGTAATTTCTACAAACTTCTTAATAATCATTGATATTTAATATTCTCCCTGAATGATTACTTTTATTTAGCCATGAGAGAGTCATGTGTTCTACTAGGCTAATTAGTATATTTTGGATTAGGCTTTCGAACTCTTGTGGACCTCCATGATTGTCTGGGGGGTTTCTTCCTTCAAATCTCTATATGGTTTGGTCTATCTTCTTCTAGAGACCTGATGTGTATTACATATTGCGAAGGACTTTTTCCCTTACCTGCTGAACTAGGAACGAATCTATTAGGTGGTGGTTCAACACCAACCACTTTTTCTGACGATTGTACTTATTTGAGTATCAATTGTTCATCCATTTGTTTTTACTTATTTTCTTCAATCTCCTTCATATCTGGTTGCAACATTACCTGGGAGACCATAATGATTTTGCTTCATCAAACACCACATTGTGAGAAACATAGCAACATTCTGTTGTTGTTTGATCACAACACCTCTATCCTTTACACTCATTGTCATAATCCACAAATGATGGAGGTTATGTGATATGTTAAACTCCATTCTGTTGTGGCGTGTAAGGATAATTAACTGTCTTCGTATACTATTCTTCCTGAAGAAGCTATAAAATTGATGTGAGGTATACCCCCCCCCCTCAATTATCAGTATGTAAACATT
>NC_032017.1:7395498-7399425 GCF_001865875.1 Lupinus angustifolius | reverse complement strand
TTCGAGTCGCGGGAGGCTCCCCTTTGTGGGGAATAAAATACTGCATGGGGTATTTAAGCTAGTGGGTGGCATGCGTAGTATCGGCATGGGCCGGGGAGGTCGCATGACATTTCTGCGGTGTTACCGGTGACATGCTCAGTGTCGTCATGGGCCGAGGAGGTCGCATGACATTACTGGGGTGTTACAATAAGTGCCAAACATACCTAAATTTCATACACTTTTATGGCACTTATCTTAAGCATAATTGAGAAAAACCAACTTAAAACAATACTTTTTGTATAAAATATCACAATCTTGTATATTTGTTTGTGTAATTCTTTTTTATGTGTTTTGTAGGATTTAGAATGAAGAAAAGAAGAGAAAAAAAAGACTCATGATCAAAAAGCAAAAAATGTCAAGAAAATTAAGGTGCTCAACCAAGCAGCTAAGCATGGACCAAGGCCCGCTGAGCTGACCTGGATACCAACCTGACATGGACACCAGCTTAACCTGGATCAAGCTACTCAAGCAAGCAGCTGAGCGGACCTGCTTGGCCACTCAACCTAGGACCAGCCTAGTCCTGGCACGGTCAGACCTCCACTTGACATGGTCAGAACAAGCTTGGCACATGCCCAAGCTGCTGAACAAGTAGCTTAGCGGTCTAACCAAGCATCTTAGCGGAGAACCAAACTACTGACCAGATCAGTAAGCACCAGGCCACGTCCCAGTCAGCATGGTCAAAGCTGCTACATAAGCAGCTTAGTAGTGAAACAGGTGCGCTAAGCGGTGTGCACCTAGACTTGACTTAACCATCAAGCAAAACATGAAGTCACCCATGACCTCACCTCAAGTAGCCCACCATAGGCTTTTCAGAAGTAGCTCACAATAGCTGGTTTCATAGCCCACAACTAGCTTTGATGAGTCAAGCACAAGGAGGAGCCTAAGCTACTTGATCAAGGGACCAAACCCATGTTGAAGGGTTTGGTCAACTGCTTAGCGGTCCAGCCAATCAGCTCAGTTGTCCAAAAATAAATTCTATAAATAGGGACCAATTCATTCGAGCAAAAAAGGCCAGCAACACTTGAAATTAACATGTCTCTCACTAGAAATCCATTCTGAAGTTCTCTCTTCATTTCATAGTATTTTAGAGCTTTATTTTCAAGTAAGTTTATAATTTAGTTTAAAATTCAAGAGGAGAAAAGGAGAACGCAAATGAGATGCAAAAATCAATTTTGTACTCTCATTTGGAACTCAAAAGCATCCAATCCTTGGATGGATAGCTCATGCTCCTAACATTTTTTTTTAATAAAGTTATGTAATTTCTACTTCTTCTTAATTTATTCTTTTATTCTAAATTTGAATTTTAATCATTCAAGTTGGTGCTTTGGTTAATTTTATTTGTTTGAGAAGTACCTAATGCTCTTTTTAGATTGACCACCTAAAAAATGATTTCAGGTCAATAAAATTACTTGTCTCAAACATTGTAAAATAGTCAATAAAATTAGTTGTACTACTTAGTTCATTTGCCAAGTTAAGCATACTTTTCTTAAGATCTTATATTCATTACTACATCAATATTAGAGTCGCCAATGACTAGGGTGTGACAACCTAGTCTCTTTATGGACGTAATATTTTTTAATAATAAATATAAGTGATTATCATTCTACCATTTTACGACATATACTAAAAGGAGGATTTTAGAACTTGGTGTTTGGAGTTTATCAAAGTAAAACATAAGAACTTGTCTAAGTAGTTCAAACTCATAAGAAGTTGAGAAATATATTCCTTATTCAAAATGTTCTTGTCTCCTCAAGAATTTGTTAATATTTAGTTTATGTTTCTTGTTAATTGTTTATATGCAATTCAAAACAAAAACCAAAAAAATATGTTTACTCATTATTTGTGCTTTGACATATTCATATGATTCATTCTATTAGGCAATTCATTGTGGTTCGACATAACCCTATACTATACTACAATTGAATCTTAAAAGAGGTGTAAATTGTAAAATAGTAAAGTGTTATCAATAAATTTATTTGTTGAAAACACCTTTTTTGTTGAAAATACCTTTTAATTTGAAAAAGTGATGAAACTAACTTACTAACTTTTATTTATTGTTATTTACCTTCCGCAATTTAATTATTCTTTAATACCAACATTCCTTAAGGAAGAAGTTTGGTGTGTTAATAAAATGAACCCGAAAGGGAGTAAATAAATAAAAGGTCACCTAAATTTATTATTCTTTTTTTCTTTAATTATTTATTTGTTTCTAACAACTAACTATTCATCACTTTTGTGTATTAGAATACCATTAAACTGGTGTTGGAATTTATTCCACAAAACCGAGATGGTATTCAAAGGTACTTAATAATTATTTAATAAGGGATTGCTTCGATGCCATTGTACTCGCGTTAGATTTTATTCTAACAAAGCCGAGATGGGGTAAAGAAGGAATAACTCATTCACATGATTATTAAGAAGTGAGTTATAACTGGAATATTCTTGAAACCATTATACCGGCATTGGAATTTATTTCAACTAAGCCAAGATGGCGAATAAAGAATAAAACCGAGTTCTCTTACTTAATCAAATAAAAAGAACACACTTCGAGAAAAGATTGGAATAACCTCTCAACAAATCGACACCTTACTAAGGAACGATCTATTGAGAGGGGAAAGTCTCTCGAAATTATCTTTCAACAGGCACTTATTTTAAGCATAATTGGGAAAAACCAACATAAAACAATACTTTTTGGATAAAATATCACAATCTTGTATATTTGTGTTTGTATTTCTTTTTGATGTGTTTTTTAGGATTTAGAAAGAAAAAGAAAAGTGAATAAAGACTCATGGTTCAAGAGAAAAAGAAGTCAAACTCAAGGTGCTCAAACAGGCAGCTGAGCGTGGACCAAGCCACGCTGAGCTGACCTGGACACCATCCTGGCTCAGTCAAACCAACCTGGCACAGACCAAGTTGCTCAAGAAGGCAGCTGAGCGGACCTGTTTGACTGCTCAGCCTAGCACCAGACAAAGCTTGACACGGTCAGAACACAAGCTTGGCACGGTCAGACACAAGCCTGGCACACGCCCAAGCTAATCAAGCAGGCAGCTCAGTGGTGCCACATGTATGCTAACCGGTGAACCAGACACCTGACTCGGTCACCAAGCCCAAAGCCACGTCTCAGTCCGCACGATCAAAGCTTGTCAAGAAGGAAGCTTAGCGGTGCCACATGTATGCTCAGCGGTGTGCGCCCAGAAATGACTTAGCCATCAAGAAACCATGAAGTCATGCATGACATCACTTCAACTATAGCCGGTCCCATAGCTCACAAATAGCTTTGGTGAGTCAACCTTAAGGAGGTGACAAAGCTACTTGACCAAGTGACCAAACCCATGCTGTCGGGTTTGGTCAACTGTTGAGTGGTACAAACAAGAAACTCAACGGTTCGAGGAAAATTCTATAAATATGAGGCATTTCATTCGAACACAACACACTTCATATATATCTTCTTGCCTTGAAAATCGTCTTCCCTGGAAACACAATTCTCTCTTCTTGTTCTTAGTTCATAGAAGTTCTTTTTAAGTAAGTTTTATAATTTTTAGTTTATAATTCAAGAGAAGAAACGAGAAGGTAAATGAGATGCAAAAATTCATTTTGTAATCTCATTTGGAACTTAAAGCATCCAATCCTTGGATGGATGGCTCATGCTTCTAATATTTTCTTTTGAATATGGTTATGTATTTCTACTTCTTCTTATATTCTAAACAGTTTGAATTTTAATCATTCAAGTTGGTGCTTTGGTTAATTTTATTTGTTTGAGAAGTTCTTAATGTTCTTTTTAGATTGATCACCTAAAAACCGACTTCAAGTCATGAAAAATACTTGTCTCAAATACTTAACAAATAAACTAAGAAGTAGTTGTACTACTTAGTTTATTTGCCATGTTAA
>NC_032017.1:7391848-7395398 GCF_001865875.1 Lupinus angustifolius | reverse complement strand
GTTTAGTAATAAATATAAGTGATTATCATTCTACCATTTTAGGACATACACTAAAAGGAGGATTTTAGAACTTGGTGTTTGGAGTTAATCAAAGTAAAACATAAGAACTTGTCTAAGTAGTCCAAATACATAAGATGTTGAGAAATACTTTTATCATTCAAAATGATCTAATCTCCTCAAGAATTTGTTAATACTTAGTTTATATTTCTTGTTAATTGTTTATGTGGAAATCAAACCAAAAACCATCAAAATATGTTTAACTCATTATTTGTGCATTGACATGTTCATATGATTCATTCTATTAGGCAATTCCTTGTGGTTCGACATAACCCTATACTATACTACAATTGAATCTTGAAAGAGGTGTAAATTGTAAAATAATAAAGTGTTATCAATAAATTTATTTGTTGAAAACACCTTTTAATATACAAAAGTGATGAAACTAACTTACTAACTTGTATTTATTGTTATTTACTTTCCGCACTTTATTTATTCTTTAATACCAACCTTCCTTAAGGAAGAAGTTTGGTTTGTTAAATAAAATGAACCCGAAAGGGAGTAAATAAATAAAACTTTATTATTCTTTTGTTCTTTATTTATTTATTTGTTTCTAACAACTAACTATTTATCACTTTTGTACATTAGAATACCATTAAGTCGGTGTTGGAATTTATTCCACAAAACCGAGATGGTATTCAAAGGTACTTAATAATTATGTAATAGGGGATTGCTTCTATACAAATGTATCGGCGTTAGAATTTATTCTAACAAAGTCGTGATGGGGCAATGAAGGAATAACTTATTCACATGAGTATTAGAAGTAAGTTGTAACTAGAATATTCTTGAAACCGTTATACCAGTGTTGGAATTTATTTCAACAAAGCCAAGATGGCGAACAAGGAATAAAACCGAGTTCACTTACTTAAAAAAATAAAATAGAACACATCGAAAAGAGAAAAATTCCGATTTGAACAAATTGACGCTGTTGCCAGGGACAATTTTTTGAGAGGGCAAAACCAACCTTCTCTCGAACAAAATCTTTCAACAAATTGGCGCCGCTGCTGGGGAATTGCTTTAATAATAGAACATTTCGTATTCATATGTCATTCATCAAATAATTGTGCATAACATTTTCTTTCTCTTTTGTATAAATTCATTTTTCCTTTTGTACATCTTTATTTTTTAAGTTTTGTACATTTGAAAAAATTAAAAACTCAAAAAGAAAAAAAGTGAATTAGTGGAGTGAAAACCCACTAGTTAAGAAACCTTTTATTGTTGTTATAAAAGTTTTACGAGATGTGGAGGTACCCCTCATCAAATTTTTCAAAAGAACAAATAAAAGGGATTGAAATAAACAAGGATTAGTGGCTGGACTTTTTCTTTAAGAAGGGAAGCCACTTGAATCCTTAAAGGTTAAGTATTCACCATGTACTTTTTATTGATGATACTTTATCTTGTGATACTTTAACCAAACATCTCTATCAACATGCCTTAGTAAATGATTTTGAAATTGTCAAATTAATTTTTAAAACTAAGAGCATGCTTGTTACATTTGTGCCAAAAATGAATTTTTCCAAACTTGAGAACTCCTAAAAAGTGTGTTATTTGGTTACCATTTAACAAAATAAATTCATGAAATTTTGAATTGATTTATTTATGGATGTTTGGTGTGATAAAATGTGTTTTGAAGTTCCATAAATTCAGCTTGGACTTCCATTTTATCACTTGGATTTGAAATATGATTGAAATTTATTTCTAAACATCAATTTTTATGAAAAATCATGTTGTTTGGTTGGAATTCTCTAAATCAAATTTAATTCATGAAATTAGTGTCTTAGGAAATTATAAATTCAGATGAATTGTTAGACTAACCTCAAAGCAAAAGAAAATTGCAAGTTCGAAATGATTTACAATAAAATAAGTCCAAACAAACAGACAAAAATGAGGTGTTGATGGCACCACTATCTAGGAGAGGATAGTGAAAACAAGGAGAATGAAATTTTGTGTTCTCCTATAAATGGTGGTTAGTTTTAATTTTATTTTCAATTCTTTCGAAATATTATACAAACTTTCTAAAAATGTTTTTTTTTACTTGAGGCCAAGTCAAGTACTTAAGTTGGGGGGAGTGTGTATAACATTTTGAAACAATGAAATTTTCCTGTATTTTAAAACTTTATGTTTTTTCTGCTGTATTTTAATTCCTTAGCATGTTTAATTTTATTTTTAGTGTGCTTACTTGTTAAAATTATTTTTTAGTGTGTTTATTTTTTTTTTCTTTTTGAAGATTTACTTAAAAAGTGAATTTATTGAAACTAAACAAAGTAAATAAACACAAACTTGGCTTAAACATTTTTCAAGATCAATGACTTTGTAAATTACAAGCTTTATGCGCAACATGAGATGAAAAATTGAAAATTTTGTGAATAATTCATAATGTTATAACTTGGATAAAATGCAAAATTTTTGGAAAATCATTTATCATGACCTTGTGAATTTGTTTAAAAATCAAAGAGTTGTACATAAACCAACCTTGTGAGAGAGTGTAAGCCAAACACAATAATTATGTGAGCTTAGTGAGAAACTTTTTGGTTTTGCACAATTGATTTTGTTTCAATCTTTCTTTACTTGGTTGCACACAATTTGATAACATTTTTAATAAGTGAATTTCTAAATGAGTTTTTGGGAAGATGTGTTTAATACTTAGTTTGAAGCATTATGAGTCAAAGTCACATAATCAAAAACACATCTCACAGAACTTAAAAGGAATCATGCATAAGTTTTGATCTTGTACAAACCTAATTTTTCCATAGCCAAATGTTTGTTATTTTACCTTTTGTTTGGGGACAAACAAAGTTTTATGTTGGGGGGAGTTTGATAAGTGCCAAACATACCTAAATTTCATACACTTTTATGGCACTTATCTTAAGCATAATTGAGAAAAACCAACTTATAACAATACTTTTTGGATAAAATATCACAATCTTATATATTTGTGTTTGTATTTCTTTTTTATGTGTTTTGTAGGATTTAGAAAGAAAAAGAAAAGTGAATAAAGACTCCTAGTTCAAGAGAAAAAGAAGTCAAACTCAAGGTGCTCAAGCAGGCAGTTGAGCGTGGACCAAGCCATGCTAGGCTGACCTGGACACCAGCCTGGCTCAGTCAAACCAACCTGGCACAGACCAAGTTCCTCAAGCAGGCAACTGAGCGAACCTGTTTGACTGCTCAGCCTAGCACTAGATAAAGCTTGTCACAGTCAGAACACAAGCTTGGCACGGTTAGACACAAGCCTGGAACACACTCAAGCTGCTCAAGCAGGCAACTCAGCGGTGCCAAATATATGCTTAGCGGTGAACAAGACACCTGACTAGGTCAGCAAGCACCAAGCCACGTCTTAGTCAGCAAGGTCAAAGTTGCTCAAGCAGGCAGCTTAGCGGTGCCACATGTATGCTCAGCGGTGTGCACCCAGAAATGACTTAGCCATTAAGAAACCATGAAGTCATGCATGACATCACTTCAAGTAGCCCACCATAGGCTTTTCAGGAGTAGCTCA
>NC_032017.1:7381231-7391748 GCF_001865875.1 Lupinus angustifolius | reverse complement strand
CGGTTCCAAAAAAATTCTATAAATAGGAGGCATTTCATTTGAACACAACACACTTCATATATATCTTCTTGCCTTGAAAATCTTCTTCCCTTGAAACACAATTCTCTCTTATTGTTCTTAGTTCATAGAAGTTCATTTTAAGAAGTTTTATAATTTTTAGTTTATAATTCAAGAGGAGAAAGGAGAAGGCAAATGAGATGCAAAAATTCATTTTGTACTCTCATTTGGAACTTAAAGCATCCAATCCTTGGATGGATGGCTCATGCTCCTAACAATTTCATTTGAATGTTGGTTACGTATATCTACTTCTTCTTTTATTCTATGTTTGATTTTAATCAATCAACTTGGTGCTTTGGTTAATTTTATTTGTTTGAGAAGTTCTTAATGCTCTTTTTAGATTGATCACCTAAAAACCGATTTCAAGTCATGAAAATTACTTGTCTCAAACACTTAACAAATAAACTAAGAAGTAGTTGTACTACTTAGTTTATTTGCCAAGTTAAGCATGCTTTTCTTCAGATATTATATTCATTACTACTTCAATATTAGAGTAGTGAAGATTAGGGTGTGACAACCTAGTCTCTTTGCGGACGTAATATTGTTTAGTAATAAATTTAAGTGATCATCATTCTACCATTTTATGACATACACTAAAAGGAGGATTTCAGACCTTGGTGTTTGGAGTTAATCAAAGTAAAACATAAGAACTTGTCTAAGTATTTCAAATTCATAAGAAGTTGAGAAATATTTTCCTTATTCAAAATGATCTTATCTCCTCGAGAATTTTTTAATAGTTAGTTTATTTTTCTTGTTAATTCAATTCAACAAAACCAAAATATGTTTAACTCATTATTTGTGCATTGAAATGTTCATATGATTCATTCTATTAGGAAATTCCTTGTGGTTCGACATAACCCTTTACTATACTACAATTGAATCTTGAAAGAGGTGTAAATTGTAAAATAATAAAGGAATAAATTTATTTGTTGAAAACACCTTTTAATAAACAAAAGTGATGAAGCTAACTTACTAACTTTTATTTATTGTTATTTACATTCCACCATTTATTTATTCTTTAATACCAACCTTCCTTAAGGAAGAAGATTGGTTTGTTAATAAATGGAACCCAAAAGGGAGTAAATAAATTAAGGTCACTCAAATTTATTATTCTTTTGTTCTTTATTTATTTATTTGTTTCTAACAACTAACTATTCATCACTTTTGTACATTAGAATACCATTAAACCGATGTTGGAATTTATTCCACCAAAACCGATCTGGTATTCAAAGGTACTTAATAATTATGTAATAGGGGATTGCTTCGATACCATTATACTCGCGTTAGAATTTATTCTAATAAAGCCGAGATGGGGCAAATAAGGAATAACTTATTCACATAATTATTAGAAGTAAGCTGTAACTGGAATATTCTTGAAACCATTATACCAATGTTGGAATTTATTTCAACAAAGCCGAGATGGCAAACAAAAAATAAAACCAAGTTCACTTACTTAATCAATTAAAAAGGAAAACACACCAAGGAAGAGGAATTCCGCTCTCAACAAGTTGGTATTACTGTCGAACGATTTGTTGAGAGGGGAAGGCCTACCCGTCATAAAACCTTTCAACAAATTGACGCCGCTGCGGGGAATTGCTTAAATAATAGAACATTTCATATTTATATGTCATTCATCAAATAATTGTGCATAAATTTATTCTGGCTTTTGTACATAGTGTTTAATTTGTACAAAAATGTAAATTATGTTTTCTTTACATACTAATCTCTTTTCTTTTGGAAATAGACAAAACGGTTCGTTTTTATCTCAATTTTTAGAAATGGACCAACATGTTTATTTACAACGAGAAATTGAGTAATTCATCAAAGAATTTTAACTCAAGCTCAATTCAGTCCATCTAAACCTTCAAGATCTACCTAAACAAATAGAGCAAACCAATAGAGCAAGTTTTTGGTGTAATGATTGTGCAAACAACCAGAATCTCTATGCCTTCCAATCAACTCACACTTATCATGACGAACTATAGAAAATTCTCAACCAGTTCATGCAAACTACTATCAACCATCAGCAAAACACCAGTGATGTTGTCACTAAAATAGAAGAACAAATCAACAACTTGACAATAACTTATTTGGTCAAGTCAGAATGTTGTGAAAGTATTACAACTCGAAGTGGGAATATAGTAGGTGGAGTTGGAAAACAAAACGAGAGATTAGAAGAAAAAATGAAAGTAAATAAGAAAAAGAAAATAAAAAATAAGAAGAAAAAGAAGAGACTAGTGGGGTAAGAAAAGAAGAAAAACAACACCCACTAGTACAGAAAAGGATACCCTACTCGGTAGCTCCATTAAAAGCCAAGAAAGAAGAACAATTTGCATGATTCATGGAAATATTCAAAACTATGCAAATCATTATCCCATTTGCTGAGGCCATGGAGAAAATGCCAATTTACTCCAAATTCATGAAAGAATTGTTATCCAAAAAATGGAGTTATCAGGAAAAGGAAGTTGTTTCACTCAATGCCAACTGTAGTGCAGTTCTTCAAGCAAACATTCCTCATAAATCAAAAGTCCCAGGCAGTGTGACCATTCTTGTCACTATTGGAAATGTGTCTATAGGCAAAGCCCTCGTTGATCTTGGAGCCAGCGTGAGTATGATGTCGCTGTCAATGATAAAAAGAATTGGAGGAATACAATTAAAACCTACAAGGATGTCCTTGCAACTAGCAGATAGATCCATTAAATATCCTGAAGGGGTTGCAGAGGATGTTTTGGTCAAAGTGGACAAATTCTTGATCCCGGTTGATTTTGCTATCATTGACATTACCGAAGATAAAGAGATCCTACTCATACTAGGGAGACCCTTTATGAGGAAAAAAAAATGGGGATTGACATGGAAAATGGCAAATTATTAGTCTGAGTTGCAAACGACGAAATTGAGTTTGACATTTTCCATGCAATGCATCATCCGAAGCATAAAGGGAAATGTTTGCAATTAGATGTTGAAGAAATTTATGCAGAACACCCTCAACTTACAAATGATAATATCTAACACAACTTACTATATTTAACATTTATAATATGTAGAATGTCTGTCAACTTGCTATTATATATAAAGAAAACTATAAATTATAATAATAACATTGTGGTAGATTGTTGTAAATAGTTTTATTACTTATTAATGTATATTATAGGTAAAAATTAATATACATATTGTAAGAAAACTTTAAATTTATTATAATTACAGTATAGTAGATTATTTTAACAAGTTTTATAACTTCTTCATATATATTATTTTGTAAAATTACATGTTTTTATATATTATACTATATTAGGTAAGTTAGATAAACCTGAATGGGTTAGCTAACCTAAAAAATGAACTAATCATTTAAAAACAAAATTTTATTTAAAAGAAAATATTACATATTTTATTAGGTGTGGAATGGTGTTTCATTGAGATCTTTGAATGATAGAGAGATGGAGTAATAGATTAGAGAAAGAAGGGGGTAAAGTTATTTAAGAGAAAAAAAAAGTGATTTTTGCTCACTTGAGATTTCTTAAATAATCATTATTCACATCCTATCACTACAAGAAAAGTTCCTATTAGCCACACTTAATCAGCCACACTAAATAACCTGTATCAAAATTAATGTATAATATAAGCCCATAAATTTATTACTCTAATTGGGCCTCTGGCAAAAAAGGCAACAAAAAAGCCTTTTTTCTTTCTCCTCCCTCTTTTCTTCATACCTTTCTCCTTCCTCTTTTCTTCATACCTTTCTCCTTCTTTCTCCATTGAAAATCGGCTAAATCACTCAAATCTTCTGTGTTATTCACTTCAAATGCAGCTTCAATCGCTAAAATTCATCTTCAATCACTGAAATTCGCTCCATTCATTCAAATCCCTCCAAATACATATTTTCGTTCAAATCGCCCTAAATTCAACTTCATTTGTTCAAATCCAGCATCAATCACTCAATCCAACTTCAACCTTCCATCGCTCGAATCCCGTTTCAAATCCAGGTATAGCTTGACTATATATCTTCATGGCTTGTATCAAATGTATTCTAATTAATTTTGTGACAGAACAAATGTATTCTAATTAACAGGGAAACTTTTTCACAAGCTCGTTTTGAGCAAATATACAAGCAAACTCTACATCATTGTTTCATTTTAAGAATCAATGAGAAATGATGAAGAAATATATGCTCATTCGTTTTTTCATAAAGGAAAGATACCATAGTTTTAATTTGTTATATTATTCTAGCTAGGTATTAGCATATGCAGCTCATGGATATCAATAATCATTTCTGACTCCAACTTTACTTGATTATCTGTTTGAATTCTAGAGAGAAAAAACTTGCAAAACCCTTACTAAGGAAGTGTTACTTAAACTAGTAAAGCTCACAAAGCAAGAAAATAAACAAAAATGAAAACTAGGAACCAATTAAATGAGAAAAATGGAGTCAACTTAACTTAGAAGGTTGTTAGAAAGTTTACCTGGATTTCCTGGGAGGCTCCTTTTCCTCTTAGCAGAAGGAGGTTGCTGTAAACTTGTGTTGGAAACATTACTATTATTATTTGTTGTTGTATGAGAATGAGGACTATTGAACTGACCAAGTATCTCTAATTGTTGTTTAACTGCATCTTCTCTTGTATTCTCTGTGGAGAAGCTCTATGATATGAGACAGGAGTAGAGAAATCAAGTTCATTAATTTGATCCATCTTTTGTTTCTAAACATTTTCTGATTAGTTTCTTTCAACTTTTAAAATTCGAATTCAGGTTGTAGCTTCTCAATTATCACATGTTTTGTTGCTTGTAGTTTTACATTTTCTCAATTAGTTTCTTTCAACTTTTAAAATTGCAAAAAAGGTTTGGCTAATGATTTATTGAGTCTATACTAGAATTGGAGAATTGAGCAAAGGGGTATGTGGTCTCTAATTATTTAGATGCTTTCTCCTGTGGATGCTTGCAATGCTTTCTGTGTGGATGGCAAGTTTGGTTCTTCTGTTATAAATTTTTCATTGATCATGTTTCATATGTAGTGTTGTGCTGCTAATATTAATTTGAAAAACATATCATTGTAGGAAGCTGCTACTAAAAGAATGACAACCACAAAGAAAAAAGAATTTATGTCATAGGTGAAAGATCTCTGCAAGGTTCATCCTCCTAATCTGGTAACTGTTGTTTCCTTTTTATCAAAATATTGTTAAAGGGGTGTGGGTAGAATCAAAAATATTGATTGGACAGAATCTATACTCTCATATATACATATGTGCTAGTACCAGAGTGTATATCTTCCATAATCNCACTCACACGAGCTTCAGCCAATTTTTTTACATCAATTGTTGCTAGCAAACCATGAGAATACATTTTTTTGCTCTTGCATTTGCATTTGTGAATTAAAAGTTGAAAAAAAATCAGATACTATTATGTTACAACTGGATATAATTAAAAGTATACCCTGAAATATAAGGTATGTAAGGATCATTTTAATTTGTCATGCATGCTTGCATTGAGGTAATACTTAAGTTGTTGTTAAGTTAATCATTTAGTATCTCTAATGATTTAGTAATTGAATTTAACATCAAAAACAGATTCACACAGTTATGATGGATAAGAGTTGGATTGAGAAACCAATTAGATCAAAGGAGTTCTTGGATGGGGTGGTGCAATTTTTGGATTTCGCCTTTTCAAATGTACCTATAAATGATCAAATTCCATGTCCTTGTATTACATGTGGATTTCTTAAAATGGGTAATAGAATTGAAGTGTTTAGTCATCTACTTCAAAAAGGGTTTCCCAGAAAGTACACATTTTGGTACATGCATGGGGAAAAGCATGTGCAAGATAATGTTGAAACTATAGCCCAACCACAAGAAGAGTGGGTTAGACAATATCCAATGCAGGATATGTTAGATGATGTTTTTGGCATCTTTGATGATAGTGGAATTCAAGATTCCGGCCACTCAAATATACCAAATGATGACCAGCCTAGGGGTGATGCAAGTAAAGCCCAACAAGAAAAAATAAAAGAGCAATTAGGTGATGGAAATGAAGAATTGTACCCTGGTTGTAAAAAATATAGTAAAATATCATTCATTGTTCTATTGTATCATATAAAAGTCTTATGTAGTGCAACTGACAAAACATTTTCTATGATCATTGATCTTTTAAATGATGCTTTTCCCCATGCTAAACTCCCAGCATCTTTATACGAGGCAAAAAAGTTGATTAAGAAGTTAGGTTTAAGCTATGAAAAGATTCATGCATGTCCGAACAATTGCATGTTATATTGGGGTTCATTGGAAGACAAGAAGAGAGATAATTGTAAGATTTGCAATGCATCTAGGTGGAAATCTAATGGAAATATTAGTGGTGCAAATGATATAGTGGTTGGCCAAAATAAAAAATATATACCAGCAAAGGTCTTACGGTACTTCCCACTTATACCAAGATTGCAAAGAGTATACATGTGTTCTAAAACTGCAGAGCTTTTGAAATGGCATGCTAAAAAGGCAAACCCGGATGGGTTGGTAAGACATCCGAGAGATAGTAAAGCATGGAAGGAGTTTGACAAAATGTATCCGGACTTTGCTTTAGATTCTCGTAATATACGGCTTGCATTAGCTACAGATGGTTTCAATCCATTTGGAACTTTAAGTTCTAATAATAGCATTTGGCCTGTGATGTTGTATGCTTACAATTATCCTCCATGGTACTGTATGAAGCAAACTTCTCTCATAATGTCGATGATAATTCCTGGTCCTAAGATGCCTGGCAATAGTATTGATGTTTACTTGCAGCCCCTAGTTTCAGAGTTACAAAAATTGTGGAAAGGAGTGGAAGCTTATGATTCCTCTACAAAAGAATCATTTCAAATGCGTGCATCATTGTTTTGTACTATTAGTGACTTCCCAGGTCTAGACAACTTATCTGGATGGAACACTCATACATCACTTGCTTGTCCATCATGTAATTTTGATACAGAGTCTAAATGGCTAAAGTTTGGCGGAAAATATTGCTTCATGGGACATCGTCGATATTTACCACTAGATCATAAGTATAGGATCAATAAATCATCCTTTGATGGTTCTATTGAGCTTAGACCTGCCCCTATCCCGCCTCCAGGTTCAAATATGTTGCGAGATATAGAATCGGGTCGTAAAAGGCCCCGTGATGAGGTTAAGAGTGAAAACAACCCACCACAATGGAAGAAAAAGGGTATATTTTGGGATCTACCTTATTGGAAATATCTTCTTATTCGTCATTGCCTTGATATGATGCACATAGAGAAAAATGTTGGTGACAATGTATTATTCACAATACTTGATGACAAAAGTAGAACAAAAGATAATCTTAAAGCTCGTAAAGACTTACATGCAATGGGAATTAGAGAGAAGCTTCATCCATATCCGAATTCCTCTAAGTTTCCTCCATCATGCTTTAAAATGAAAAATCAAGAGAAAGATATCTTTCTAAAAATTCTTAAAAGTGTGGTATTTCCGGATAGTTTCTCATCAAACATTTCTAGATGTGTTGATTTAAAGAAACGCAAGATCTCTGGACTAAAGAGCCATGATACACATATTCTGATGGAACATATTTTTCCAATTGCCTTTAGAAGATCTCTTCCTAAAGAAGTTACTTCAGTGTTGATTGAGCTATGTAACTACTTTAGAGAATTATCAAGCAAAGTTTTAAATGTCAAATATTTAGAGAAACTCCAACAACGAATTGCTTTGACCCTTTGCCATATGGAAATGATATTCCCTCCATCCTTTTTCACTATCATGGTTCATTTGGTCATTCATCTTGGGGAGGAAGCAATGATTGCTGGTCCTGTACATTATAGATGGATGTATCCTATTGAAAGGTAAATTTTTAGTTTACATGCTTAGTTATTTATTTTATTAGGACTTGAATGTTGATTCATTTTCTTTTTGTTCTAGGACTCTTGGCCATTTAAAATCATATGTTCGTAACAAGGCTGCACCAGAAGGTTGTATAGCTGAAGGGTATATTATGGAAGAATCTCTAACTTTTTGTTCCAGATATTTTCTGAATGGTGACATTGAAACAAGGTTCAATCGACCAAGACGCAATGACGATGATATTGGGGTCAATGTTTTTAGTGAATCTACTATCTTTTCGAATATATTTCCTACATTGGGAAAACCTATTGGTGTAAGCAAGATTTTTTCGTTACCACCCATTGAGAAGCTACAAGCTCATCGTTATGTGTTAACTAATTGTCAATTGGTTGATACATTTCGCGAGTAAGTTATATGTTCTTATTAATAGTTTATGTTCATACTATAATGCATTTCAATATCAAATATGTGATAACTATTAACTTCCTCATACAGAAAGTGTAAAACTGAGGTCACAAGGATGCATCGTGGGCAAAGAAACTCCACAAAAGTTGTGGAAGAATATGTACACAAGCATTTCCACGAGTGGTTTAAAGAATATGTAAGAATATATATATATATATATATAATTTCACCTAACTTTTGTTTATGCTCAAAAGCTCATGAGTGTATGTAGTTGTCCTTACCTTTCAACAAAATAATAGGTTGCGAGAAAGGAAGATCCAGATATTACAAGTGAAATTGAATGTCTTGCAAAAGGGCCAAATAATATTTCTCGAAGATTTGATGGGTATAATATCCATGGATTTAAATTTCGAACAAAGAGGAAGGAGCAAGGATTGAGAACACAAAATAGTGGTATTGTTATGTCTGCTGTAACTAAGAGATTTTCAAGTGGTAAGGAACCTATTGAAATATCAAGTGATGTTATGTACTACGGGAAATTGGTTGACATCATAGAGTTAGACTACTATGGTAAGTTAAGGGTTGTGCTATTCAAATGTGATTGGGTAGACACTACACTTAACAAGGGAATCAAAATTGATAAATTTGGGATAACAAGTGTAAACTTTTCATGTTTAATACACACCGGTGCAAATGAAGCAGATGAACCATTCATCCTTGCAACTGATGCTAGAATGGTATATTATATTGATGATCCAGTTGATCAAGGTTGGTGTTGTGTTTGCCACATGAAGCCTAGAGACATCTATGATATGGGTGATCTGAACTTTGAGGACTTAGAAGAGTCATCAATGGAAGACATATCTTTTTGTGAGCAACATTTGGAGAACATCGAAGAATTACAATTAGTGCAGGAAGGTGTAAATGAACAAGAACAAGAAAAACATGGATCAAATAATGATGAAGATTGTGATAATTTTAGTGATGATGAAGAAGGAAGAATGTTAGAGTAGTTTAATATCCTATATTATGTACTTGACAATATAAAATAGACTTTTTTTTACAATTTGTGCCACACTTTTTGCATTATATCTTTAATAATTCATGTTATGATTCATTTAGTATATATTTTGTTTCTTGTTATAGTTCTTTTCTTAGCAAACTGTGCAGGTAATTGGTTCAATATGAAGCGTGCGAATTCAGGACAAGTAATGCTAGAAAAGCTACGAGGACAAAAAGGTGAAAACAGTAGCGAAAGTACCCAAAATATGCAACAACAAACTAGTGACAATCAAGAGGGTGTTGAACCTGCACATGTGAACACAAACGATGCTTCATATGGTGATGACAACTTTGAAACCTCCTATAACTGTAATGAAACTCAACCAAAAGATAGAGAAGAACCCTTATTTGGCAAGGTTAAAGGTAAGAGCAATATTCCATTAGCTTCAATATGTTATTATGTGTTTACCTTTAATACTTTGCTTCTTGTACATAATTGCAGATACCTCTTCAGGAGAAATTGAAACTCGAAAAATGCAAGCAATTCAGGTTTGGCATTTGGAAAAAACTAAAAAAGTTATTGTGGAACTCAATGGTTATGGACAAGGCAATGACAATGGCTCAAACTTACTTGTGAGGTTTCTTGGTAAACTAGCTCAAAACTCAACAATTTGTCCTATTTATGTTAAAAGATGGGATTGGATGTCAAAGGATAATAGATACCAACAATGGAAATATATTGAGGTAATTATTTAAAAAATTTGCAATTTTAATAATTTTTTCCTATTGTCATTGAAAATTGACTAGCGTATTTAATAATGTGTGAAGGAAAATTTTGAGTTTGATTATGTTGCTGGAGTCAAATGGGCTATGAGTACTCTAGGTGAAAGATGGAGGGCCTATAAATATAGGTTAAGGTGTAAGTATTTCTATCCTAATAAAAGTAAGGAAGACATACTTGCTAATCCTCCTCCAGGTTTAGATTGTGCTGATTGGACTGCATTTGTGCATCATTATAAGGAGGATAAGATGAAGGTAAACATTATGTTGTGAAGTATTTAATTTTTCCAAGACTTGTATTTTTTTAATATAATGACTACAATATTTGGCAATTGTAGAAACAAAGTTTGGCGAACAC
Organism: Lupinus angustifolius; assembly: GCF_001865875.1. Classification (NCBI taxonomy): domain Eukaryota; kingdom Viridiplantae; phylum Streptophyta; class Magnoliopsida; order Fabales; family Fabaceae; genus Lupinus; species Lupinus angustifolius. The sequence continues at coordinate 7,381,314 of NC_032017.1, read as the reverse complement.
TAGAAGTCGCAAAAATCTTAAAGTTTCCCATGCTGGTGGTAGTATGAGCAATGCAAGGAGAGGTCGTCAAATGGTAAGTTGTC
>NC_032017.1:7351284-7381131 GCF_001865875.1 Lupinus angustifolius | reverse complement strand
TATCCTCCTCCTCATTCTTGTCCTCATCCTCTCCTTATCCACTTCCTCATCCTCATTCTACCGTATTTGTCCCTCCAGTGTTTTTGGAACGTCTAGACATTTTACTGGTTTTTTGAATTCTAGTGGCTCTAGTCAACATGTTGAAGACTTGAAGAAATATGTACAAACTTTAGAAGTAAAACTATCAGGGTATGAAGAGACCAAGGAGCAACTTGCACATACTCAGAATCGTTTGGCTACTCTTGAGAAGTTTCTAGTCGAAAAATTTGGTAGTGAGTTAACCACTTTCGCTCGTGATGTTCCACCATCTTAGATATGGTTTCTTAAAATTCATGAACTTATATGATCATAACATTTTGCATTTTGTGTTTATCAGCATTTTTGAATGTTAAACATTTGGTAATTGTATAAGATTCAATTTTATTATTATTAGCTAGCAAATATTTAATTTTATTATAAATTTACCATTATATTATTGAAAATAAAGATTGTGAGACAATGACACATTTGGATCATGAGAGGAGTATGTAAGAAAGTAACTTTAAATAAATTTAATTAGCCACGGATGTATTGTGGAAAAATAAGCAACTTAGCCACGGTTGTGGTGTGGCAAAATCAGAAACTTAGCCACGGTTTGACTGTAGCTGAATTAAACAGACTGTGGCTAAATAGATGTTACCACATTTCACAGAAGTGTAGCGAAATAACATAATGACCGTGGCTAATTTTTAGCAACACCATTCCTTGCCACAACGACATTAAGTGTGGCCACTCAATCTAGCCACGGTTTTTCCCCACTTTAGCCACGGTTTCAACCGTGGCTAACAGGAAGTTTTATTGTAGTGATATATGTATATATATTGCTAATCATGTTTATGTGATAAAAAATTATAGAATTAATTATACTTTCGATTAAAGATGTATCATTATTCTGTACACATTCAATAGAGACATATACAAACATGATGAGTGAGTGACCATAAGACAAAACAAATCGGTCATGTTTATCCCATATCCGACCCTAAATATTGAACCTAGTGAGATCCAACGCTATCCTAATATGATCATAATTGGATCATACTGAGTGAACGGGTAGGACCGGTTCTTTCTCACCCATATTCAAAATATATGGGGACAAGTGTGTCATTGTCCTCCTCCCTACTTAGTGCATGTATAAGTATAAGTATAAATTCATGCTAGATCTAATTTATTTGGTTGTCTTCTAATCCTTATTACTACTCTCTCACATAATTGTAGTCTTAAATTTTTATTTTTCAAAAAAATTAATTTTTTAGCAACTTAATAAATACATATGCTTTATTTTTAACTATATCTTATTTATTACTCATGTTTTTCATTTCATATTTCTTAATTTATTTTTAATAAAGTTTTCAATATGGATTGAAATGATTATTTTACTCAAATTATATTTTCATATCAACATTTAATAATATAATTCTTTAAAAATCAAAAGACAGAAAAAGTGGGAATTATATGATGGATATATATTCCTATCCTACTCTATTTTTACCCTATTTTCAAATTGGTGTTAGGGTATCGTTTTAAGAGTTAGTTGAGTTTGAAAATAATGCTTTTTAAAGTTTCTATCAAATTATTTATGTATGAAAAGAGCAACAATGACTGCTCAAACAATTGGTTAAGTTGCATACTTCAATTTAATTGATTACATGATTGATAACGTCATGAGGTGATCATGAATAGACAAATTACTATTATTATGTAATAAAATATTATGCATATGCTTGATCATCAATCATATAAGACATGCATTTAGATGCAATATCAAAATAAATTTCGTGTCTTCTTTTTTTATTTTATAATTTCGGGAAATAACTACAGCTAAAAATCCAGAAACATGTCACTTTGTGAATGACTGAACAAAATAATTATATTAGATTAGGTTGTTTATAAAAAACAATTATTGCTTAAGCCAATTATATGTTCTCCAATAATTCTCCAAATGATATTTGTAACCTTATTTAATGAATAGTATAAATCAAAGTAAAGTTCCAAGTAAAGTTACATAACCTAATTGTTATTATTGCCAAATTGAGATGACAGAAAAAATAGGCTTTGATATTGTTTGTCCCTAATAATTTTGTATCAACTCATGTTTATGAAAGCATAAATCATTTGCAATTGTAACAAAAGTACTAACCCATTCTTAGCTGAGGAAATTCTCTCTTTCCTCTGAAGTGATAGATCATACTCTTCGGCCTTGTTCAATGAAAAGTGAGAGATGAGTATATAAACGCTTAACTTTTGTTTGCGAGTTGATTTTTAGAAGGAAAAAGAAATGAAATTTGAAAATCATCTTACAAATGTATTTCATAGTTCCCAAGTTTTCTTCTTCCCCCTATTGCCCTCCAAAAGTCAACTCGCAAATAGATGTGAAACATTTGACTATAGATAATCAGAGTTGAAAAGATGCAAATCAAATTTTTATTTCATTTTTTATCGGTAATTGTTAATATGTTAGTATTTTTGTTGTAGGTGAGACTCGAACCCTCAACCTCCTTCACTCACATCTTTACAAAACTTTATTTCAGTAACTCATTTTTCAGCACAACTAGTCCCCAAATTTTTGTTTAGTTATAGAGACCTTTAGTTACTTCATAAAATTTTCTTTCCTTTTCACTTAGGGGTGCTGATATAAATTCTGTTGTTGGCATGCATTAGCTACCATTTAAGGATATGGATCCAAAAAAGCTGGAAGAGAAAGTAGAAATATTTAAGGAGAAAAGGGCCACTATGAAAGAGTAGGCTAAATAAAATTTCATGAAAGAAATGGAAAAACAATAAACTATTCAGGGCAGGGAATGAAATGTGAAACACAATCAGGTAAATGCAAGATCAAGGCATAAAAAAGATTAATAAGTAAAAGAATTATATCCCTCAAACAATGATGCAACTCAAATCAGGACAAATAAATATCTAAGTTGTGCATTTGTGAATTATAACAAAGCTTAGGCTATTGCCATCACAATTAATATTCATTTTTACTTTACTACGTACTCTTAGATTGTTCTCCAGATATGAAGGGTTGGATGGTATATGAAGGGTTGAGTTGTTGTCACAAAATAGGCTAATGGTAGATCAATGAGGAATGGCTAAGTCACGAAAAAGGAATAGGAGCCATTGTGCTTCACAAGAAGCCATTGTTATGGCTCTCTATATTCAGCCTCAGCTGAAAATTTGGAGACTGTGTTTTGCTTTTCCAAGATATCAAGTAAGATCCAAGAAAAAACACCATCCAATAACATATTTTCTTGTGTCAAGACATGCTCCCCAATCAGAGTCTAAAAATCCCTTCAGAGTTGTGTTGTTCTATGTTGGAAAGAAGAGTTCAAGAGTAGGTGATGATTTGAGGTATTTAAGGACTCTGATTGTTGCTAGTTGATGTTGATCTGTAGGGCAGGAATTAAATTGGTTGAGATGGCTGACTGCAAAGCTGATATCAGGTCTTGAGTTAGTCAAGTACAATAATTTTCCAAGTAGTCTTTGATATGAACTTGGGTCTTGTAAATGAGAATCATATTTTGAATGAAGCTTGGAGTTGTAGTTCATTGGAGTTGAGAATGGTTTTGCAACAATCATACATTTTTTAGAGAGGAGATCTAAAACATATTTTCTTTGATACAAAGCAATTCCCTTATAAGATCTAGCAATTTTCATGTCTAAGAAAGTTTTTAAATTTCCCAGATATTCAATGCTGAATTTTGTATTAAGTATGTGTTTGGTTGCTTGGATTTCATTTAGATCATTTCCCGTTAAGAGAAGATCATTGATATAGACAAGAATTGTTTTAAAATTGGATTTAGAATGTTTGATAAATAAGGAGTGATCATAATAAGATTTATGGAATCCATGGTTAATTAAAACTTTGGTTAGTTTGTCATGCCATTGTCTACTTGCTTGTTTAAGGCTATATATAGATTTACGTTGTTTGCAAACTAATGAGGGATTTGGAACAGTAAGACCAGGGGGGATTCTCATATAGACTTCCTCATTTAGATCACCATGAAGCAAAGCTGTATTGACATCCAATTATTGTAGGTGCCAATTATGAATGGCAGCAAGAGATAATAGGACCCTTATTGTAGTCATTTTGACTACAAGGCTGAAGGTATCTAGGTAATATATGCCTTATATTTGTGTTTAGCCCTTCGCCACCAATATAGCTTTGAATCTCTCTATAGAACCATTTGGTTTGTGTTTGATCTTAGAGATCCAATTGCAGCTAATGGCCCTTTTGTGTTTAGGAAGGGTGCTGACCGACCAAGTGTTGTTGTGTGAAGGGAAGTGAGTTGAGAGTAAATGGCTTATCTCCAATAGTCATGAAGGATGGCTTCTTTGTAAGAATAAGGTGTATAATCTGAAGAAATGGCTAAAGAGTAATGTTTTTGGGTAGGTGATAAAGAATGGTAGTCAATAAAATTGGATATGGGGTATTTTATTTTCTTAGAAGTGAGAGGTAAGGAACCAGTAGCTAAATTGAAATGATAATCTTTTAAGTATGGGGAAGGTTTGGTTTTTCTGGTTGAGTTCATAAGGAGGTTTTTTCAGTGGTGGGTGGAGAGATTGAGTAATTGTCCTCTATTTGGGGGTTAGAGGATTGAGGCACATTGGATGGATTGATGATAAAGGGTCAATTAATGTGGAGTATGTGTAAGGAAATAGGGTGTCAAGGTTATAAGTTGGTAGGTTGGGTTGGTTTTGTTGATCTGTTAGAGCATTATTGTGATGTTTGTTGAAAGGATAAAGATATTAAAAAAAGGTGACATTCCTAGAGAGAAAGATTTGTCTAGTGTTAAAATCAAGAAGAAGGAAACCTTTTGGTCCTTGTTTGAAACCCAAGAAGACACGTGTTCTTGACTTTGGGTCAAGTTTGTATCTCTTAGCTGTGAGAGTGGAGGCATAGCAGAGGCAACCGAATTTTTTTAGGCGAGTGAGGTCTGGTTTAGTTTTGTGCAGAATTTGAAAAGGGGACTTATTTCTAAGATACTTAGTAGGATGTCTATTAATGAGGTGAATGGAATGTGCAATAGCATAATTCCATAAACAAGTTGACAGATTGGATTAAAAAATGAAGGATCTAGCAACACCTAGGATGTGTTAATGTTTTCTTTCAGCAATCTCATTTTGATGAGGGGACTCAACATAAGTGGTTTGATGTTGAATTCCCTACTGGTTGTAAAAACCAGGGAGGAAAAATTTCTTCTCATTGTCACTCCTAATACATTTTATTTTTATATTGAATTGAGTTTGCACATGATAAGCAAACAAATTTATATGTTGATTTGCTTCACCCTTAGTTCTCATAAACAACATCCAGATATATCTAGTATGGTCATCCACAATGGTGAGAAAATACCTATAACCATGTGTGGAGTGAATTGACAAGGAGCCCCATATGTCCATATGAACAAGATCAAAGACTTGTTTAATGGTTTTGCTGTTAGGGTAAGGTGGCCTCTTTTATTTGGCTAGATGAGATATTTCACAAGGGTCCATAGTTTTATTACATCTTATAAAAGGAAAAATGGATTGCATTACATGTATTTTTGAATGAGACAAATGGCTTAATCTATAGTGTCAAAGATTGTTATCATTATAGCTACAAAAAGATTTGGTAAAATGATGACATTGAGTATTAGAGGTGGCCTGATCATGGTGCATCATTGCATATAATCCATCCTTTATGCTAGTTAAACTAATCATCTTCAAGGATTGAAGATCTTGTATGTCATAATGTATATTAGTGGAGATTAGTTTGCAAGACAAGCATTTAGTACGTCTGGAAACAAAGATTAAGTTGAACTTAAATGTAGGTAAATACAAAACATCATTTTGATAAAATTGAGTGGAGAACACTATTTTACCATAATAGTGTGCAATGACATTGTCACCAGTTGGCAATCTGATTGAGATTGGCTTAATTTGCTTAAAAGTTTAAAGTTTTGATAAGGAGCAACACACATGATATGTGGCTCCAGTATCAATAAGCAAACAATCATATTTTCCAATGGTGTTGTAAGTGTTCAAAATACCTAATTTGTTGATATCTTGTTGAAGTGGTGCAACCACAATTTGATTGGCATTGTGTTGTGTGGAAGTGGCAGATTGCTCTAACAAAGTTACAAGTGCCTTGTGTTGGGCATGAGTAAGTCCCAAAGTTCCACTTTGATGTTTCCTTTTGTGCAGATTCTGAGTTCTTCTTGGTAAAGTGTTGATCTTCTTGTGATTTTTGTGTGGCGCGACTATTAATGTTTCTTGAATTGGAAAAACAATTCGGGGAAAAATCATGCTTTCTATAACATATATCAATTGTGTGACCTACCTTGTGGCAGTAGGTACACACTTTAGTGCATCTACCTCCTTTAGAAGCATTAAGAGGCATATATTGGTTCTGACTTCTTCCCCCAACTTGGCCCCTAAGACCTCTCCCTCTTATGCTATTATCAAACATGTCATTTGAGACATTTCCTAATAGTCTGTTATCATTAGGGAGGAGATTGATTTGTCTCTCTTGTTGTGTGAGAAGGGAAAAAGCTTTGTTTATTGTAGGGAGCGGTTCTATTAACATGATTTTAGATTTAACCACATAATATTGTTCATTCAAACCTCTCAAAAAGGAGATGACATATTGGTTATCTCTGTAATTTTTTGTGGTGGGAATAAGGCTACAACTACATCCAACTTCACATGAGCAAGATGGGATAGGTGTAAAATTATTAAGTTGTTTTCATAGTCCCTTAATCTGAGTAAAATAGGCACTAATGGACAAGTTGCCTTGTTTGATGAAGTGAATTTATCCTATTAATTCAGAGATTCTAAATACATCTCTGTGATAATATCTTTCTTTAAGATCCTCCCAGAATTCTTGGATTGTTCTCATCCAAAGAATGCTTTGGAGGATGGAAGGATCAATAGACTGGTTCAGCTAGGATACTACCAGATTATTACATCTTTTCTAGTAAGGGTAGAGAGGATTATTACTAGGTGGTTTTGTAATGGTTCCATCCACAAACTCCATCTCTTTCATGGTGTCAAGCGTCATACACATAGTTCTAGTCCAAGAACGATAGTTGTCTCCATTAAGTCGTGTTGATACCAATGATGCTCCTGGATTTTCATTCGGGTGGAGGAAGTAAGGACCTCTTGCATCCATAACAGGGTTCTGTACTACAATTTGGTTAGCCATCTCGACAATTTGATTGAACTAAAGTTGAAGAAATTATGAAGGGTTTGAAGAATGTCGAGGAGGAAAATATCAAAAGGCAAAAGGAATGATTGCAAAAGAAATCAGAGATGTTTGAGTGGATGCGTGGCGGTGACACCTTCAATGAAGGTGCTTTGATACCATATAAAAGATGTAACTTTTCACGATTAATTTTGTCAATGTTGCTCAAGAAGAGAGGAGCCAACAATAATGCAAGAAAAGGAAGAATGAATATACTCACTTTGTTTATTGATGAACTATTTCTTTTGCCTTTTTACATATATAAGAAATTGAAATTTTGATAATATTGAAAACTAACCCGAAGACAAGAACATAAAGGGTGCAGGAAATAGAAAGTAACTTAACAAAACTAATTAACTAACAAAACAGATTTTAATTGTTTTTCCCGCCAAAGATTATATCTTCATTGTTTGTTTTTTCTAGTGGAGTGATGATGATTTGGGCTTGGTTTGGGCTGTATTACTATCCAACAACCTTCAACAAAGACAATTTAGACTACCCTAATTAAGCCCTCTAATTGTATTAGGCCCTCCACATTTTAGTGTTGGAGGCTCCTCCTTGCTCACAACTATGCTAATCAACAAGAGTAAATTCAAATGTTCTAATCAATTTTATTTTTAAAATTGAATTTAAAACATATCCAAGTGGAAACTAAAGTAGCCTACAAGTGTCCGTTGATCCGAACATGATTATTATCTATAATAAAGATATAATTAATCTTAATGAATACCAATATATGGTAAAGTGTTATGACATATTTCTAGATATTCTAACAAAATTTATAGGTTAGTGGCCAATGATAAAAGCCTTTAATAGCACAAGTGCACAAATTGTAGAAACTAAAGTAGAATATCTTGCTACATAAAGGGAGAGGGGAAAAGATATGTAGAAAATGTTTAGTTCCTTACATATTCACCACTGAAATCCATGTAAGTTTGAGGCTTTGCAAAGAAAACAAGAACTTCACCCACAAAACCTGTAACATATTAGCCTGCTTAAAACTCATGAATCACAAAAATACATGAAGAGAGAAACATAATATTAAATGCAGTGGACTGGACAAACTAACCTTCTCCAAAAACTGCTTTGGGATGGACTGTGTTCACAGGAATCCCTATTAACATTGGTTTAGTGGTGTAAGGTACCGTTAGATATCTAGGATAACCACAAAGGTTAAAGTTCTATTTTTTTTGGTGCAATACTTATTAGGAGGGCAACTAACAAACCAAAAGAATTAATTCCTTATATAAAAGTATACCTTTGGTAGTCTAAAAAATTCTTCAATCAATTATCTCAAAACTCACTTGTGATTGAAGAATTTTATCATGAAATTACTAATCAGATGCTTTTATTTGCATAAAAAGCTGTGCCCATTATTGAAGAATATTTGGCAATCATGGCGCAAAAAAAAATATCAGCTATGTTTAGCTTAAAAAAACATTTTTCTTGGAGCTTAAGATTATTTTTTCAAGATTATAATCTAACTTTGGAAGCTCTATCTTAAACACACAAAGCTAGCCCCTTCGCAAAACACTTCGATTACAGTTTGATAATCGATAACCATTAAAACTAACCGACCAAGTTTCAATCCTACTAGGTTGATTACATGGTTTGAACTAGAAAACTAATATGTAGCATAAATTAATGGTATGTTTGTTTAGGCTTCAAAAAATAACTCTATAAAAGTGGTTTATGGCAAAAGTGATTTTTTTTTTTGAAAAGCTGGAAATTATAGCTTTTCATAGAGCTAAATTTCAGTTTTTGTTGTTGCAACTACCCCTTTTCCGTAAAAGCCTAACAAACAATTGAACAAGTATGAGAAATGATTTTCTCATCAAATTAATCACTTTTTATGCAGAAATAGATTAAACAAAGGGGTCCTAACAAGTTGATATCAGAAAATGTAACCAATATGGAGAAATGAGAAAGATAAGTGTTACATTACTACATTGTGTCTAGATCCTTTGTACAAAACTCCAGGATTATCCAACCCAATAAAAAGCCATGGTTATGGTGAAGCAGAAGTGGAAAAGCTACGTCTGCTTAAGCTATTAAGCATTATAATATAATATCTTGTCTTGTCCACCAAACTACTACACATTATTAACAATGAAATCAGTTTCAACAAAATTGGGAAAAGGGAAAATCAACAATTAGAAATTAAATTAACAAGTTGGTATTTTGGTAATTAGTTAACTACTAAGAGCATTTAGTGGCTATAGTCGAGGGATTCAGCTGCGAAATGGAATCATGGACACAAGTCTTCTTCTTCCGAACAGACTCACTTGCCCGACCGGTAATTCATGACCCAGTGTTCTACTAAGTTATTGATTTGTCCGATTTAAATAACTTAACTTAAATCTTCAAAATTTCTTTTTTGAGTAAGTTACCAGGAAAATTTATCATTATACTTTTTTTATTAGAGCAATTTTCTTGTATAAATCAACCCTCAATTATAATATTTTTATTTCATTAGCTAGTTACTTTGGCATATCCTTGAATGATTCAGAACTGTCAAAACATGTTATCTGAATGGGTATGAATTAACTGATATAGAGTTCGAGTTACACTATATCAGACTAAAAAATTTGAGTACAATTTCTATATATCAAATTATAGTCCAAACTCACTTTAAGTGGTTGTGAGTTGTGGCGGGTCAGCCCATATAATATTAAAAAATATTTATTTATATTTTAACCTATTAATATTTTTTAAATATATCATTTTATATTATTGTATAATTTTTTAATACACTTATTATATTCAATTCAACCAAACTCATATCTAATGCCTTTTTTATAAATTAAGACATGACTTAAAGTTCACTTATATTATTTTTAACATAACACATTTATTAAATTTCTCATAACGAGATGTGATATATGATCAACATTGTTTATTTTTCTATACGAATATCATTTGCATGCTCATTACTAACACCTTCATTGTGAATTGATACAAGTAAAATTTGGTTGTGTTGAGTTCTCTATTGTGAACAATTAGGGTGTCTTTTAGTTTTGTTATAAAAGTTATTGTTCTTTATTATGTTTTTGTTGTGAAAACTATATCAAATTAAATACTCAATTAAGAAAGGAAAAGTAAAATCTTTATGCTTTAATGTTTCTTCTCATTTAATTTAATACAATATTGTGTTCTTGGTCTAGTGGTATTAGGTCCTACTGGTGCTGGTCATAAAGGTTGATGGTTTGATTTCTAGGAGCGACACTTATTGGGAGAGACAGTCATGAACCCCGAAAATGATTAGTTCCTTACCAAAAAAGATAAATAGATATCATTGGTAGTACAAAAAAAGACATTATGCAAAATAGGATATAATGACTCACTTTATAACATTATTATAATTATAAATGTTTATGTTATAAACATTACTCTATTTTTATTATAAGTTTTTAGTACAATTATGCTGTAAACAAATCTTCACATAAGGCTTCTTAGCAAGCCGAAGATCCCAAAAAAGAAAAAAGGTAGCCCCCGCCTAGATAAGTCCAACCAGAACTCAGTTTAAATAAAGCTCGGTAAGTTCAGGCTAAAAAGCTTAGCTTTAATAAAACCTACTTAATATGGTATCCGATCTGTGCCGCCCATTTGACATGTCTACTCTCTTTATCCAAAACATCAAAACTTTTTGATATTTTGATTTTTCTATGTTAATTAATATTTTTCCGTGTTTTAGAAATTGAATATACATTTATATTATTTCCAATTATACTTTTATTTATTATTCTCCTTTTCACCTCATATCTCTTAAAAAATTTAATTCACTTCCCGATGTGCATTAGATAGTGTTTTTTGGTCAAAGTATACTCAAATTATATATTATTTATTGACTTCTTAAATTGTATGGATAACTTTAAATATTAAAAGTTTTGAAATGAGTTAACTAATTTCTTTTTATGGTAATGTGAACATAACTTTATCACATTTTATTGAAAATGATATTTATTAGTTGATTTATTTCCCTCTATTTTAATGCAATTGTTTTTATAAAAAAATATTAATTATTTTTTACACAACGCCTTTATTTACAACAAATTCTTTTAACATGTTGTTTCTTTATTTCTGTTAATTATGAGAAATATATAAGAATTGAATGAGTGCATCTTAGTCAAATATATCAAAAGTGTATATCACTTATTGATTTATGTTTATACTCTTAAACATTATGTTACACATAACGAACAACAGGTGGCAAATGCAAGGTATGCTAATTCTGTTATACATATGAGACACGTGTTAGGTGGTGAGGAAATCAAGCTGAGCCAGAGGAGTAAGAGAAAGAAAGTCATCACTGAAGCATTGAGAGATTATGTATGGGAAAAGAAGTAAGGATAAAAGGAAGGAAAAAGGAAAAGGGAGGCTAGAAAAAAGTACTAATTGATTCTTCTTCCTTGGCCCACTCTCTAGGATTCTTCTTCTTCTACAATATTCTATTTCTTCTTGTTTCTTGTTTTTTATTACTATTCCTGTAATCACCAGCATCATCTAAGTGGTGGTCCTCATCATTGTAAAAAACCCACACATTTACAAAATACAAATTACAGGATTCTTTCAGCTATATTTTGTGTACTTACTACCAACATTTGAGTTCCCTTACAATTGGTGCTTTCATTCTCCACCATGGCTGAAAATACTCGATTGAAGGATCTGGACTCTAACATCAAGAAGATCTTGGAAATGTTGGAAAAACGCGATCAAGCTTACACTGATAGATTTACCCAAATCGAAGGAGCTCTTGCAAATTCATTGCTGGTGCGAACTCAAGTGCTTTAGTGAGGAACTCACAACCATTTCAGGTCCTCAACATCAAATTGGATTTTCCACGTTTTGATGGTTCTAATGTGCTTCCATGGATCTTCAAGGCTGAACAATTTTTTAACTATTATTCCAATCTGGATCCCCAACGCTTAACAATTGCGTCTGTACATTTGGACAAGTATGTGGTTCCTTGATTTCAAATGATGTGTAGAAATAATCCTTTCCGTTCATGGAGTGCTTTTACTAGAGCATTGGAGCTGGAATTTGGTATAAAATATATAAAATAGATAGAATATTATTTTAATATTTAACCTTAATTTCGTATTTAGTTGTAAATAATATTCCAATTTAGTGAATATTTTGTGTTCTCTTTCCACATAAGATATAGATGTTTAAAAGTGAAAAGTATATAATATGTACTCACAGTTTTTATACTAGAAAAATAAAAGACATAAACAAAAACTATTACAACTATCAAGACAACTAGAATATTCTTTTGAAGGAATTCCCAACTAAAATTGAGTGTTTTTAAATAATTTGTTAAATAATATTATATATGACAACCTTATCAATGGATGAGTCATAATTAATAAAAACATAAAAAAGAAAAGGATAAGAAGTAACAATGTCATGAATTATATTACTATAGAGAGCAAGAAGAAAAATCAATTCTTTTTATGAAACATGGTGCTAATTGTGGCATGTTGGAAAATAACAAACAATGATTCCTCCTCCTCCAGTGATGATATATTCCCATTGAACCTAGTATTCCCTATGTTATGGTTTGTTGGTTTATTTAGAGGTCTTATAACATAATAGGTTTTCTAAATAAACTTACCCCTCATGTCACACTTTTAAAGGGTGAGGCCTATGTCTTAATTTTTTTTAAAACGAGTAAACCTGAGACTGTTATATAGTACGTAAGTTCGATTTATTTAAGACAAAGTCTAGTGTCTTTTAACTCATAAATGTGTACATGTGACCATCAGTTTAAGCCCAATAAGAGGCGGCGACATATTCACTTGGTTTCTTAGTTTCTTAAGTTTATTTCTATGTAGATAATTACCCTTAATTTTTATTAGATTCTCGTATATTAATCCATTGATCTAGAACTACCTCTTGTTGGTGTTTTCTCGTTATTTAAGATTTATCTTATTATATTTTCCAATGGATTCTCCCATAATATAGAAGATATAATCATTATCTATTACGATCTTCAGGTTATGATTGTTAGATGTGAAAATTATCTTAATTCACAAGGTTAATTTAACACCTTTTAATTTTAAATACTTACTTTATACATTTATAATTGAGAATTTGATGAATATTTGCACTAATCCTTTGAATTGAGTTTCATTGACATTTATGGAGTTTAGAAGGACAAAATAGGCAAGGATTGATTCCAAATGACAAAAAACAAGCAAGACTACTATTCAGGTGACCTGCTCCCAACATAGGTATGGCACTCAGTGTAAGCCGCATTGAGCATGGAAGGCACGCTAAGCGCAACTTGCATAGGTGAAGAGTCGGGCTAGATGAAGAGGTGCGTTGAACACACTGCCCCTATGCCCAGTGCATTTGTCAAAACACAAATTATTAAAAAGATGCCAAAAAAGCCAAAAGACTAGAGCTAAGTAGTTGGGAACAAAATCTAGGAATAATTCTTAGGATGGTTTCGAATTTCCCTAGTCCTTAGATATTTTCTGTTGGAACTGTGATGTAAAAGTGAGAGAGTATGAATGGTGGATTGGTGTAGGTTTATAGAGGAGGTATCACTCCTTCATAGCTTATAATTTTCTGCATTGCTCTTTTAGCTTCTATCTATTACCTATATAAGATAAAAATGTTTTTGTCACATCATGATGGACAAATGTCACTCTCTCCTTCAATATTTTTCCTCCAAAATATGTTCATTTGCTTATGGTGAAACCTCACACACTATATTGATTTTTATATTATTAAAAAATGAACTCACTAAATGGGATTGGAAATATAACCTCTTTATCCCATCCTAATCAATTTTCCTTCTTTATTTACTCTTTTAAAATTCAAAGTGGAAATTTTAATTTGGTTTGATAAATTTTGGAGTTCGGATTCTCTCATCAAACTCTTGGTTTTCTCCCTTTCTCTCCTACCTCTATCTCTCCTTTTTTATTTCACGATGTTTTATATGTTGTTTTACTCTTAGTTCTCTCCTAATTTATTGTTCATTCTGCATCAGATGCTACATGCATTGAAGTATATGCAAATATACTATTTAATTGTTTCTAAATAAGCCTATGTTTGATTGCAACAAATGTGTGTCATAGAGATCTTAAGCCGAAGAATATATTGGCTAATGCACACTACAAACTAAAAATTTATGATTTTGGACTTTCTAGAGTTACTTTCATTAAAGCCCCAACAATAATATTTTGGACAGTATGTAGTTTCATTTAATCTGAGTTGAAAATAGAGTATGTAGAGGGTATGACTCTTTGATATGTTTATCATGCCTTTCTTTTGGTGCATCTTGCAGGATTATGTTGCTAATAGATGGTATAGAGCATTAGAGTTGTGTGAATCATTCTCTACAAAGGTATTTAGTTTGGCTAGAATAAATGTATTTATGTTCTTATATGACAAGATAAAGTTATAGTTTTTGACACCATATCTACTATGAGGCTATCCTACAGAAAAAATAGTAAACAATTGGTAAATAATCACTTTTTTGTTTTTGGTGTCTAATTTTTAATGGAGTTTTAAAAAGTTTCGATATTTATATTTGGTTTCTTATATTTTGATTTCATATACGTGATCATTGATAAATCATACCCTTTTATGCATTTTTTTATTTTTATTTGCAATTTGGGTACTTTTGATTTTTGTGTGTACTATTTAGCATCATTTCGTCGTTATCATTGGAGTAGTCTTCCATTTTTCACTTGCAGAGTTGAGTTTCATTGTACATGAAATTAGCTAAGTTGATTTGTATTGTATATTGAATGGTGGGTTTAGATTTCTTGAAGACCGATAATCTTGTGTTAATTTGACGAGGAAAGGTTAATATTATGATCCTTGATTGTTGAATTGTACTTTGTTTTGTTAGGGTTCT
This sequence comes from Lupinus angustifolius, assembly GCF_001865875.1. Classification (NCBI taxonomy): domain Eukaryota; kingdom Viridiplantae; phylum Streptophyta; class Magnoliopsida; order Fabales; family Fabaceae; genus Lupinus; species Lupinus angustifolius. The sequence continues at coordinate 7,365,997 of NC_032017.1, read as the reverse complement.
TGAATTCACTTTATGATAATGAATGGATTTTATAGGTGGGGCAGAAACATTTACCAGATGAAAATAGAGATGGCAAAATGGACATTGCCTGTGGGCGCGCCCATGTAGCCCACATTTTTTGCGGGCATGACATACAATTTTGCTCATTTGTCCGTTTTTTCCGTCAAGTTCGCGGACATTTCCGTTGGACGTGCGGGCGGTCCATAAACATAATTTAAGGAAAAAATAAGAAAATTTTAAATAAGTTATAATGTAATGTAATTTTTAATCCCTACAAAATTAATCTAATGTGATTTGTTAAACTTCATATAAAGTATAAAAAAATTTGTTATTTTCTTATCTTCAACTACTTTATTTAATTTCAATTCATTTATTATATGAATTTTTAAAATTTTTAATTATTCAACAATGTCCGCGGGCCGCCCACAAGCCCGTTTTAAAATGAGCAGAACATTGAATTTTGTCCGTTAACCAATACAGGCGTGGGCTAAATGGGCGTGGGCTAAATGGGCGTGGTCGCCCGTTTTGCTATCTCTAGATGAAAATCATAGACATTAGATTCATGTTCGTTTTTCACTATTTAGTGTTGAATTTGTTATTGTAAATGAGATTGCTTTTTTACATGATATTGTTCTTATTCATTTTTCTTAATTGTCTTTTACTCTGTAGATGATAACAGACTCAGATAATATGCCATTAATTTTCTAACACGATCAAATGTGAAATGAGCTATGGCTAATTTTTCGGTTGTAGTAGTTATCGTCATTGAAATATAACTACAACTCATTGCTTAATTTAATTTTTCAACAAAATAAAATAATAAAGTATTAAGTAAATAAATAATGAATAAAGATTAAATTAAGAGTGGCAATTGGGCTTTGTTGACCCATTAGGTTAAGAATATAACCCTAATCTAAACCCCATAAATAAACAATATTTTAAAAAACACTAAAGGGGGTCATTAATCTTAATTCAAAAAAAAAAAGGCGTTTGGAGCACAAGCTGAAATTCGTGATACTTGGTCCCTTGCTGGGAACTCCTTTTTGTCCCTAGCCTGCTTCCATGCCAACAGAGGCATGAGGATTGAGATTCTTGAGGGTATGTCGTATGTGCCGTGAGTATGTTGTTGAGGTAAAAAGGTGCTTCATTTTATCTTTTTTTACTTTTTATTTTTTATATATCCTCTTGGAGTTTGTGTATGTTAAAACTCGCGAGTGGCTTGGATATTTATTTCACCTTTTCATTGTTGAGTTTTGTTTTTTAGTTAAGAAAAGATTACCCCCTCTTATGATTTTATTGTCATATTAAAGCATTTATTTTCCACTTAGTGTTATACTGTAATGCATAAAGGGCTTCTATACTAAATTGTTTAAAAGAATCACATATGTTTGTTTATAAGTGTCACTGTTTGTGTCTATGCTATTTAGTTTAACCAAATGTTATGTCATAGTGATTACTATTTGTTACATAAAATGATAAATAGTGAACGATGGTGCTTTATAGTTAAATATGTTCATTACTATGGTTTAAAGCATGATGAGTAGTGTATTATAGGTTTTGTGTCATGTTGCGTGACCTTGTCTTGTAAAATTTTAAATAATTTAATTAAATCAATGAAAGGTAGTGACTATGAGACTTGTGCCTTGTCGTGTTACCTTAAATTGACATTTCAAAAAAAAAAATAAGTTAATTAAATCAATTAGAGGTCGTACACTATGAGACTTGTGCCCTATCGTGTTACCTTAAATTGACATTTTCAAAAAAAAAAAAAATAAGTTAATTAAATCAATTAGAGGTCGTACACTATGAGACTTGTGCCCTATCGTGTTACCTTAAATTGACATTTTCAAAAAAATAAGTTAATTAAATCAATGAGAGGTAGTGCACTATGAGACTCGTGTCATGTTGTGTTATCTTAAATTGACACTTTCAAAAAAAAATAAGTTAATTAAATCAATGAGAGATAGTGCACTATGAGACTTGTGTCCTGTCGTGTTACCTTAAATTGACACTTTCAAAAATAAGTTAATTAAATCAATGAAAGGTAGTGCACTATGGGACCTGTCGCGTTACCTTAAATTGATATTATCAAAAAATAAGTTAATTAAATCAATGAGAGGTAGTGCACCATGAGACTCGTGTCCTGTCGCGTTACCTCAAATTGACGTTTTCTAAAATAATTTAATTAAGTCATGGATGAGATAATGCACTATGTGAGTGCCTTGTCGAGTTATCTTATCCTATTAAAAAAAATAAAAAAAAAATAATATCGATTCAACAAATATTTTCGAAAGAACTACGTAGCATTGATTTCTCTATTGCATCTAGAGAGATACGTAAGAGCAGATATTCTTCTGTCAGGTACAAAAAATAAGAAAAATGTTTTTTGTCTTTCTTTATTCTGTTTAATAATGTGAGGGTAAAATTAATATTTTGAATAAATATCTACATAACTGATCTAGGTACCGTTTTTATAACAGACGGTATGAGGTTCCTAATACCTTCCTCATCCGTAACCACTCCCGAACTCAATTTCTATTTTTGAGCAAATCAGCCATATTTTCAAAAATTGGTGTTTCATGTTTTCCCTCTAAAAAACATTGATGGCGACCCATTGTATTTATTTGTATTTCTCGTCGCGCACACGAAGGTGAGGTAGCAACATCATGATGACTCCCATGGGGATACGTAGAGAGTCAAGCCTTTTAAGATTAATTGTGCAGATATTTAGTTCATTATTTTAATTTTATCGTTTCATTTTATTTTTGTTTTGTTGTCGTTTTTATTTATTACTTATTTGTAAATAACTCTTGTATGTATAGTTGATGTTTTTGGTGTTGTGTGCAGGTTTTGGGGTTATTATTTGATTTTATGCATTTAAGTTATCAAAGTTTGTACACTCCCCACACACTTCAATGTTCATGCATTGTTACTTTGGTCGTCCACCTGACATATCCACCTATTGTTAGCCATCATTGGCTTATCGTTATTGGGCCTTCGTGCACATTTCCATATTGCGTTGATTATCACTCGGATTGTTATTGGGTATTATGGATATGGCCTCCATGGTGTCTCGTACATCTTCGTGTCATATTCGTGATATCTGGGTCGTCAGCTTCCACTAGTGATGACAGTCTGTGGACCTAGAGAAAGTCTAGTACCACCAACTTTTGGATATATGGACATTAGAACTTCACCATAGAGTTTGGCCTTTTAGTCTAAACAAACCTTGTAAGATCACACACCTTTGTATAGGACACGAGAGTATACTATTTTTATTGTTATTTATTATTCGACATAAAGTGGGGAAAACTTCCATCCCGCAATCATAATGACTCACCGTCACATGAGCCTGAGTGAATTAACGTACCATTGCACTTTGATATCCTTATGCCACGATGGAATGCTAAAAAAAACATTTCATAATTCCATCCACATGCATATCATGCACTCATGAAAAAGAAATCATAATAGCATTTATATGCATGTAAAAAAAACATAGCATTCACATGTATATATGCACTAAATAAATGCAAAAAAAAACATTTCATAGTAGAATATATAACCATATCGTGTGTAAAAAAAAGAACAAAAATATGTTACTTGCATTCATGCACTCAATCACTTAATTTCATGCATGTCGCATCCCAAAAAAAATTGAAAGAAAAAGAAAAGAAAATAGAGGATTCACACGGCATTCATATCACAACAACATTCATTATATCACTTATGTGAAGTGCATTCATAGTCATACATCCATTACTTATACATATGTGAAATGATTAATATTATCATATGTTTTTTAGATTTTTTTTGAACGACGTCTCATTCTATATATCACAAGACCAAGAATTATCACTCGTGTTATGTCGCATTACCTTAAATTGACACTTTCAAAATTAAGTTAATTAAATCAATAAGATGTAATGCATTATGAGACTTGTGCTCTGTTGCGTTACCTTAAATTGATATTTTAAAAAATAAGTTAATTAAATCAAGGAGAGGTAGTGCACTATGGGACTTGGGCTCTATCGCGTTATCTTAAATTGACACTTTCAAAAATAAGTTAATTAAATCAATGAGAGGTGGTGCACTATGAGACTTGTGTTATATCGCGTTACCTTAAATTGACATTTTCAGAAATAAGTTAATTAAATCAATGAAAGGTAGTGCACTATGAGACTCGTGCCCTATCGCGTTACCTCAAATTGATATTTTTTAAAACAATTTAATTAAGTCATGGATGAGATATTGCACTATTGGACTCATGCCCTATCGACTTATCTTGTCCTATTATAAAAAATAAAATAAAATAAATAAAAGAATATTGATTAAACAAATATTTTCGAAAGAACTACGTAGCCTTGATTTCTCAATTGCAGCTAGAGATATGTATGAGCATGTATTCCTCTCAGACACAAAAAATAAAAATGTTTTTTGTCTTTCTTTATTTTGTTTAATAATGTGTGGGTAAAATTAATGTTTTGAATAAATATCTACATAACTGATCTAGGTACCATTTTTATAACGGACGGTGTGAGGTGTCTAATACCTTCCTCATCTGTAACCGACTCCCGAACTCAATTTCTATTTTTAAGCGAATCAACCATATTTTCAAAAATTGGTTTTTCATGTTTTCCCTCTAAAAAACATCGATGACAACTCCATTGCATTTATTTGCATTTCTCGTCGCGTCCACGAAGGTGAGGTAGCAACAGTATGCATCATTCATAGTAGGTAATCAACTCTTAAGTGGTATGTTTATAAAATTGTGTAAGTGTTGTGCTTATAAAATTATGTTATTGTGGTAGTCGCATTCTTTAATTGATGTGTGTGGCTTTAGCTCAATTTTCAATGTTCATCAAATGATTGTGGGTTTAATTGATTTCTTTGATTGATGTTTGAGGGTGTCTTATGTTATAGGAAGGTAGAGGAAAACATAATAGTAAACTAGTTGTAGTACACCACAAGCGGCAGAATGGAGGTCTCAATTTATAATTCATATGATATTCTTTTTAGGACATTAACATGTAACCTCATGGGCTCAAAGTACTACATTTAGGATGAGGTTTCTTTTTTTTGTTGTTGCTATCTATATGTGGAAAATGTATCATTTATGTGACCACCGAAAATATATACAATGAAATTAGTTCCCAATGTTTGTGTTTCTATGTATTTCATTTTATTTTATCAATATATATATTTAATAATACTAATACTTATGTGCTTCTAAACATGCATCAAAATCAACCCGACTCATGTGAATGTACAAGTAAATGCGCATTCTTAACCATATGAATGCACTGATAACATGTGTGTTCTTAATCATGTGAGTGAACATGTAATAAATATGTTCTTAACCATATGAATGCATATATAACATGTGTTCTTAACCATACGAATGCACGGGTAACATGTTTGTTCTTAACCTTGCGAGTACATGGGTAACAAGAATGTTCTTAACCATGAGGCAAAAAATACTGCCATGTGCGAATGCTTGGATAACTTACTAGTTTTATGTATGAAAATGTTTAGTTAGGTTACTCTCTTATTGGGATTTATTGTATTATTCATTTGATGTAACATTTGGAATTCGATTATGAAAAAACTGAAGTTTTGATTTTCATGAATTATTTCTATCGTACTTGATGCTTACTATGTGAATGTCGATTTTCTAAGTATGATTTAGAAAATGGATTAGTGTAGAAATTTATCATTTGTATAATACTAGACGTAGTTTTATGTTTAATTGTCACAATGCGTGCCTATGTTCATATGATTGCTAGATATAGATTAATGCAAACATTGAATAACTCTCAAATTATATGACATAGACTACTAGACATAGTAGTATTCTTGATGATTCATATATCTTAATTTTACAATTGTAGTGGCTAGACGTAGAGCTTTTTGGTAAACTATTAGTATAGATCAACACATTGTTGTCTAATACAATTGAGGAGTGCACTTAACTTAACTTCACATGCGTAGACTTCTAGACATTATGTGTTATATGAGTCATAATTTTTGATCTTGTATGTAAGGTTACTAGACATAGAGTTTTATTGTATGAGTTGCTAAATTTACTAAGACATTAGTTTTTAGTGGTTTTGTGGTCTAATATTGTGTAAGAGCCATTATTAATTTGTTTGCTTGATTGTTTCTAAAGTTATGAAAAATGAATAGGAAGTCAATCTCACATCTAAATTCCAATACTTTTCATTATTGTCATTTTACATCTTATAAACAAACATCATCAAAAACCATTTAGAAACTAGTTTAGGATACTAATCTAATTGTTTCGAAAGGTTAAATTTAGAAAGTTTTCATGGATATAAGAACCCTTACTCATTATTTATTTGCGACACGGTTTATTGATTTTATTCATGAAATTCCCAGCTAGCAATGATAAATTATGATCATATCAAGCATTTGATGTCATAAATATGTATTATCATGATCTGTTGGATACTCTAACATTGTGAATATCTTGAGATGTCAGAGAGATAACACGCCGGAGTCCAACCTTCAATAACCTTATATTTGAACTCCTAGCCAGTCATAATCCAGTTGATGGAAATATAAGTCCAATTCCACTAGTAAAAATATAAGTCCAATTCCACTAGTAAAAATATAAGTCCAATTCAACTAGTAAAAATATAAGTTTATGGAAATTATTTATGATGTTCCTATGAATAATTTAAATACTAGTTTTGCTATTCTTATAAAAACTAGTTAATAGTTATTGATTTCCTAAAAAGACAAACAATATAAAAAAATAAATACTAAAGTGGCAATTAAATTGGGATAGCTAGGAAAGAAACATATGATAATATCATTTACTAACTTATTTAATTTATCAGTGAATACTAGCTGTTGTTTATAAATTTATATGTGTACCAATTTGCTCCTTATAAGGAGTCGTGAACTAAAATTGATTAGTTTTACCCACATTTGATATTTTTGTAAATAAATTTAGGTTTTTAATTTTTTAGTTTTACCAAATGTTTTTAGAGATATGCTCATAATACATATTTAGCACCGCCTATGTTCTTTTATTTAACATATCAATCATGTGATACTTTTGTTTATTGGTTAAAATAATAAATATTCATTTTAACTATGAGTAATTATTTAAAACATTTGTAGAGTGAGTCATGTTTTCCCAGCACAAATTATTAGTAGTTCTTTACAACATGATTTATCCTATTACGAGAGACTTTTTTTTAAAGCCACTTAGGGTATTGATTTTCTTACTACTCTCTTTATATATCTCCCACTTTGAGGAAATTTTAGCAAATATATCATATGCAGAGTTTTATTGAGTAACAAAATTATTTCGGTCGTCTAAATTGATTGCACCAATCTGTTTTTTTTTTAAAAACAAATTGGTTCTATCTTTTTTTAAAAATTGGTGAGATTAGTTTTTTTTTTTTGCCAAAGATTATTGAGGAGCAATTTAGATTTTCATTTTTCAGAAACCATTTTTCTAGTTCTAAAAAATTAAAATACATGATTTAGGAATGGATATGTGGATATTTATAAAAAAATGTATAACCATTGGGATTTAATTTCATGTGTTCACATTCAATGTTCAACAACTCTCTCAACTAAATTATATTTTAGGGTCGGAATACCAAATTAATTCGACCATAAATTTTTGAAAACTAAAATAATTATGTACTCTTTTTTTAAGGAATTAACAACATAAAAAAACATACTTTTTAACATAAAATGCAATTTTGGTCATAATTATGACTTGATATAAAAAAAATTTATTTTTTCTTTGGTTTTGATTAAGTAAAAATAATATGTACCAATTGAATCAATTATCCATTATCATTAAATAAATTCACACAAAATTCTATATAATATATAGGCTTGACATTTTTAAGGTAAAATCTAATGTGTTTCAACCTATAAATATAATCATGAATTTAAGCGGTGATATAGTCATCACTTTGATTCTTTGTTGGATAAGTTTATTCTTTTGTAGACAATCTTCTCTTAATATTTATTAGATTATCTTAAATTAATCCATCAATTTAAGATAAATAGTAAAGTTACAATTAAATTGGGATATGAGAGTATATCAAAGAAGCATATACTAATATTAATTTTATTAACTTTTTTATTTAATATCACATGCTCTGGAATACATATTGAGCTATGTGAACATTCATTTTTGTCACGTCCATAAAAAGCCCAAAACTTTTTAAATAAAAAATAATAGAATTTTGAAGATGGTTTTCTAAAAATAATAAAACTAAACCAGTTGTTAAGGTTCTTAAATCTAAGCAATTAGGTTAATCAAGATTACAAAACCAAAACAAGAAGGTCAAATCAATCTTGTTAAGGTTTATAAATCTAAATGATTAGGTTAGCCAAAATTCAAAAATAATAATAAACATGTTATGTTAAGGTTCCTAAATCTAAATGACTAGGTTAACCAAAATTTAAATTTAAATTTAAAATAACCGAATTCCCAAAAAATGATTTTCAAAAATGAATAAAAAAATATAATAAAAGATAGCTTCTAGAAACTCATACATTTGTCCATAAAAACAATTAATAAAATAACTTTATTTTTATTTATTTTAGTATTTTTTGAAATTATAATATTAAATGAATAAAAATAATAAAAATGTTTTTATAGATTTTTTATAATTATTTTCTGATTTATTAAGGTAATTAAATTAAGTTGGTTAGTTAGTCTCCTTAATTTAAGTAATCAGGTTGAGAGATCAAATATCTTAATTTTAGCAATTCGATTGGTATAATTTTTATTGTAAATAGAGCTTAGGTTAAACGAAAAAAACTACACTATGAACCAGTCTGACCGCTGACCGAACTTGAAAACGGCTCTGATTTGCCGTCTTAATCGAATGAGAGTTGGACCGCTTTGAACCGGAAAAAATCTGGTCCGACCATGTTAAACCTGGTTAAACCGGGAAGTAAACCGGACGGCTCACTTAAAAATAAAAAAAATGGGACAGTGTTCTAATATTTTGTTTTACTACGATCCAAAAAAAGATAAATATGTATTATTTCAATATAATTATACATAGTTATTAATTATATAAAGCTTTACATTTATATATAACTATATATTTATAAATAAAAATTATTAATTATGTACGAAATCACTCGGTCAGATCGGACGGTTTAACCATTTAAACCAGTTAAACCTAATACGGGACCTCTGCCGGTTTGACGTCCGACTCGGGTTTCACAACACTACTATGAACACTAGAAATATGGGAAATACACTAAGAAAAAAGAGAGAAAACACTGTTGAAAAAAGCATGTGAAAAAAGAAGATGAAACATGATGAGTGAAAGTATAAGTAAAAGCGACCTAGTGTGGAGGAGAGCACATGCTTTTCTTCCATCAATGTTGACTCCAAGATTGGCCAACCAGGCTTCAAAACGCAACACAGCTATAGTGAGCCACACCATACTGAATTACTTTTGCACACATGGTGAGCAATTTCCTGTAGTCACGTTTAGGGTCTATTCGTGAACCCTCAAGCAGACAGCCAATAAGAGGCTTCCACGTGGACTCTTTCCCATCACCAGTACGTTGCAACTTCTCTAGCGAATAGAAAGATGAAACGTGGCTATCTATTTCCATCTTTATTACACTCTATCCAAACTTCAGCGTCCTATTCAAGTATATGTGTCTCTCTTTTTTTATTTTTTTTATTTCCAACTTATCATAATGCATTATTATTTAATAATCAAAATATAATTTTAACAAACCATTTTCTATTTAATAATACTCAACTGAATTTCATAAATAACAATATCAACTAACTATGTTAATATTCAAGGGGATAAATAGTAATAATAAACAACATCAAAACAATCACATTTTTAACAACTAATTAACAAACTTTTTTTTTAATAAATAGCAAAGTGATAACAAAGTCCTTTATATGTGACAATAAACTAACAAATTCTTTTTAAATTAAATAGTTATTATCACTGGCCATAATTAATTAATAATTAAAATGTTAGTTAATAAAATGTTATTTACATTGAAACTTTTTATACATACAATAACTATAATTGTCAATGTTTATAAAATCGATATATGATCTTATTTTAGGGATTAATCAAAGATGAAGAGAAGTTCACCTTAGAAGCTTTTTTCTTCTCAACTCATCTTCAAAATGTCGCGTTACGCCGCTTATTTTCACTCGATTAATTCCTAAAATCCAAAATAAACCATTTTCCATTAATTTAAAAATTAATTAAAACACTTTTTATGAATAAACACCCAAAATCAATAATTTTTACAAAAAATAAATAAATATTTTCATTAATAAAATTTGGCAACCACATAAAGGATGGAGGGACCTTCGCCTTGTGGGTCTCTTTCCTCTCAACTCATCCTTCGGACATTCACACTATACCGTTTTTGTCCTTAATTAAAATACTCAACCAACAAACATTTTTTACTAAAGAATTACGTAGCTTGATTCTCTATCTAAATTAGGGATATGTATGACCAAAGTCCATCTTGTCAAGCACAATAACAAAAAATAAATAAATTTGTTCCTTTTAATAATTAATTAAATAACCCAATTAAATTTGAAAAATATTAAAGTCATATAATTTAATGAAGGGTACCGCCTAAGGCGGGCGGGTAGGGTGCTAATATATTCCCTGCCCTGTAACCCACTCCCGAACCTAAATATAAAAAATCCAAAACCTCAACATGATTAGGCTTAAAATATTTTTCTACATTTTTAACTATAAAATGTAGTGTCGACTCTAATAAGGTCGTGCAACCAAATATCGGAGCACGACAGCTGCCGACTCCACTAGGGACTTTTTTAGAGATTCTGACCCATAATTTTTAAAATGTAAGACTAATTATTTATTTAATTTTTTATCTAGTTATTTAATTTTTATTTTCTAACAATAAAACTATTTGTAGTTATTTATTGCTATTAATTGTGTGTTTGTATATAATGTATGATATATTTGGTGATTGTGATTATATTTCATGTACACTAGTTTTGGAATACACATATGCCCTACACCTGGATATTAGTGATACATTTTTGGATAGCAGAGGCACTAACCTCACTAGTCATGGCATTTGCCGTTTCTAAGTGTTGGTGATGTGGACCACTCAAATTGTTACTAAATATAATTAGCCGCTTGAGTTGGGCTCTTGCTTCTAACCCCATAATACTTGGGTTTCTCTTTTGAGAGAGATGCAGTATGAGCACCTTATAGGGAGTCCAAAGCTTGCTAATGCGTCCATTGTATCTTAGAACTCTACCCTAGGATGATGTTCCTTAAATAATAAAAAAGCTCATGTAGGTATACATATTGAGAAACTTGAGAAATGTATCATGTTATATTATATCACAACATTTGGGACTCTTGTCCCCAAAAATAAAAAAAGCATTTAAAAAAATATGGGTAACTCACCTTTACCCCAAGTTAGTCTGAACGATAGAAAATAATTTCAAAAAATATAAATAGATACATTTTAATTGTAATGATGGCTAAACCAACCCCAAGATAGGGTTCATTACCTTAAAGGGTATGTATTTTGCATTTTTAGACATTTCAATCATCATACATTAATAAAAACACATTATTCAAAAAATTCATTCATGGATGCTTAAACATAAAAAGTACATATTCAAATATTTACTCACTCATTCATTCAATTATCCATGCATTTATGTATTCAAAAAAATAAAAATCTCCATTGATTGACTTGTACATTCAAAAATAAATCTATTGATTGACTTATGCATTCATTCAAGCAGTCAAAAAGAATGTTTTTTATTGATTGACTTATACATACATTCATACATACATAGATATATGGAAATCCATCATCCACTACTTATGCATGCATTCATTCACTTATCATAAATACATACATTAGAAAGCATACCATTCAAAAAATTCCTTCTATCCATGTATATGCTAACTCAAAAAAAAAACTATCATTTAAAACAATTCATTCATGCGTGCATATAAGAAGAATATATTACTCATACATTCTTTTAATCAGCTATCCATATATGTATGTTTAAAACAATACATCATTCATACATTTTCTTATCTATATACTCATCCATTTACTCATGCCTCAAAAAAAAAAATTCATGTAAAAAAAAAATACAAATAGCTCAAATTTTTATTCCCTCATCGACTCATACTTATTCATGCATTCAAAACGAAAAAATAAAAAAAAAAATACATCATTTGAACATTCATTGACTTATGGCTTCATATATTCATTAAAAAAAGTACATTACTCACACATCATTCATGCAATCAAAAAGAAAAGTCATTCTTTCATTCAATCATACATTCAAAAATAAAAAAATTGATTGACTTATGCATTCATTCATCACATAAAAAATAACAATCATCATTATCTGGCTTATGCATTTATTCATCCATTCACTCAATTATCTATGCATACATTATTCATACATTCTTCTACTTATTCATTCATTAATTCATGCATACATGCATTTTAAAAAAAAATTATACATTCATTAAAAAATAAAAGTACAATAATCATACATTCAACTACATTTTTATTCATTCACTCTATCATTCTAGAAAATTCATTCATGTATTCAGAAAGAAAAGTAGTCATTCGTTGACTTAGGCATTCATTCATGCATAATAAATTATTAAGCATTCATTCACTCATGTATACATGCAATTTAAAAAATTAACACATTACTCATACATACACTCACTTATGCATACATTCATCAAAAAATAAAAATAAATTATTCAAAATATTCTATTTCACACATTACCATTTTAATTTCGTTGCACCCATTGTCACAAACCTTCTTATCTCATCATAAAAAGACAAAAAACATTTCATACATCTTCATGCATTCAAAGTTATATGTATCATAAATTGCATTTTTTCTAAGAGTCTCGTGCACTAAAAAAAGAAAATTACATGCATTCCATAGTTGCATCCCATGTGTTTTCATGTGAATTTGCATTCTCACAACATTCATACATCCCAAATAAATCAAGTGCATCCTCACATGCACGTCATGCATTTTAAGATAGTATGAGCTCAAAGTTAGCGTACTTGCATTTCATGCATCATTTTGAGATATAGGTTGCCTTTCAATCTATGTAAAAATTGTTTCATTTCATGCATATCATGCATCAATAAGAAATCATTTTTCCGCATGCATTTCATGATCTCATTGCTAAGGACACTGATCAATTGAAGATTGGTTTTAGGAACAATACTGCTAGACTCGGCTGAAAGCAATCAATATTGAAACTGAAGACATTCAAGAAGATAGAGAACTCTCAATTTGTGGTTGAGTCCATACTCGATAGTGCATTGTGTTCAACCCTAGCTAAATTGGAGACCAATTTGAAAAATTCTCCTCATTTGAGGACCTCAGTCAAGGCTAAACAATTCATGCATTCACTCAGAAAGATTTATTTTGAAATGCATATATTTTTAACAAGTATATACTAATACATTGATCATTCAAATTTCATCATCTCATACATCATCCTACCATCCCACACTACACTCTACCAATCATATTTACCAAAAAAAGAAAAAAAAACATAACCAAATATCACATAACCAAATAAAATTAATCTATGCATTACTATGAGATATTTGATTCAAAAATAAAATGGAATATGATGCAAATGTAAGAACCCAAAAAATGATGTACATCTTCAGGCAAGGAGATATCCCTAGTTACCCCATTTGAGCCTAGACATCATGGAAGGAGGTAATCTTTTAATAAACCCTCAACGTTTCAATAGCCCGGGAGGGTAGTTTTTCAACCGCTTTTCCTTGATATTCAACTATTAAAAGGAAAAATGTATTTTTTCACAATACATGTGGCCGAAGGATAAGAAGATACAAAGAGCATTCATCTGCTTAAAGTGCAAAACAAACAAAAGCAACAAAAGAGAGAAAAACAAAAGTCCGCTGAAAATCTTCAATTAATAGCTTAGGAAAAAGTTAGGACAAAGTAAAGTGCAACATGAAAAAATTTCGCCTAAATCTTAGTTCATTCTTATCTAGAAAATTCTCTTAATAGTTGAATGTCATGCTAGAAAACTACTGAAAAATAAGAAAAATAAGAAAGGTGAAAGGCGAGTATGGGAAATACAAGTTTTGAGCCTTATATCCTTTTCTTGAAAACCCTTAACCTAACCACGATACAAGCTTAAAAGGACCTTGTTGAGAACTTAATTGCCTAAGATGCGCATCATGACAAAACAAAATGTTGACTCCACAAATCTCATAAAAATTTGATAAAATATCTCATCTTTAGTGCATAAGTTAAAATTCATTATCACCATCATATCAACACAAGCTCAAACACAAATTAAATATCATCAACCACAATCAAAGCACAAAGACAAGCTCAACCTTATATCCTTTATAAGTTCGTCATTCATAAGTGTTGAAAGATATTTTTGAGAGAGATTACTTTCCCTCTCAACGAATCGTTCCTTAGCAAGGTGTCGATTTGTTGAGAGGTTATTAATCTCATTTTCAATGTGATTCCTTTTTATTTTGATTAAGTAAGAGAACTTGGTTTTACTCTTTGCTCACCATCTCGACTTTGTTGAAATAAATTCCAACGCCGGTATAATGGCTTCAAGAATATTCCATTTACAACTTACTTCTTTAATAATCATGTAAATAAGTCATTCCT
>NC_032017.1:7344722-7351184 GCF_001865875.1 Lupinus angustifolius | reverse complement strand
AAACTAAGTAGTACAACTACTTCTTAGTTTATTTGTTAAGTGTTTGAGACAAGTAATTTTATTGACTTGAAATCATTTTTTAGGTGATCAATCTAAAAAGAACATTAAGTCTTCTCAAACAAATAAAATTAACCAAAGCATCAACTTGAATGATTAAAATTCAAACTTTTGTAAATTAAGAAGAAGTAGAAATTACATAACTTTATTCAAATGAGAGTACAAAATTGATTTTTTTTGCATCCCATTTGCTTTCTCCTTTTCTCATCTTGAATTATAAACTAAAACTACAAACTTACTTGAAATTAAAGCTCTAAACTAAGAAATGAAGAGAGAACTTCATAGAGAGGTTTCTAGTGAGAGATTTCTTTGTTTCAAGTGTTTTTGATATATTTTGCTCGAATGAAATTGTCTCTTATTTATAGGCCTCTCTGCTGGACTGCTGAGCTGCTTGGCTGGACCGCTAAGCAGCGACCAAACCCTTCAGCATGGGTTTGGTCCCTTGACCAAGTAGCTTAGTCACCTCCTTGTGCTTGACTCATCAAAGCTAGTTGTGGACTATGAAACCAGTTATTGTGAGCGACTTCTGAAAAGCCTATGGTGGGCTACTTGAGGTGAGGTCATGGATGACCTCATGTTTTGCTTGATGGTTAAGTCAAGTCTGGTGCACACCGCTCAGCGCACCTGCTTCACCACTAAGTTGCTCATTCAACAGCTTCTGACCGTGTTGACTGGGACGTGGCCTGGTGCTTGCTGATCTGGTCAGGATTCTGGTTCTCCACGGAGCTGCTTGTTCAGCAGCTTGGGCTTGTGCCAAGCTCATGTCTCACCGTGTCAAGCTAAATTTCTGACTGTGTTAGGTCTAGTCTGGTGCTAGGCTGAGCGGCTAAGCAGGTCCGCTTAGCTACCTGGTTGAACATCTTGATCTTTGACTTCTTTTTCTTTGTTGACCATGAGTCTTTCTTTCTTCTTCATTCTAAATCCTATAAAATACATAAAAAAAAGAAATACACATACAAATATACAAGATTGTGATATTTTATACAAAAATTATTGTTTTAAGTTGGTTTTTCTCAATTATGCTTAAGATAAGTGCCATAAAAGTGTATGAATTTTAGGTATGTTTGGCACTTATCAAACTCCCACCAACTTAAAACTTTGTTTGTCCTCAAACAAAAGGTGAAAAATATCCAAAAACTAATTTGGCTAAAAATGATGATGATGATCAATATGATTTCAAATGTATAAGCATATCAACAAATATAGTTTTCAATGAGATTTTTCATGATTTATGAATTTGACACATAATGCTTCAAACCAGAAATCAGTGCTTTTGTTTATCAAAATTGTGTAACAATTGACCTAAGGAAATATTTTTCTAACCAAAAAGTGTTTCTTTGCACACAAGTTCAAAGTTGGAACTTTTTAAGGGTAAGTGTTTC
This sequence comes from Lupinus angustifolius, assembly GCF_001865875.1. Classification (NCBI taxonomy): domain Eukaryota; kingdom Viridiplantae; phylum Streptophyta; class Magnoliopsida; order Fabales; family Fabaceae; genus Lupinus; species Lupinus angustifolius. Next base: position 7,349,745 of record NC_032017.1, on the reverse strand, counting down.
ACTCAAAATTCTCAAACATTTGTTTGTAGTGATTTGAATTTTTTTTCATCTCACCTATTTTTAAATTGCATAATTAATCAAAGATCACTAAGGTCTTCTTTTTGGTTGTAATGAGGTTTGGTTTGGATAATAGTTTTTCTAGATTTTCAAGGCTAAGTTTAAAAGGAGAGCATTTTTGAAATTTTTCTCAATGGAATATTTTACTCTTCTTTTTCCCATTATTGTTTTCCAACCTCTTTTACTTCTTTGAACCTTGGCTTCTATTTTTCTCAATCTCTTTGTTTCTTTTTTTTTTTTGAAGATTGAGTTTTTCCTTTTCTTTCTCAAATGTTGATTCTCACTCATAAGTTTGGTTCACTCCCTCACTTGGTTTGGATCACACTTTTTTGATGAAAAAAATGTTTGCAAAGATCTTGTTACATAAAATTGAATTTTCAAATTGCAAAAATATTCAAATTATGACATTATGTGACTTTTTCCCCAAAAATTTAGCATACATCTCATTTTGCTCAATCAAAGCTTAACTTAAAGTATGCTTAACATTCTTAATCATGTGATTATGATTCAATTTTTTTTTTGTTTTAGCCATTTTTTTCGGTTTTGAATTTTATTTTGAGTTTTTGAACAAACAAATTTACTTTTTACATTTTTACACAATCTTAGACAAGAAAGAAATTTTTTTAAATTACATCAAGTCTTGTCCCCCTTTTTAAATGTAGACTTGTCCTCAAGCCTTAATTTTTTTTTTGGGATTTACTTGATATGATTTAAAAAATTTGTTTAGTTTTTTCTATAAAAAATAAAATATATATATATGATGAAAGAAATAATTTTTTACCACATACTGGATTGCCTTCATGTTAGCGCTCTTTTAACATCAGTAGCTTGACATCAGATTTCGGACGAGATTATGCTGACTGATCATCGATGATGGGGCCTGATTCATCACCCAAATAAGGTTTTAACCTCTGTCCGTTTACCACCCAAGTTGCTTTTGTCTTGGGGTCTTTCAACTAAACTGCTCCATATTCTTTTACTTCATTAATGACAAATGGCTTTGTCCATCTGGTCTTGAATTTTCCTGGAAGTATTTTGAGCCTTGAGTTGAATAAAAGTACCTTTTGCCCTTAATAGAAGTTTTTCTTTTTAATTCTGGAGTCATGGTACTTTTTTGTTTTCTCCTTATACAGTCTCGAGGATTCATATGTTTGGAACCGCATTTCTTCCAATTGATGTAGTTGATCCTCTATTTTAATTTCTGCATCCTTTAAATCAAAGTTTAGAAATTTGAGAGCCCAATAGGCTTTATGCTCCAATTCAACTAGTAGATGACAAGTTTTGCCATAAACAAGGTGATATGGAGTTTTTCCTATTGGTGATTTAAATGCAGTTCTATAGGCCCAAAGAGTATCATCCAGTTTTTGTGCCCAGTCGTTTCTTGAAGCATAGACTGTTTTTTTTCCAAAATTCTTTTTAATTCTCTGTTTGATACTTCTGCTTGGTCATTAGTTTGTGGGTGATAAGGCGATGCTACCTTGTGTTTAACATTATAAAATTCTAGGGTTCTTCTTAATTGAGAATTTATAAAATGAGATCCCCCATCACTTATTAATACTCTTGGTGTGCCGAAACGAGTAAAAATATTCTTTTTCAAAAAAATTTATCACAGTTTTCGCATCAGCTTTGGAAAATAAACTAAGTATTCACAAATTCTTGAGGAGACAAGATCAGTTTGAATAAGGAAAAGATTTCTTAACTTCTTATGAGTTTGAACTACTTAGACAAGTTCTTATGTTTTACTTTGATTAACTCCAAACACCAAGTTCTAAAATCCTCCTTTTAGTGTATGTCCTAAAATGGTAGAATGATAATCACTTATATTTATTACTAAACAATATTACGTCCATAAAGAGACTAGGTTGTCACACCCTAGTCATTGGCGACTCTAATATTAATGTAGTAATGAATATAAGATCTTAAGAAAAGTATGCTTAACTTGGCAAATAAACTAAGTAGTACAACTACTTCTTAGTTTATTTGTTGTGTTTGAGACAAGTAGGATTGGATGCTTTTGAGTTCCAAATGAGAGTACAAAATTGATTTTTTGCATCTCATTTGCCTTCTCCTTTTCTCCTCTTGAATTCTAAACTAAAACTACAAACTTACTTGAAATTAAAGCTCTAAACTAAGAAATGAAGAGAGAACTTCAGAGAGAGGTTTCTAGTGAGAGATTTCTTAATTTCAAGTGTTTTTTATATATTTTGCTCGAATCAAATGGTCTCTTATTTATAGGCCTCTCTGCTGGACCGCTGAGGTGCTTGGCTGGACCGCTAAGCAGCTGACCAACCCCTTCAGCATGGGTTTGGTCCCTTGACCAAGTAGCTTAGTCACCTCCTTGTGCTTGACTCATCAAAGCTAGTTGTGGGTTTTGAAACCAACTATTGTGAGCTACTTCCGAAAAGCCTATGGTGGGCTACTTGAGGTGAGGTCATGGATGACTTCATGTTTTGCTTGATGGTTAAGTCAATTCTGGTGAACACCGCTCAGCGCACCTGCTTCACCGCTAAGCTGCTCGCTCAACAGCTTCTGACCATGTTGACTAGGACGTGGCCTGGTGCTTGCTGATCTGGTCAGGAGTTTGGTTCTCCAATGAGTTGCTTGGTTGGACCGATGAGCTGCTTGGTTGGACCGCTGAGCTGCTTCTTCAGCAGCTTGGACTTGTGCCACACTTATGTTTGACCGTGTCAAGTTGAATTTCTAACCGTGCCAGGTCTAGGCTGGTGCTAGGCTGAGCGGCTAAGCAGGTCCGCTCAGCTGCCTGGTTGAGCAGTTTGGTCCAGGTCAGGTTGGTGGCCAGGTCAAGCTGATGTCCAGGTCAGCTCAGCGGGGCTTGTCCCACGCTTAGCTGCCTGGTTGAACATCTTGATCTTTGACTTCTTTTGCTTTGTTGACCATGAGTCTTTCTTTCTTCTTCATTCTAAATCCTATAAAATACATAAAAAAGAAATACACATACAAAAACAAGATTGTGATATTTTATATAAAAATTATTGGTTTAAGTTGTTTTTTCTCAATTATGCTTAAGATAAGTGTCATAAAAGTGTATGAATTTTATGTATGTTTGGTACTTATCAATAAGCCAAACAGAAATTCAATTCTATCATAACCATCATCACCATATCTACCCAAGCCAAACCCAAAGTAAATTTTATCATCACTACCACATCACCACTCATAGCCCAAACACTTACCAAAATTTGCATGATCATTGTTTTAGAAAAAATTATGCATGAAATAAAGAGCAATAAAGGCAAAGAAAAATTGGAAGTCTCTCAAACTAGGGCATGTTTTAAGATGATTCATGGTCTAAAGCCTTACAGTCCAAGTTTACCAAATCAATTTGAATAGAAGAATGACTCGGATTATCTCACACTGGGGCAGTAGAAGGTCACAAGAAGCCCAAAGTAGGGCAATTTTTGGACTCGATCTCATTTTCTTGTGAAAGTTTATAAAAAACATAAAACTAGGCAATTGTGAAGTGAATTTTTATGATTCAATAAGTTGATTCGATCACAAAAAGCCAAAATCCCTCAAATAAGAAGGAGAATGGTCTTAAGTTATCACCATCAAGAACAACTTCCACATTGGCTCAAAGAAGTCTTCATGTGCTTCATACCAAATAAAGTCATCACATATGAGGGTGTTTAGAAAAACAAAAAAATCAATGAAAAATAACAAAGAAAAAATAGCAAAGAAAAAAATAAAAAAATAGTGCTAGGTTGAAAACCCTCATTGGCAACCTAGGAAAAGGAGAGAAGTTCTAAGTCGAAAACCTACAAAAGGGGGCTTAGAGTCATAATAAAATGAGAGAACTCTCAACAGAAGCCTACATAAGGTATTCTAGGTAAAAATTAGGAAAAATTAAATGAACACCCTCAAAGTGAAGACTTAATACTATTCATCCCCAATCACCCAAACTGAAGCAAATTTATGAGCAATACCACTTGGATGAAGACAAGAGTTCAAAATAAGGACACTAGGGTAGTGTTATTGTCACAAGAAAACCAACGCTCTAGCAAGAAGTCTTCAGCTAACCTACACTGGGATAGTATGACTGATTTTAGTCATTATCCTCAAGATCATACCAGAGCGGTTTATGGATCACCTGGAGAGAAAGACACCTTCAAGTAAACTAGGAAATTTTTTTGATGAAACAAAACTATGATACTAATCAACATCAAGCAACAAGAGCAACTCCAGTCGAGTCTATAAAATTTGATGAGTTCCATCCAAAAATAAATCATTAGTGATACATTAAATATTAGGGAATGATCCTACTCATCATTTCATGACACTCAAACAAGACATATAGTACTCATATATGACATACATACATTACAGCATAACTATATCTAGCAATGCATAATCACATTCATACACTAATCATTATAGGGCAAACAAACAAAATATTGCATTACATATAACCCAATATTCAAACATGCATCCTTACATTATTCTACCAATAAGTATAAACAAATAAACATTGCTTTGCATATAACCAAGCATTCAAACATGCATCCCTACATTATTCTTCTAATAAGCACAAACAAAACATTGCATTACATATAACCAAGCATTCAAACATGCATCCATGCATTATTCTTCTAATGAACACAAACAAACAAAACAGTGCATTGCATATAACCAAACATTCAAACATGCATCCCTATATTATTCTTCCAATAAGCACAAACAAATCATTGCATTGCATATAACAAAACATTCGAACACACATCTCTACATCATTCCTCTAATAAACATATACAAACAAACCAAAAATTGCATATCATACATTTCTACACAATGTATGCATTAACAATCAGTGTGAAACATTACATTCCGTAAGTGAATTTTCTTGCTTCACAAGAAAAACCTCCTTATGGCAACACGGGTGCCTTAGCAAATCCCTGATTCTCTATGGCAGCACGGGTGCCTCAGCAAATCCCTGATTCTCTATGGCAGC
>NC_032017.1:7342356-7344622 GCF_001865875.1 Lupinus angustifolius | reverse complement strand
CAAAATTTGTATATAAATGCTCAATTGATTCTTGTAGGAAATAGTATAAATCCACTCCGCTCCCTAAGGACGATAATCTGGCACCTTACCGGACTTTATTACTTGTGTGATACGGTACACTTGCCGTTACAAAAATACCTAACAAGTTTTTGGCGCCGCTGCTGGGGAGCATCGAGCGATTTATATTAGTTCTTTATAGATTCGATTGAGAGTTGTACATAGTTATTCTTTAATTATTATTTTTTTCTGAATAGCTAACCCTTGTGCTAACTTCTACAATAGTTGTCTTATTTATGCTTTTGCAAGGAAAAGCTACTGACAAGCAATTGGAGTACAATCCTGAAATTGAGAAGTCAGCGAAGAGCAATCGAAAGAAAGCGAAAGCTAAGAAGAAGAACCAAGGTATTACAGAAGCACAGTGTAGCTCTAAACAGTCTGAAGATTCAGAGCCTAAATTTAAATCAAATCAAATGGAGAATAATGCTGCAGAAAATAATCAAAGGCCTAATCCTCCAATGAGGACTTTAGGCGGTTATGCCATGTACCAGGGCCCAAGGCACTTTTCGAGTATTGTTATCCCTCAAACAGATAGGACTGTGGAAATCAAGCCAGCCTATTTGAATCTGGTGAGTGCTCACCAATTCACAGGAAAAGATTATGAAGATCCGTACGCTCACCTTGATAATTTCTATGAATTGGTGGCCACAATGGGTTATAATGATGCTCAGAGGGAAGCTGCTTATATGATGCTATTCCCCTTCTCCTTGTTGGGTGAAGCTAGAGAGTGGTTGAAATCTCATCCAACTCAGAGTTTGACGAGTTGGAGTGACTTGGAGTCCAAGTTTTTAACAAGATTTTTTCCACCAGCTAGGTATGTACATGCCAAGTTTGAGATATCCACCTTCAGGCAGGGGACTGATGAAGCATTTTATGAAGCTTGGGAACGTTTTCAGGCATTACTCAGGAAATGCCCGAATCATGGTTTTGAAGATATTGATCAATTAAACATCTTCTGCAATGGGTTGAAACCAGAAACGAAGATGATTCTAGATGCTGCAGCTGGTGGTACTATGATGTCGGTGGATGCCGAACAGGCAACTAGAATTATCACTGCTCTATCTGCTACAGACAGACAAGCTCAGCATAACAGAAGGACATTGCAGAAGCGAGGGGTGTTGGATTTAAGTACTTCTGATGCAATTCTAGCTCAGAATAAGATTTTAACTCAACAAATTGAGGCATTAACCAAAAAAATGACTAAATTGTCTCAACAACTTAATGTGGTTCAGACTCCTCCAGTCCATCAGCAGGTCTTATGTTGCGAATATTGTGGTGGTGATCATGTCAGTGGTCATTGTTCAATGCATAGTAACAGACCAGAAGAAGAAGTTCAGTATGTCAATAATCCACCTCGTCAGGGTAATTTCCCTAACAACCCTTCGTTCAACAACTAGTTTTTACAGGGGTGGAGGGGAAATCAGAATCAGAATCCTAATTTCGGGTGGAGGCAAGAAGCTGGACCATCTAACCGACAACCACCATGTCATTCTTCATATCAGCAAGGTCAACATCCACCAATGCATGAGCGACAAACAAAATTAGAGGAAACATTAGAAAAATTCATGCAGGTCTTTATTTCCAATCAGAAAAATACTGACGCATCCATCAGGAATCTAGAGACTCAAGTGGGTCAGTTGGCCAAGCAAATGGCAGAGCAGAATGCAGACAGACAGCAATTTTCCGCTAACACTCAGACCAACCCGAAAGAGCACTGCAAATCTATCACTACCAGAAGTGGTAAGGTTATCGGTAAAAGCATTGGCGAGAATTTAGCTGTTGAGCAAGAAGTATTGCGTAGAAATGAAGTCGGAACATCCGAAAAAGTAAACAGAGATATACATAAAGGTAAGGAGGTAGAACATGAGGAAGGTGATATTACTACTACTGTTACAAGGGAGAATGATGATGAAAAGAAAACTGAATTACCTCAGTTGAAGGATCTCCCTTATCCAAAACGTCCTTCCAAGAAAGATAAAGAGCGCCAGTATGCGAGATTCTTAGATTTATTCAAGAATCTCCAGATCAACATTCCTTTTATGGAAGCTATGGAACAAATGCCTGTTTATGCAAAATTCATGAAGGATTTGTTGACAAAGAAAAGAAAAATGTCAGAAGAAACTGTAACATTGGAAGCCGGGTGCAGTGCTATATTTCAGAAGTCTTTGCTTGTAAAGACTAAAGATCCAGGCAGTTTCACAATACCAGT
>NC_032017.1:7341865-7342256 GCF_001865875.1 Lupinus angustifolius | reverse complement strand
AGAAAGGATTGGTCTCTCAAGTTGGATGATGCACTCTGGGCTTACCGCACTGCTTTTAAAGCTCCAACTGGACTATCTCTGTTTCAGCTGGTATACGGGAAGGCTTGTCATTTGCCTGTTGAGCTTGAGCACAAGGCATTCTGGGCCCTCAAGTTCTTCAATCTGGATGTAAAGGCATCAAGTGATCATAGGAAGCTGCAACTTCAACAATTGGACGAGATGAGACTTAGTGCTTATGAGTCTTCCAAATTGTACAAGGAAAAGGTCAAGCTTTATCATGATCAGAAGATCAGAAAACAAGATTTTCGGGTGGGTCAGACTGTTTTGCTGTTCAATTCTCGGATGAAATTCTTTCCGGGCAAGTTGAAGTCAAAATGGTCAGGACCATTTT
>NC_032017.1:7340735-7341765 GCF_001865875.1 Lupinus angustifolius | reverse complement strand
AAAAAAAAAAAAAAAAGAAGAAAAAGGGGGTGAGAAAACTCAGAGAAAGAATTTCCTCGCTCAGGCGAGACCCAGATTTGGCTTTTTCGCTTGAGCGAAATATCCTCACTCAAGCGGTAAAAAAACTTTTGTTTACTGTTTCTCGTCGCTCAAGCGAGAATTCCTCGCTACAGCGAGAGAAACAGGTGGGAAACTCTGATTTTTTCGCTTAAGCAAGAGTTCTCTCGCCCAAGCGAGATCTCAACAGTCACCTGTATGCATGCTCGCCCAAGCGAGATCTCAACAGTCACCTGTATGCATGCTCGCCCAAGCGAGAATACCTCGCCCAGGCGAGAGGCCCACGAGTTGGTTCTTTAAATTGGACAGAAAAGAGATTAAGGTTCATCCTCTCTTTCCTCATTCTCCAACCACGAAGAGCAATTCGTGTTTCCTCTCAAATTTCTTGCATATCTTCATCATCAATCATCTAAGAAGCATTCACATCATGACCGGACAACTGAGAAAGAAAACAGTGGCCAACAAGCCACACCCTCCCCCGAAGAAACTCAGAGGTACATCAGGTTCACTACCACCAGTGGAGTTCGATCGTTCCAAGTTCAGGAAGAAAGGGAAACAGGAACGATATAACTTGCTGCTTAATTGGATTTTCGTCCCTGAAAGACGAGTGGAACTGGAAGCGGATGAATATCCTGCTTTCATGACACCTCTACATGCACTGAAGTGGGGTGTGGTGGCCAAGCCACATGCCAAGTTTGACCCTGAAGTGGTGCGCGAATTCTATGCTAATGCGTATCCATTGGAAGGGGAGGAGTTTGTCAACCAATCCTGGGTGAGGGGAAAGATTATCCTTTTTGATCGGGATACAATCAACACTTTGCTGAATAACCCGTTTGAGGCTCAAGAGGGGGTTCTGTGTGAATATCACCAAGCAATTATCGACCAGGAGTTCACTCCGGACAATGCTGCTGCGTTATTATGTGTACCTGGGCGTTCTTATAGCTGCAACAATGATGGACAGCCTCTTCGTATT
>NC_032017.1:7339160-7340635 GCF_001865875.1 Lupinus angustifolius | reverse complement strand
TGAGCATATTGCACTTCAAAACGAGGTGTTGCGACAAGGACAAGTATTCCGGCAACAAGGATTGTTTTCTGCATTTCAATTCTTAAGTCCAGGGAACCAATTCTGGGGTTCCACAGATACGTTCACTCAACAATTTCCTTGGCCTGGGGTCATGCCTAACTTTTCGGAGGGGGCAGGAGCTTCGGGATCGGGATATGCTGGAGCTGAGACAGAGGATAATGATGGCGATGGAGATAATAATGAGGAGGATGATTTTATGGCTTCATGAGCATCAGGATGATATCAAAAACAAAAAGACTGGTTTTTCTGTACTCTTAGTTGTTTACATGTTTATGTTCTGTTTAGATTGTATGTGTAGGTTGTCTGTTTAGGTTTTTTGTTTAGGATGTAGGTAATTTGTGTATTTTGTGTTTTTGTACTATGTGATGAGTATGTTTGGTTCAAGCTGAGTAACATCTGTAGTGAATGAAAACAAAATCTGGTAAAATGTTTTAGACTATCCAAGTATGCTTGCTAGAAACATGTGAGAAAAGTTATGATTCTGTGATTGTGATTAATTAGAGCTCTTAAGTCAATTGTTTCGGGGTATGAATGTTGACTCAAACGCAGACTGAATAGGTGGAATAATGAGCAGTTAGTCAAAGGAATATGACCTTAAACCTGGTGAGAGAATATATCTATACACAGATGAGTAATTTTGCTGGAATTGCATTAATTAGCTTTGCCTGATTTTTGGTTGTCATTAAATAGGGAATACCATGGAGATGACTAAGGCCTAGTTTAGGATAGTCGAGCTACAGCCAGAAAGCCAACCCATATTAATCATGAACCCATTTGTTTTGTAACCCCTTGAGCTGAAATGAAATTTTCTATGTTTTGAGAATCATGCACCTAAACCTTAATAACATACTTCAGTTTCCATACCTTTGGAGACAGATCATTAGTGCATATGATGTCTAAGTGTAATGGTGGGTTTACAATGTGGATGTACATCTGAGTTGGAATGTGACTCTTTCTTCAAGCATAAGACCATGAGGCAACAAAATGTTAATCTTAAAAAAAAAAAAAGAGAAAACCACAAGGAAAACTCAAAATATAAGAGTCAATTGAAGAAGGAGAACCACAAGGGTGGTTGATAGTAAGAGTGTGGGGTGGTACAGAAATTTGGAAAACAAAAAGTAAAATGTGAACAATCAAAGGAAGTATTTGTATGCACTAATGATTTGTTTTCCTCTTTGTATCCGAGAAAAACCAAGTTCTTTGTAGCCTAACCTCATTACAACCTTATGTTAAGTCCTTAAGATCCATGGTTAAACCTTTGTACATGGCTTGACTGAAATGAAAGGCAAAGTCAAATTAAATGGATCCAGCAAAAGAATTGAGTGAAACACTTAACCTGTGAGAACGAGAGAATTCCTCTGATCTAACTGAGTAGTTATTCCTTCTATTCAGTTTGGAATTGAGTTGCATGAAAA
>NC_032017.1:7332854-7339060 GCF_001865875.1 Lupinus angustifolius | reverse complement strand
AATTTTGTATATAAGTGCTCAATTGATTCTTGTAGGAATTAGTATAAATCCACTCCGCTCCCTGAGGACGATAACCTGGTACCTTACCGGACTTTATTACTTGTGCGATACAGTACACTTGCCGTTATAAAAATATCTAACTTCTTAAAAGTGTTGTGTTGAGGTTAGTTGGAGGAGGCTTATCCTTATGCCTTATAAGCCCTTATGGATGAGTGGATAGTGTTATCCTATCCTGGATAACACTATTCTCATCCTACCTTATTCTCCTCCACCTTTACACTTGAAAACCTGTTGCTCTACAAATGGGGACCATAACCCATAAAAGTAACCCCGTAGTGGTTACTACTTTAGTTGCAATAATTCTGATTCAGTCCCTTCATCAAATCAGAAATTGCCTGAAGGTATCTACACTTATTATTATTTCATGACACATATGCCCTTAGCCACCAAATTAATTACTTAAGATCATTTTATATTTTGGCTAATTACATAATGGCCATAACACATTTATAGAATTATATTTGTGACCCATAAATTGTCAGAAATTCCAACAATCTCCCACTGGTCACACATATGATTCTCCGTACGTATTATCCTTATTGCGCACTTAATTGGCATTATGACTTAGGCATATCCAAATTATCCCGTCCATTAGTCCTGTCTCCATATCGAACCACAGTGAACTTCGCCATATCAATCATGGCTAATTCAACAATGATCACCAACATTGACACAACTAAATGACATAGATACATCATGAAATGTGTAGCATGAAAATTACATGAATATGATCTGTACATGTCAATTTTCAACTGGTCCTACTTACCTTTAGTGAGATCCTTAACAATAACATAAAAACTTTATTGTACAAAGTATAATGACAGAATACCAAACTGAATGATTAATCAACTGAAGTTTGAATACAAAGTATCCATACATAATACTGAAATTACATAGAACATAATGAAATGTGCGCACTTTCTAACTCCCACTAAACCAAAATATCCTCACACTGTAGAACACCTATGTGAGCAGCATGCTCATGAAATACCTTGGGTGTGATAGCTTTTGTAAGAGGATCCGCAATCATGGAGTTAGTACCTAAATGTTATATGGAAAGCTGTCCACTTTCTACCTTCTCTTTAACAACTAGGAACTTAATGTCGATGTGTTTCGACTTTGCCGAACTCCTATTGTTGTTGGAGAACAACATGGCTGATTTATTGTCACAATATAACTTCATTGGTCTTTCAATCCTTTCCACAATCCGCAGCCCAGTGACAAAATTTCTCAACCATGATGACTGAAGTGATGCCTCATAACATGCTATATATTCTGCTGCCATGGTGGATGAAGCTACAAGGTTTTGCTTGGCAGAACGCCAAAAAACCGCACCAGCAGCTAACATAAAAACATAGCCCGAAGTAGATCGTCTACTATCTTGGCATCTCGCAAAATCGGAGTCAGAATACCCAATGATCTCTAATTGGTCTGATCTCCTATATGTGAGCATATAGTCTTTTGTTCTCTTTAAGTACCTCATGACCCTTTTGGCTGCTTTCCAATGGTCCATTCCTGGATTACTCATATATCTGCCTAAAACCCCAACTATGAACGCTATATCCGGACGCGTACATACTTGAGCATACATAAGACTCCCTACAGCTGATGCATAAGGGATCTTTTGCATTTCCTGAATTTCCAGATTTCCTTTAGGGCACTGATTGAGACTAAATTTGTCTCCCTTAGCAACTGGAGTATCCATTACTTTACAGTCCTGCATGCCATACCTTTTGAGCACCTTTTCTATATAGCTCTTTTGTGATAATCCAAGAATACCCCGAGATCTGTCTCGGTGTATCTGGATTCCTAATACAAATGAAGCTTCACCAAGATCCTTCATTTCAAAATTACCGGATAGAAATGTCTTGGTTTCTAACAAGGTACCCACATCATTAGTGGCAAGCAGTATGTCATCCACATACAAGAGCAAGAAAATATACTTGCTCCCACTGAACTTGTGATACACACAATCTTCAACTGAATTCATCTCAAAACCAAAAGAGAGAATCACCTCATGAAATTTGTGGTACCATTGACGAGACGCCTGTTTTAGCCCATAGATGGATTTTGTCAATTTGCAAACCATATTCTTTCGGTCTCCCGTTACAAAGTGTTCTGGTTGCACCATATAAATCTTTTCATTAATGTTTCCATTTAGAAAAGCTGTTTTGACATCCATCTGATGAAGCTCCAAATCATAATGTGCTACAAGAGCCATGATTGTCCTAAGAGAGTCTTTCGATGAAACCGGAGAGAAAGTCTCTTTATAGTCAATCCCTTCCTTCTGAGTAAAACCCTTAGCTACAAGACGTGCCTTATACCTCTCCACATTACCATTAGAATCCCGCTTGGTCTTAAAAATCCATTTGCAACCAATGGGTTTCTTACCTTCTGGTAATGGGACAAGTTCCCAAACTTTATTGTCTTGCATGGATTTATACTCCTCTTTCATTGCTTCAATCCACTTTTCCGAATTGGAACTTTGGATGGCTTCACGAACGTTTAATGGATCATTGTCCATTAAGCCATCACCCTCATGTTCCAAAAGAAAGCAAATGTAATCATCCGAAATTGCATTTCTCCTTTCTCTAGTGGATCTACGCAAAGCTATAGGCTCTTGCACCTCTTGTCCATGTTCCTGAGGGTTTTGAGTTTGTCCTTCATGAATTACTAACTCACCTTGAGCAGGGAAGGTTTCATCAACTATGTCCTGAGGAGGTTCCAAATTTGCTTCTTCAAAAGCAACCATATGAATCGCATCTGGAATAGATACAGATTCTTCCTCTAAGACAAAGTTTCTAACCTTATCTTCCCCCTCAAACTCAAGCTTTAGACTTGGCTTTCGCCCAGTCCAATGCTCATAAGGTGTTTTAGCAGTTGCCTTAGTTGGTACCCTATTAAGAATATAAGTTGTTGTCTTAAGTGCCTCTCCCCAGAGTGACTCTAGTAAGGTAGAGTGACAAATCATACTCCTTACCATGTTCTTAAGAGTCCGGTTTCGTCTTTCAGACACACCGTTCATGCTAGGCGATCCTAGCAAGGTGTACTGTGGGACTATACCACATTCCTCTAGGTATTTGGCAAAAGGCCCTGGACGTTGTTCAACTGAACCGTCATATCTACCATAGTATTCACCACCATGGTCAAATCTGACGCACTTAATCCTTTTGCCGAGTTGATTTTCAACCTCAGCCTTAAAAGTTTTGAACACGTCCACCGATTGGGACTTTTCATGAATTAGAAAAATGTATGCATAACGAGAATAATCGTCTATGAATGATATGAAATATCGTTGACCATTCCAGGAAGCCGTAGGGAATGACCCACAGATATCCGTATGTATCAATTCTAAGACGTCCGAAGCTCTATATGCACCATATTTCGATTGTTTGGTTTGTTTTCCTTTTATGCATTTAACACAAACATTAAGGTTTGTGAAGTCAATGGAATCCAAAATCCCATCTGACACAAGACGCTCAATTCTCTTTTGAGAAATGTGACCTAGGCGCTTGTGCCATAATGCACCTGAATTATTATTATCAATTTTACGCTTAGTACCACGTGATTCCACATTCAGGGTTTCGCTATAATCAGTTATAGTGTTTAGCATATAAAGATTGTAATTTAACATAAGTGAACCAGTTCCAACAACATTTGAATTTAAAGACAATTGAACCGAATTGTTTCCAAATGAACAACAATAACCAAATTTGTCCAAATAGAAAACAAAAATTAAATTCCGTCTAAAAGACGGTACAACAAAAGTGTCTTTCAAATCCAAATAGAAACCAGTACATAATAACAACCTAAAATGCCCTATAGCTTCCACTTCTACCGATTTCCCATCGCCAACATATATGTATCTTTCAACATGATTAGGCTTTCGGTAGCTCAGGCAACCCTGCATTGAAACACTGATGTTAGAAGTTGAACCGGAGTCTAACCACCAGGTGTTTCCAGGTACTGAAGTTAAATTGACCTCAGAACAAACCAAAGCAAGAAATGTACCTTTCTTAGCACGCCAGGCGTGATACTTTACACATTTCTTCTTTTGATGTCCAGTTGCTTTGCAAAAGAAACAGACATCATCCTGCTTCTGTTTCTTTTGCACTGAACCCTTAGCAGCTTCATTCTTGGGCTCTGAAGTGATTTTCCTTTTGCCCTTGTCTTTAGAGGTAGTAACATAATGGGCACTTTCAGTCCTCTCTCGCTTCAATCTTTCCTCTTCTTGCACACAAAATGAAATGAGCTCATTAAGAGTCCATTTCTCCCTTTGACAGTTATAAGAAATCTTAAACTGACTGAATTGTGCAGGAAGAGACAGTAAGACCAAATGAATGAGCAAGTCTTCCGACATGTCAAGCTTAAGGGCCTTAAGTTTTGAAACGATGTTGGACATTCCCATAATGTATTCCCTTATGTTTCCCTTGCCTTGATACCTCATGGAAATCAAGTTCTGTAACAGAGTACTTGTTTCCGCCTTATCGCTCTTTGCAAAGCGCTTTTCAATCTCAGCAAGGAAATCTTTGGCACTGTTTATCTCATCCGAGATAGTACCCCTAAAGACTTCTGGAATGCCACGCTTAATGATCATCAGACTCATGCGATTAGAGCGATCCCACTTCTCATAATCCTTCCTCTCTTCAGAGGAACTGGATTCCAAAGGAGAAGGGGGTTACTCTACCCTTAATGCATAGTCCAGATCCATGCAGCCAAGAACAATTTTCATGTTCTCTTTCCAGTCCTTAAAATTTTCACCATTAAGGACCGGAACCAAATTCAAATTCGCAGATATAGAAGCAATTGATGTAGCTGATTCAAACAAAAGACAAAATATTAAAATATGCTCATAACTCAAAATTATCGATGTCCTTAAAACAATGGTATGTCCAAATCAAGATACCTAGTGCGCCATCAATCTCAAGTCTTTGGACAGTGATATCAACTGTAAGTGGTACTCTTGTTGTAATGATCAAACATTCATAATAAGGCATGTCAACTGACGAATCCCTCTTTGGATTGATTCATCAGTCACATGTATAAAACTTTAGAATTATGACATGTTTATCATCACAAGTGTGTATGATCTTCGGCCAAATATTAAATTTCCTTTGGGCCAGCTAATACCCGCATGAATGACGATACACACTTACATCTAATGTTCTTTATGAGTTATATCCATGAGAGAGGTCACTTTGGCGACATCTCACTTCATTTGGCTCACTTGAAACAATAGAAAACCTTAACGAACAACCAAATAACAATTAAAACCAACGCACAAAGATACCAAAACCCCATAAGCCTTATTGTACTCTCGCTTGGGCGAGGTACACTTTCGCTTGAGCGAGATACCCTCGCTTGAGCGAGGTACTCTCGCTTAAGCGCAATTGAAACAGATGCTTCTGTTTGTCTCTCACTTGAGCGAGACCTTCTCGCTTGAGCGAGCCTTATGTCGCCCATACACTCGCTTGGGCGAGCCGTCGCTTGAGCGAGGTACTCTCGCTTAAGCGCAATTAGAAGCCAATGCTTCTGTTTAGCTCTCGCTTGGGCGAGCCACTCTCGCTCGGGCGAGCCACTCTCGTTCGGGCGAGACACTCCCGCTTGGGCGAGACACTCTCGCTTGAGCGAGAACTCTGCGACAGAAGATGAACAATGTGATTTCTGCATTGCTGTTCTTCGAAAAACAGCAAAAAAATTCAAGAACAAACAGCAGAAAACAACACCCAATCATTTCAAATCCTTTTGTTTCATATTGAAAAGCATAAATGGTTTTTCTAATCGATTCATGGCATAAACAAAACACAAAAACCCTAAATCAAACCAGATTTGGGGAAGAACATGAAAACCTAATTTCACACATGAATCAAATTGGGGTGGCTCTGACACCACTTGTTGGAGAAATATCTCCATCCGAAATCCATAGAGTGAAAATGGAAGTCCTTATGACCACTGCTTTGTTCCCACAACCGAATGTGTATGCCCATACATACACCCAAATGGAACATCCATAGTCCAGACCGAAGAAACCCCAAATGAGTTCATGGTGAAGATGAAGAACATACCTTGTTGAGCCATTTCCGGAATCTCGAAGGTATGAGGGTGAGATGATCTTCCAGATGATAGAGCGCCGAATGGTTTTCCTT
>NC_032017.1:7328286-7332754 GCF_001865875.1 Lupinus angustifolius | reverse complement strand
ATCCTACCTTATTCTCCTCCACCTTTACACTTGAAAACTTGTTGCTCTACAAATGGGGACCATAACCCATAAAAGTAAACTCGTAGTGGTTACTACTTTAGTTGCAATAATTCTGATTCAGTCCCTTCATCAAATCAGAAATTGCCTGAAGGTATCTACACTTATTATTATTTCATGACACATATGCCCTTAGCCACCAAATTAAATACTGAAGATCATTTTATATTTTGGCTAATTACATAATGGCCATAACACAATTATAGAATTATATTTGTGACCCATAAATTGTCATAAATTCTAACACCCTTTTGGTACATGAATACATGCATATCTGTGTAAGCCGATATTAATTTTTGGTAGATTAATTGATTTTGAGGTTTAATTTTTGGTTGTTTTAAATAAAAGGTGTACATTAATTGATTGGAAAGAAAAAATGAATCAATCTCACTAATAAATGACAAATTTTAAAAATTATATCTGAATTATTAATAAATTTAATAATGCCAATAATACTTGTAAGAGTAACTAGCTGAATGAAGAGAAGAGGAAATTCTGTTTTATTGAATTCAAAAGTTAGTTAACAAAGTAAAACTAACTTCTATTTATAGAAGAAGAGAAACCAACACAAAAGGAAATATTAACTATACAATGACAAAACTACCCTTTTCTATATTCCTAACATTCCCCATTGAAACTCAGGGAGAGTTTTTGATGAGGAATTTGTTGCTTCATGAACATCAATAACTCGAAGTTTTTGCTTGAGAAACTGAAACCGAGTTGAAGACAGAGCTTTTGTAAGGATATCAGCAGTTTGCAAGTTGGCAGGAATATGCTTGACAACAAGCTTTTTGTCTTGAACTTTGTCACGAACAAAGAAGAGATCCAGCTCAATATGCTTGGTCCTTTGATGAAGAACAGGATTATGGGAAAGAGACACAGTGCTCAAGTTATCACAGAGCACCAAAGGAGCAGAAAAACTAAAGTTCAACTCCAAGAGCAAAGACTGCACCCATTGTAATTCTTGAGCTAGAAGAGCCATACTTCGGTACTCTGCCTCAGTGCTGGATCTAGAGATGGTAGTTTGCTTTTTAGACCACCAAGTAATCAGATTGTTGCCAAGAAAAATGCAAGCACCAGAGGTAGACTTTCTATCATCACAATCAGAAGCCCAATTAGCATCACAGAAACCCGTGATTGGGAGAGGAGAGGAAGGAACTATAGGTTGAAAAATGATGCCATGATTCTGAGTACCAACCAAGTAACGTAAAATTCTTTTTACTGCTGACCAATGTTCCTCAAGAGGGTTTGCAAGAAATTGGCAAACCTTGTTCACAGAATAAGCAATATCTGGCCTTGTTATTGTAGCATATTGTAGAGCACCAACTATAGATCTATAGAGAGATGGATTTTCAAAATGATTAGAGCCTTCTTTTGTGAGTTTGATAGTATGAACCATGGGGGAATTGATAGGCTTAGCATTGCTCATGTTTGCTTTTTCCAGTAAATCTCTAACATACTTAGATTGAGATAGAAACAACCTACCATTAGACAGAGACTTGACCTCTATGCCAAGGAAATAGTCTAGAGTGCCTAATTGTTTAAGAGCAAAGGCAGTGCTTAGTTGAGTGATGATCTTCCTGACTTGCTCAATTGAAGATCCAGTGATAACAATATCATCAACATAAACCAGAACATAGATTTTGTAGGAGTTAGTATTGAGAATAAACAAGGAGTTATCACACCTGCTGACAGCAAAACCAAATGAGACTAATGTTGATTTTAGTTTTTCAAACCATTGCCTAGGTGCTTGTTTGAGCCCATATATAGCCTTGTGCAATCTGCACACCAAACTCTTGTTGGAGTGTTGAAACCCCAATGGTTGTTGCATGTATACCTCCTCAATCAGGTTCCCATTGAGGAAAGCATTATTGACATCTAGTTGTTCAATAGGCCAGTGATAGGTTAATGCTAAAGTTAATAGCACCCTAATTGTGACAGGTTTAACTACTGGACTGAATGTCTCAGTGTAGTCAACTCCAAGCTTTTGATGAAAACCTTTAGCAACTAATCTTGCCTTGTATCTGCTGATAGACCCATCAGGATTCTGTTTGACTCGAAATACCCACTTGCAGCCAATAGCTTGTTTCCTTGGAGGTAAATCAGTAAGGGACCAAGTACCCAAGTTAATCAGGGCATTGAACTCTCCTTGCATAGCAGCCTTCCAAACAGGAATGGTGAGGGCAATCTTGGCTGAGGAAGGTTCAATCTGAGTGAGAAAGGCTTTAGGCTTGAAAATACCAGATTTGGATCTGGTCTGCATAGGATGAGCAGAAGAATTTGCAAGGGGAGCCTGTGTTGGAGAAACAGTAGGAGAACTTGAGTCACTGATAAGAACATATGAGGAGTCATCAACTTGAGTATTTGATGTATCCAAAACTAGTCAACTCCAAGCTTTTGATGAAAACCTTTAGCAACTAATCTTGCCTTGTATCTGCTGATAGACCCATCAGGATTCTGTTTGACTCGAAATACCCACTTGCAGCCAATAGCTTGTTTCCTTGGAGGTAAATCAGTAAGGGACCAAGTACCCAAGTTAATCAGGGCATTGAACTCTTCTTGCATAGCAGCCTTCCAAACAGGAATGGTGAGGGCAATCTTGGCTGAGGAAGGTTCAATCTGAGTGAGAAAGGCTTTAGGCTTGAAAATACCAGATTTGGATCTGGTCTGCATAGGATGAGCAGAAGAATTTGCAAGGGGAGCCTGTGTTGGAGAAACAGTAGGAGAACTTGAGTCACTGATAAGAACATATGAGGAGTCATCAACTTGAATATTTGATGTATCCAAACTATCTTCAACAGCAGGAACATCAGTAGGTAAAGTAGCAGGTATATTAGAGCATCTGGTGTGACAACTAGGAGATGGAAAAGACAAAGGAACAAAATTGAATGAATGATCAATATTAGGAGTAGTAGTGGGAGACTCAGACCTGGACATTGAGGCATAGGGGAAAGAATACTCATTAAAGACAACATCCTTAGAGACAATGACTTTCCCTTCTTTTGTGAGACACTTGTAGCCTTTATGAGTTGTAGAGTAGCCTAAAAAAGTGCATTCAGAGGATCTAAACTCAAGTTTGTGAGTGTTATAAGGTCGAAGATGAGGAAAACAAGAACAACCAAACACCTTAAGAGACAAATAATCTGGATGAGTTCCAAACATGAGGAAATGAGGAGTTTTATTGGACAAAGACACTAATGGTAATCTATTAATAAGGTGAACAGCAGTGAGAAAGGCATGATCCCAAAAATTCATAGGTAAACAAGCATGAGCAAGCAAGGATAAACCTGTTTCAACAATGTGTCTATGTTTTCTTTCAACAGTACCATTTTGATGGTGAGTATGAGGACAAGTTAACCTATGAACAATACCCAGGGATTGCAAGAGATTAGTGAATGGCCTAAATTCACCACCCCAATCACTTTGCACAGACTTGACAGAATAAGCAAACTGAGTGTTCACCATTTGTAAAAAATAGGTGAAAACATGTATTGTGTCAGCTTTGGTTTTGAGAAGAAATATCCAAGTGTGTCTAGTGGCAGCATCAACTATTGATAGGTAATACCTGAAACCAGAATCAGAATCCATAGGAGCAGGACCCCAAAGATCAAGATATAACAGTTCAAAGGGAATAGCATACACATGAGTGGAAGCAGGTGCATGTAGCTTATGTGATTTGCCAACAGAACAAGCAGAGCAAAAATCTAACATTGTTTTATTCATGTGAGGAACATTACAAGCTTTTAAAACATGACTAACAACCTTCTCATGAGCATGTCCAAGACGACAATGCCAAAGAAAATAAGAGGAACAACTACTAAGAACAATTACAGAACTAGAATCATTGTTTTTGGACTTTTGCACAACAGTGTTATTGCTATTACAAGAAAAGTAAGACAGACTAGGAACAACACTTGATTTGCAAGAATGCAGAGGTTGTAGATTAGTGAATGCATAAAGGCCTTCAGGAGTGAGGAATCCTTTAAGCAACACTTGATTAGAACCCTGACATTTCACAAGACAATAGTTAGCATAGAATTCAAAATAGCATATATTATCTCTAGAAAATTGAGAGACACTTAGAAGATTCTTGGTAATAGAAGGAACAAGCAAAAGATTATTAAGTGTGAAGACAACTTTAGGATTATTGGAAGTGTAAAGTTTGGTGGAACCAGATGCTTTAATACAAATACCAGATCCATTACCCATGTAAATTTGATCAGTGGAGAATTTCTCAAGAGGTTCATGAATAAGGGAAGCATCAGCAGTTAGATGATGTGTTGCTCTTGAATCTGGATACCATAAGGAGTTGGAGGGTCTTGAAGTGGATGCATTAGCAGTAAAGGCAGTCATAGCATGAGGATGTGCAGATTGTTGAGGAGAAGAAGTGTTACCAAAAGGAAATCCTGAA
>NC_032017.1:7223415-7328186 GCF_001865875.1 Lupinus angustifolius | reverse complement strand
GGAAAGAATCTAGAACCATCTGCTCGAGGTGGAAAAGCAGAAAAAGGAGCATTAGAATATGGTTGAGCAAGAGGTTTGCCAGAAGAGATAGACTCAGAGGAATTGAAAGGTGAAACAGCAGCAATGTTAACCGAAAGAGCATCAGAGATGGATCGATTTTTGTTGCGATCCAATCTTGCTTCAAAGGTAAGGAGGAATGATTGAAGAGCATTGATAGTAGGCAATTCATTTTGGCTTTCAATAGCAGTAATAACAGTTTGGAAATCTTCAGATAAACCATCCAAAACAAAATCAACATGTTCAGCATGTGAAATTGGAGATCCAATTGAAACAAGAGCATCAACTAAACCTTTAATTTTAATGAAATATTCTGAGATGGTGCTTGATCCTTTTGTGATAGACTTCAACTGAGAACGCAATTGACGAGCTCTTGCCTTCGTCTGAGCTTGACAATAATCAACAAGTTCAAGCCACAATTGTCTTGAAGTGCAACATCCAACCACACGTGGTTGCAATTCAGCAGAAAGAGAATTCAGAATCCAGGAAAGGAGCATTTGATCTTGTTCCTCCCAGGTGAGAAACGCAGGATTCACACGACTTTGATCACGATCAATTTCAGTGAGAAATTGAGAAGGAATTTCATCACTAGTGATGAATCTTTCAGCACGATTTGAACGAAGAACAGCAAGGATGAATTGTCTCCAAACTAGAAAATTATGCTCAGTGAGTTTTGTAGAAGGCAGAGGAAGATTAAGCACTGGTGTAGAAGCAGCGGAAGAAGAAGCAGGAACTGAATTTGAGGGAAAACCTCCATGTGCATCAGGATCTGAAGAAGAAGAAGCAACTATTGGCATGATACCATGTAAGAGTAACTAACTGAATGAAGAGAAGAGGAAATTCTGTTTTATTGAATTCAAAAGTTAGTTAACAAAGTAAAACTAACTTCTATTTATAGAAGAAGAGAAACCAACACAAAAGGAAAGATTAACTATACAATGACAAAACTACCCTTTTCTATATTCCTAACAATACTAAACATATTGATTAATTTGCATAGAACGACGTAGTAAGATCTTATAAAAAGACTAGATGTAGTATAAGAATTTCAGTGCACTAAATAATTCAATATATATATGCTGAATTCAAAAACTAGTAACCCGTTTGAAACTTACTATTATTTTCCTCTAAGCCTCAAGATAATAGTAACATCATATATCATATTCAACAAAGGCTTCTGTATTTTATTCCTTTTGACTATTAATGCCTTGTGACATATGTCATCTAACTAGGCAGAGAAAGATGCATTTCTCCAATAGAAGCATTAAAAGCTTAAAACCTTTTTAATTACTACATGTTATATATGGGGACCTTATTCTATGTCATCTCTTTTTCGCGAAAATATTTTGTTAGTTTAGTATATTATTATAGTAGGTTTACTTGGATTCTGATGATGAACACTAAAACATAAACCAGGAAACATCTTATCAATTTTGTGTCATACATTCAATACAAAGCTTCAATGCTTAAGATGTGACAATGAAGTAGAGTTCTTGATAAATGATTTCTTTGCTTCCAAAGGAATCCTTCACCAAAAAACTTGTGTTGAAACTCCACAACAAAATGGGATTGTGGAGATAAAATATCAACACATCCTAAATGTTGCAATAGCTTTATTTTTTCAATCTCATTTATCCCCCATTTTTTGGAAGTTTGTTATCCAATATTATAAATAGATTGTTCACACATCTTCTAAAAAACAAAAGTTCTTATCACACTCTATATGACAAGTTTCCCTACATTGAACACTTAATTTTTTTTGGTTGTTTAGGGTATTCTAACACTCTACAAGATCATATAACCAAATTCAAGCCTAGAACTAGGAAAACTGTTTTTTAGGCTTCAAGGAAGGAACAAAGGGATACATCTTTTATGATCTCATATCCCATAATTTATTTCTTTATAGAGATGGTCAATTTTATGAAAAAGTGTTCCCCTTTTCTAATTCTGATACTATTGTTCCTCATTTATCTTTAAGGGACTATCATTGAAATCTCTTATGTACCGAACCTTATACAATACCTACTGTTGCATCATATCCATTACTTATGTCCTTAGTTATGCAAAATGCCCAGCTCCTTATAAACATTTTTGTCTAAATGTCTCCATTCACAAGGAACCTTCCTCTTATAAACAAGCCTCTCAAATCTCTCATTGGAAATAGGCAATGTAGCAAGAGCTTAAGGTTCTTGATTTTAATAACACTTGGGATCTTGTACATCTTCCGCCTAATAAATCATTAATATGGTGCAAATCGATTTATAAATTTAAATATAATGTAGATGACACCTTAGAAAGCTTCAAAGCAAGACTAGTTGCCAAAGTTTGAAACTTTTTCACCAATGGTCAAGATCGCTACTGTAAGAGTAGTCCTTGCCTTATCTTCTACTGAATTCATAGTTTTTAGAACAATTAGACATAACCAATGTCTTCTTACATGGTGATTTGCATGAGATTGTTCACATGACACCTCCTTTTGGTCTGTTACCACCTAAATCTCCTCTTTTAAGCAAGTTAAATAAATATCTCTATGGCGTTAAACAAGCTAGTCGTGAATTTTATACTACTCTTTCCACCAAACTTATATCTCTTGGTTATACTCATTCAAAGGCTGGCCAAGCTCTCTTTACCAAATACTCAAAAACATCATTCACTGTATTTTTGGTTTATGTGGATGATTTAGTTAGAATGACATTGTTGAAATCAATCATGTCAAACTCATTCTAGGTCATCGGTACTCTCCTATTTTAAGAAAAGTCATTGAGAAAAACCAGGAGTCTACTTGTTCTCATCAGGTTCATAGGTTTAATATTCAAAAAACAAGGTTTCAAGTAGAGGAGGCATTCCACCCTGTGAAACAAACATGAGGTCGATCATTTACTGTTGATTTAGAGAAGTAGCAATGTGAGTGTGGAAGATTCCAAGCATTGCACTACCTGTGTTCTCATGTCATCGTTGTAAGTTGTACAATGAGTATTGATTACATAGGTGATGTGTGTAAGATGACAACAATGATTAATGCATACTCATCAGAATGGTGACTGATACAAAATAAGCAAAATGTAGCATCAATACATGTGGTCTCATGAATGTTAATGTCTTATCCCAAAATGTTACGAAAGAATGGTCGACCCAAATCCACACAGATTCGTAATGAAATGGATTGGAGAGAGACACAACCTCCAAATACGTGTGGGCTTTGCAATCAAATATGGATGGTTAGTTGGTGGATCTAGCTCACAACATATTAATGATGAGTATGAGACTGCACAATTGTAATGTTTAGATTTAATATTTATTTTCTCAATGTTAGGTCAATAATTATTTTTTTTATAAGCAAAGCAATCCAATAAAAGGCACAAGGGGTGCCAACCCAAAAAACAAACCTACAGTCAATTACAGACGATTACTCAAAGAGATATAAGAAATACAAGACCTAGGATTTATACACCAATGAGAAAAATCATAAAAGCAATAACAACTAGAAGAAGAGAACCAAGTTCATGATCGTATTTGAATCAGATCCATAACCTGGATAAAGCTAACCTCCTTGCCCGAAAAAATCGTTTCATTTCTCATATGCCAAATCGTCCATAACACAGCGAACCATAACATTCGCCAACGTTTTCTACCTTTTGGTGAGTTATAAAAAGAATCATGTATCACTAGGAGATCGGAAATAAAGTTAGGTAGAAGAACAGGAACCTGTAACCAAGAATAAAAACTTTTCCATACTGCAGTTGCAAAGGGGCAAGATAAGAACAAATGGTCTTTTGTCTCAGTTTGCTCCATACAAAGAACGCAATTCATATCTAATCCATTAATAATATGTCGTCTATGAAGTTCCTCTTTAGTGGCCAATCTCCCTCTCAAAGTTTTCCAGACAAAGCAACACACCTTCATCGGGGCACAACTAATCCAACACTTATTTAAAAGTTTATCCTTAGTCGAGATGTCATAAACCACCTAATCTAAATATACTGAATTGACCGAATAATTCCCAGAGGAATTTAGACCCCATCTCCATCTATCAGCTACACCTTCTTGACACCCATGATTGTTAATCAGGTTGTATAATTGATGAATCGAGCCTTCTTCCCAGGACAGAGGATGACGTCTCCAAGTAATACGCCAACTCCATAAGTCATTGATCCACACTCCATAATCTACAACTACGGCTTGTTTATTCTCAGTTAACAAAAAAATTCTCGGGAACATGTCTTTAATGCTTTGGTTCCCAAACCAGATGTCATGCCAAAATAACGTTGATTCGTCATCACCATTTTCCTTCCAAACATTTGAATCTAACCACCCACCTTGCGTTCCTGCCATAGAGCCAATCTTGACCAAATCCCTCCACCACCTTGAAGCCGAATCTAGAGTAGTAGAGGTCGTTGTTGGACCGTATTTTGAATCAATCACTCTCACCCAGAGTGAATCTGGCTCAGTCAATCTTCTCCACTTCCACTTTCACAGTAAGGCCTCATTAAACTTGACTAGATCCTTCACACCTAGCCCACTGTACTTCTTTGGTTTACACACCTCCGACCATTTCACCCAGGGAATGCCTCTACTACCTCTTTTATTTTCCCACAGAAATTTTCGTTGAAGGGTTATAAGATTTAAGATAACCTTCTTCGGAGCCTTATAGAGAGAAAGTAGGTAGATAGGCAAATTAGATAAAATTGAGTTCAAAAGGATGACCCTACCTCCAAAGGATATGTGTTTTCTCTTCCAAGGAGCAAGTCTCTTAGCCACAGAGTCAACAACATTTTTCCATGTAGATATACTCCCCGGATTTTCCCCCACTGGTATTCCGAGATACATAAAAGGAATAGCACCAATCTTACAAGATAGAAAAGATGTTGTTGTCTCCATGAAGCTCTGAACAACTCCAACACCAATCAGAGAGCTTTTATGAGAGTTAATCTTCAATCCTGAAACTAATTCAAAACATCTAAGAATGGTTTTCACACACCACAAATTAGAGATAGTGGGTTTGAAAACCATTATTGTATCATCAGCAAACTGCAAATTTGACACTTCAACATATGCATGCCCTAATTTAAAACCCTCCAAGAAACTGCCAGAATTTGCCATACGAACCAACCCTGCAAAGCCTTCTGCCACCATGAGAAATAAGAGAGGTGCCATCAGATCCCCCTGTCTAATACCCTTTGAGACTCAGAATTGAGTTGAAGGCGAACCACTTACAAGAACTGACATTGTGGTAGAAACTAAACACTCCTTGATCCATTTCCTCCATTGGACCGAAAAACCAAACCTGTACATCATGTAGTCTAAGAATTCCCAACTAACCGAATCATAAGCCTTTTCCAAGTCTACCTTAAGAAGAGTAACCCCTTCCCTATCCCTCTTCACAGAATGGATAACCTCATTGATCACAACAGTTGCATCTAGAATATTTCTCCCCTGAATGAATGCTGATTGTGAGGGCGAGATGAAGGAGTTCATGACCCCTTTAAGCCTTCCCGCTAGGAGTTTAGCCAGAATCTTATATAAGGAACCAACTAAAGAGATTGGTCTAAAATCTTGAATCTTTGTTGGGTTGTTAATTTTCGGGATCAGAGCAATGAAAGATGCATTCAATCCTCTTGGAAGCTTACAATTTACCTGAAATTCCTGTGGAAAAGACACAACATCAGACTTTATAGTGTCCCAAAATTCCTGGAAAAACCTGAAATTAAAACCATCTGTTCCCAGACTCTTGTCTATAGCACAACTCCATACCGCCTCTTTGATCTCTTCATCTATGAAAACAGCATCAAGCTCCAACACCTGAGTATCTGCTAGACAAGAAAACCCCACTCCATCAAGAGTAGGAAGGTCCCTGTGGGCGTTAGAAAACACCCTCTGGAAATAATTTGAAACCTTCTCCTTCAACCCATTTTCCTCCTCTATCCAATCACCATCAATCCAAACTCCTGCAATGTGATTCCTCCTCATCCTGTTATTAATACAAGCATGGAAGAAGGAAGTGTTTGCATCACCCTCCTTTAACCATCTAGCTCTAGATTTTTGAGCTAAAATGCTATCCCTCCTCACAGCAGTTTCCCACCATTCAGCTAGATAGTTCTTCCTCAAAGAAATTTGCTCCTCTGATAACACAACAGATTCCCCACAAATATCCACAGATTGGATTTGCTTGGCTAAATCACTCAGTTTTGATTCCAAACAACCAAACACCTCCTTATTCCAATCCTTGAGTCTCACTTTTAATAATTTCAATTTTTCCTTCACCTTAAAGGCTGACCAACCAGACAGCTGAAATTCACTCCAAGATTTTGAGACAACTTCCTTAAACCCGTGATGGGCTAGCCAATAATTATTGAACCTGGATGGGGAAGGTCCACGATTGTTAAGAGAAATTCTTAGAACAATTGGACAATGATCCAAAACATCTCTTTCTAACGCCCTTTGAGTAGAATGAGGCCAAAGAGCCAACCACTCTGCAGAGAGAAAAAACCTATCAAGTCTGCTCATAACACCCCCTCGCGGTTGGTACAAAGTAAAATTGCTACCAATAAGAGGAATATCAATCAAATCCATTGCACCGATCCAATCGTTGAATAAACACATTTCCCGACGGCTAAAAAAATTTGAACCCCCTCTTCGTTCTGATTCTGATCTGATAGCATTAAAATCCCCCATAAAACACCACAACCCATCCCCTATACTTCTTTTTAGATTAAATAAGTCAGACCATAGTTTTTTCTTAGCCTCCAATAAGCATGAAGAGTAAATATTGACTAAGCAAACAGTAATCTGACCTTGCATCAGAACTCCTTGAACTGCCAAGAAACCATCTCCTCTAAAGATATTAATACATGAAAATTTTGTAGAATCCCAAATGCTCAAAATTCCTCCAGAACGCCCCACAGATGGATTGAACACCCAATGACAGTCTTGATTGCCCCATAAATTAAAGCAAAGATTGTCATCACAATCCTCCAATTTAGTCTCCTGAATACTCATAAAATACACATCAAAACTTCTAATTAACTTGTTTAAGTATCTTCTTTTGATTCTACTCCCCA
Organism: Lupinus angustifolius; assembly: GCF_001865875.1. Taxonomy (NCBI): domain Eukaryota; kingdom Viridiplantae; phylum Streptophyta; class Magnoliopsida; order Fabales; family Fabaceae; genus Lupinus; species Lupinus angustifolius. The sequence goes on along the minus strand of NC_032017.1, from coordinate 7,321,071 downwards.
ATCCCTTTATATTCATAGAAGCACAAATCATTGGATACCTTCTAACTTCCCATGGTCAGCTTTTGCATATTCTGATCGATCTCGTTCCTCCATGTCGTTTAATCTGGACATAATTTCAGATTCATCTCCATAATGAGTAACACCAATCTTTTTTCCAAGTTCCCAAATTTTTTAGCCACTATCGAACTCTCTTTAAAATGTAAACGATTAGCACTTTTCACATGAGAGTCAGTAATTGAGTTACTAATTTGAGAATCCAAACCAAGCTCTTTATCCTCTACACCACTAAAAACCGAATTAGCAATCACTTGGAGTGAAGATTAGTCCATTTGAGCTTTCTCTTTCAATCTTCTAGCATTCTTGTCTCCCAAATTATTCAAAGATCTTGCCAATTTGTTGGCTTTGAGATGAGTAGCAGATTTATTCTTCTTGGAAATTTTCTTCCCCCGCCCCACGTTTTCTCTGTCCCTCACAAGGTTGATAAGAGGATTTTTTTGACAAAGCTTTGAAACTTTTTAAACATGTTTAGAGGTGGACCCCACCTCAAACTTTCTATTCTTTATATTTGTTCCATAACCAGAAAAACTTTCTTCATATAATTGCATTTCATCACATGTATGATTAATACCTTCAAGCCCAATCCATGTTTTTTTTTAGCTAAATTCAAGCTGTTTGAAATAGCTTTAAAACATTCAACTTCATTGGCCCAAGGGGGTTGGCCCAATCCGGCTTCCTCTTGAAGAAAATTAGGAGATGAATGGACCGGGTCACATGGAGAAATCGGGTCATTTAGTGCAAGTAATGAACTGGGCCTGGTTAGCAGTGGCCTAGTTTTCTCTTCAGCTCTTGAACCCGGATGAACCCTAGGATTTAGATTCCCCCTTTCCACAACAACCTTCTCCTTTATGCTTGCACGCAAATAGCTGTTATCCTCCCTCACATCTTTCTTCCCAAAGTGCTTTCTTTTCAGATGGATAGGCTTCTTGCCTTTTCTATAGTCTGCTATTTTTTCTTTCTAATTTTCTCCACCCTCTTTCACCAAAAGCAGGTTGTTTACATCACCCTCACACTGTACATTTTTCACCATTTTTCTAGGATTCCTGACAATCCGCAGAGAAGTAGAAAGTCTACTCAAAGTAGGGTCCACATCGTCATCTTCTTCAGTGCAACTATCAACCCCCCAGTCGGCCATGGCTTCTTCCGGCCAGTCACTGTCACCTGACGAAGGCGCCTTATCGGAAACGAATTCTTTCCCTTCTGCAGTCCACACAGAGGACGAATTATTGAACATATTCAAGTCTTCTTCAGCCATTCTTACTTCAAAACAGGTATCTCCTATCTTAACCACCATAGAGTGGTCAATCTTCACTTTTGATTCTGTAAGAATAAGAACAAATCCAACATCCATTCTCTTTTTATTTAAAGTATCCTCATGAAGTCTCAATATTTGCCATGAGTTTCAGCCAACATGGAGAAAAAGAACACATTCCAAGCTTGAACGGGAACCCCGTAGAACTTCAACCACACCAACCTCTCCTTAGCCACATCCATTGGTGACCACCTTCGGATGTTGATAAACAACTCACTCCATTGGTGACCATTTCCTCTTGATTTTCCCCTTTGAATAGAATAAGATTGCCACCCATAGGAATGGCTTGAATGGATAAAAAACCTTCCTTCGCCAGAATAACATTCACCATCCTTGCTTCCTCTGCCCTTAAAAGTTCACCCACAAAGCAATTTTTCAAACTCTGCATCTCCTCATCCGAAATCTTATATTCCAGTCCAGACCAAATATCATTAACATGATTAGTGCTATTTCCCCCCATTGACTAAAACCTCTTTCCAGGTTTTTTGATTAGTCACAAAAAAATTTGAACTATTGTTAATCTGCATCATCATCGGCTCCCTTTGTTTCAGTTTTGTAGAGAATGGTGCTACATCAATCCTTTCTCTATTTCTGTTGAATCTTGGTTTGTTGACAACAATCTTATAGTTTCCAATCCAAACATTCTGAAGAGATTTCTCCAGATAACTCTCATTATCCTTCTTCTTAAACCTTACGAACCCAAAGCGATTGCCCCTCTTATCTTTCTTAGGCGGAATCACCACCTCCCCAATACTCCCCCACTTAGTAAACACTCCCCACATCTCTGAGATACCATGAGTTTCAGGTATATTAGTGAAGAAGAAAGTCATTCCCTTCTCCACAAATTGATTAAAACCTGCCCGAGAAGACGCCCTCTCCATCACAACTACTACTTTTCTCTCTCTCTCTCTCAATGATTATCTAGCTTCTCAAATTTCCAATCCATGACAGACTTTGCTTATAAAAAATCAAATGTGGATGAAACATTTACATCTATAATTCTTTTTTATCCATATTGAACATTTTAATTTTACATTCCCTTCAATCCTAATAAATCTGGTCCATGATTGAGTTGGTTTCTGTCAGCTTTGACTTCTGTTAGGTCAATATTATTATCTCCATTAAATATAATTAACTTCAAATGAGTACACTAAAGGTTTATTGAAATTCATAATTGAGTTTCACATTGCCGATGACACTACCTAGCCCCACAATGTGGGTTTCTCCTAATATCTTCATCACCTTGGTCAGTATTTGCTTCAGGTATATCATCCAGATTATTGTTAAGATCAAACCCAAATGCATTTACTCAGCTTCTCAAAACAATTGACCACCAACCCATTAACTCATCTAGTTTAAATGAAGTATGACATTGTTTAGGTTAGCATTTAAACAATGACCGCATTAATGTCAGGAGAAAACAATAGGGCATCATTCATTGGATGCTCCTAATGTTGGGGTGCAACAAGTGTGATGTAGGCGAAAAATATATTGGGTTTATTCAAGTGTGAAGTCCCACATTGGATATGCGGGGAGGAGTGAAAGAGTTTATAAGAAGGAAAGGCTCATGGAACTAATGCCTTAAGGTTTTGCTTCAAGACGTGGTGTCTCACTTGTGACTCTTCACTCTTCCCATACCCATGTAATAATGGAACTCCCCGGTGGTTGAAGGCTCCTCAGTCGCAGTCTGGTCCAACAGAATAAAGGTTTCTCATTAAACTAAATATATCATTAACATATAAAAATGTTAAAATCAATACCATAACAGGCGAAGCTAAATTTTACCATTTAATATTGATTTGCTCCCAATACTGTTATCCAACATCGTGTATGCGGCAAATACCACATCATATACTCAGATTGTCTTCCTAATGGTATAATTTGTGGTTCATTTATTACCACTATAGTAAATTTGTTATTTCATCTCAATCACATTATACTGACGTTCTTCCCAATTAATATGATATTTCTCCTTAAGAGTCAAATCATGCAACTCTTCAAGTTTTGATGGTGTTAGTGGAACATGTTGATGCATTCCAAACTATCTCATCACCTGATCTGGTTGATGTCATTCAACAACATTATTCCTAAGTGATTTGTGAATATTATTCCACCTAACAACCTTAAAATATATGCTCATACATAAATCAACCTCACACGCTCATTTTCCTCATAACTAGTAACGAAATTTATAAATTTCTCATTCAACAAACTCATCTTTAATCCACTTCCATGGAAAGCATCAATAGGTGGAAGTGCTCCTAACATATTTAAAACAGGTGTTGGCCAAACACTACAAGTGTTTCCAACCACCGTCATTCCATCAATTGGAAGACCTAACAAAACAGTAACATCTTGTAATGTGATGGTGAACTCGCCAAAAGGAATGTGAAATATATGTGTTTTTTGTCTCCATTTTTTCACGAGTGTTGTTATTAGTCTATGGTTAACCTGAAAAAATGTCAGTAGAGCAACCCAATATAATCCACTTTCCTTCAATAGTTGAACTACATGCGTTGGAATGCTTATTGCACCCTCTTGTTGTGCACATCTGCATTTTAGGTTGCAATTTGGATCACCTTTCCTAATATTCTGTGAAATATGTTGCTCTTGCATATGTTATAAAGAAAGATCTTTTGGAGGAGATTGAAGTACTGTGAGCTTGAAGAAGAACTTGATATCATTTCTAATAGTCACCTATGATGTGTTGAAATAACTAAGGTAATTAAAATAACTAAACTAAACAAATTAGAACTAATTAATTATTTAACTTAACTAATAAACAAACTCAAGTAAACTAAAGTAATAAAATTAAAATAAAAAACTATTAATAAATATTATTTAAATAACTAATTAATATCAAATCATTACTTAACTAATTATTTAACTAAACTAATTAGACTAAATTAAGTAAGTCTAAACTACATAAAGTTAAATTACACTCTAAACTAAACTAATTAGATATTAAATTATATAACTAAACTAATTAAAATAAATAAACTAAACTAATTAGAATAATGTAAAATTAAATAATTTAATTAAATAACTAAACTAAATTATTTGAATAACTAAAGTAATTACAAATAAAATAATTAATCTCAACTAATTATTATTATTTAACTAATCTAATTAAAATACATAAACTACACTAATTAGAGTAATGTAATCACTCTAAACTAATTAAAATTAATTAAACTAAGAAAAAAATATATACTAATTAAAATTATTTAACTAAACTATATGTCGCTAGTTGAAGTGGCGACATATGGCAGCATGTCCCACCCCCTTTTGTTCGTTTTTTTCATTTTTAGTTATTTTTTTGGCTAATCAATACTCGAACATGTCATCATAAAAATATTTTAATAATAGGTTGACTTTGTCTATCTTTTTTTAAAGTGAATGGTGCAACTACACCAAACCATATATTAATAGAATAACATTGTTACAAAGAGTTGAATCTATATGAAGGAATGAAGAGCCTATTCCTATGAAAATCATTATAAATGATAGCTGGAACATCACTCCAAATAGTAAAAACCTTAGATTGGATTCCATAGTTTGCAAGCTTCTCAGCGCAGGCATTCCTCTCCCTAAATATATGGGAGACTATGAAGTTCATTGAAGAAATGAGATAAGAACAGTGAATCCATTTGTTTAAAAGCTGCCAAGGAGGTTGAATCTTTCCCTTGAAAATTTTCACCACCGAAGTCGAGTCACTCTTAAGCCAAATTGAATGCCAACCTCTTGTATGAGCAAAATCGATTGCCTGAATAGCAGCCTACAATTCCGCAAATAGAGCATCTTTATTGTCAAAAAAATCAGCAAAAGAGGCCAGAAAGTCCCCCTTGTGGTCTCTAAAAATAGCACCTCCCCCTATAGGGTCAGGAGCACCATGAGCAACTCCATCGGAGTTGAATTTAATTATGCCTCTAGCTGGAGGGAACCACATGACTTCATAAAATGACAGGGCTTTTTCGTAGTTGACAGTAACATTAAGAGATTTGATGATGATAAGATCTTGAATAGAAGGCTTAGATGTTGCATTAGAACAATTTCCAGAAGCTGAGATGGCACCTTTTGCCTTAGACAAAGCCTGAGCAAGAGAGACACTCATATTAACAAACAAGATTTGGTTTCTGCAATACCAAATTGTGCTCACAATGTACACAATGCTAACCGACAAGAGATCCTTAATTTGGGGGCTCCACCTCCTATTACACACCAAAAGGATTGAAGCAATAGAAGAAGTGTCTAAAGTGATGGAGAAAGTCTGATTGAACCAATTCTAAAGGTGAACTGCTAAAGATCATGATAAGAAGATATGGTTAGATGTTTCAATAGCTTTCAAGCAAATGGAGCATCTAGAAAATAATTTATTTTGACTGACTCATTTTAATAGTTTATTTGACTGACTCATTAGTAAGTAGTTTATTTTGACTGACTCATTTTAATAAATATTTTTTGGATTACCCACAAATTAGTAAATAATTTATAAAATGCTCTATAATTATTTTTAAAAGGTGTATTATTGAGGTAAATTATCCGTATAAAATGCCCTTCCCGTGAGATGATTTGTATCAAGTTCTTATTCATTTAATAAAGAATAAAGAAAAGGTTCTTCATCTTTGTTCTACTTTGATTTCTCATTGACATAAACTATGTTAAAATGCACATATATAATATTGATTGACAAAGCGTTGATTTTCTAACAAAAAGGAAAAGAAATATGAAAGTTCTAGGTTAGGAATAGAAGAATGAGGACAAGGTGGTTAATTTAATGCTAAAATGGTTCCTGATATAATCATATATATCATGAATAGATAAAATATGTAGTTGCTGGGGCTACTTCAATTCAACAGGAGGCACCATAAAAGATCAGAGTAAATAGCTCCAACTAAAGAAGTTGAAATTATTTGAATATGACAAAACTACTGTACTAATGATCACAATTATTAATATGTATTAGAGAATAAAATATTTCCTTAAATTAGGAGATAGTTTATCCCCTTAAATTCACTTATTGTTTGACATGAGTATTATTTTTTCTTTTTATAATATGTTTAAAATGAAAACTTCCAGAAATAAGAGAAATAAAACACATGTCAAACAATGGGTGAATTTGCGGAAATAAATATCTCTTAATGTAAGGAGATTCTTTATTCTCATTTGTACAACAATGTAAAGTATATTGTCCTAGTTAGGGATAACAATAGGGTCGAATAGGTCTGAGTAGTACATTATCCAGACCCACCTTGTTACTTCATTTTTGGACCTAGACGTGTCCCAGACCCGTGCAAATATCTGATGGGTCTGTTACCAATGGGTAGAGCTGTCAAAATTGGTGGCCCACCAAAGCCCGAAAATTTATAGGGCTTAGGTATCATATTAAGTACTTTTTATAGAATCTAGGCTCGGGTCGGGATTACCCAGGCGGGTTCGGGCTACCCGTTTTACTTATTTGGTTTTACTTTTTTGGAACATTTGGCTTGATAATAAGCACTGAGTGAAATTTACAAAATAACTTATAATAAAAATAGATTATAAATATTGTGTTATTATGTATTTAATTAGATTTAACTTTTACAACAAAAACATAATAAAGAAAATAACGTTTACAACAAAACTAAAATCAACATAATTGTTTACTATAGAAAACTTCATACAACCAAATTTAATATAATAGTTCACGATGGAAGTGTTGATAAAGAATATACAAAAGATAATATTTTTGATAGTATCCAAAGGTTTATACATTAAAGTGAAGTTATAAAGTATATTGTCTTAAAGAGTGAGAATCCAATAGAAATGAGAGATTTAATAAAAAAAGTTATGTTAAACACAATGCATTAGATCTATAAGTTTGGTTGCATTTTTTTGCATAACAAGTATGTTAAAAAAATTATATGTTAATATCAAGTAATATTTTTTTTAAATGATTAAATATGTTAAAAATGTAGAAAAACATTTTTTAGTTTATGCGACCGGCCCGCCACAACCTACAACCCGCTAAGGGCGGTTTGGTTGATATGTATAAATTGTATCTGGGTCTTTGAGTATCGAACAAATCTATGGGTATCCACAAATTAAAAATAATAGTAAGTAATTGTGTGTTTGCTTCCTATAATCTTATATGTTATTTAAGCAATCAACAACAGAAAAATTATAAAACATAATTTAAAGTTTTAAACGCAATTTAAATTGGCTATTAAACACAACTTATTTTACTCAAACAATCATAAAAAACAAAGTCACTACTCCAACATTATGATATAAAATTTATTTAGTAAGAACTATTTAATCAACATAACATTATATTACCTATATAAATTAACAACATAACATTACATCACATTCCTTAACAATATAACATCAATGTTTAACAACATTACAATTATCAATTAACAATATAACATTACAATTATGATTAACATGATATTACAATTATGCTACTATATATATAGACTTAGGAAAGAATAACGGGTCCGAGTACTACAGGTTCGAGTACCTCATTATCCACACCTAGACTCATCCAATAGTGTATCTTAAAATTTTGTGTCTGAATTACTTAAAGATCCAAAAACATAGACTCAGACCCAACCCGTTGTGGGTATTATCTGCAGGTATACTCGTGGGTTCGAGTCTCATTATCATCCCTATATACATTGAAGAATAGTTGCTTTTTTCTACTATGGCACATTAATAGATCAATATAATCATGTGGGGCCTACTACACACTTTATTAGTTTTGAAACAAACTCACTTGACCATTGATCCCTTCCCACACTATTCTAGTGTAAGTTCTCATGAAATATGGGTGACCCGCACCTATATAATACCATTCTGGCCTGTGCTCTCGTACACTTATACTCTAGGAAAGAAGAAGACTTACTGGTCTCTCAACATTACAATACCAAGGTGCAAATGACATATCCTAGGGAATATGGTGATCGATTTCTTTCCCATGTTTATTTGGCTTAAGTGGTGCAAAATGTGCTTTGCACGCTTCCTCCAACTCAATATGGAATGCCACTGCAATCCAGCCCCATGAGAAATCAATGAAAACCTAATTGAATAAAAAAACTACTATTTTTATTGCTCCAAAAGTTATGAGCCTAGTGGTAGAATCATGGGAACTGGAGATAAAAAATCCAATTCGTAAAAAAAGAGTACCTAAAGCAATTGCCATGTTGTGAAAAACACAATTGATTTTGAAGATGAAAGAAGGGAATATGATTGTGAATTCGAGTATATTACCTTTCAGTATGTATGTATATTTCTTTGGAGATTTTTCTTATCACCAATTTTCTAGCAAAAAAATATAAAAACATCTTCTAATGATTGCACATATACAGATTCAAAAGAGATTGTATCTTATATTAGATTATCTTAAAATGTTTTTCTTATTGGTGAAAACAATAATGATAATGGTATTTTATTTCTTCTTCCTAAAAGATGGCGTTTTCATATTTTATATAATCATTTATTTAAGCCTTATTTAACATAAAAATGTGGTTTTTAAATACTTTATAATTTTGTTCTTATAAAGTTTGAATATAATATAATCACAACTTATTCTGCTTATGGTATTAAATATTTCTTTAATATTTAACTTTTGATTTCTAACGGAAGCTCAACCTAGCAAAAGGGTTAGAATATATCTTTTTATTGAGATATAATACATTTTGATGAAGGAAAAAAGATTAAACAATATTTTTTTCTGGATCATTTATCAAGTTTTAATTATGAACCAGTTTTTCAAGAATCTTTTTTAAATTATTGGTTTTTACTATTATAGAATATATTAACTTATATGATAAAGAATATATAAAATATTTTTGAATATCAAGAGAATATCATTATCATATCTTATATTTGTTAGAGTATCTTAGAAGAGATTGTCTTATTTTATGATTTGTTTTCTTATTTAGTTAGAAGTATAGTATTAATATAAATAAGAGTTAATATTAGGATTTAAATATGCATACACTGACAGTGTAAGTATTTTTTACACTATCACCAAATATCCACCATTAATATGTTAGTTAGTATTGACTTTCAAACAAAAGTATTACAAATCAATGGATGATGATGTGCCGACAGTGTAAAAAACTTTACACTGTCAGTATATGGATTTTAAACTCGTTAATATTATGTCTTTTGTTTCACAATATCATCACATCACCACGTCATTTAAATTATTATCAATATTATTTACTATTTTGAAAGTAGACATGACAAAATTATGCACAATACATTCAAATCCAATAAAATTAAATATATTCAAATTCTTCCATTAGAGTTAATGAACATAATTCAGTGAATAATTTTATTAATGGATGAATTTGAGTTCATCTATTATATCTATAAGTAACAAATGAATGAATTCGGATAAATTTAGATTTGAATCTTAATGGATAAATGAAAAGTTTTTCACTAATCCATATAACATCTAAATCATATTTTAAATTATTGAATTCATCAATATCTAAACTTAATATATGGATTCCAATTCACCCATCACTTCATTTTAATGAATTTGGAAGGATGACAATCCAATAATGTTTTATGAAACTAAACAAAACCATTATTTTAAAAACTAGAACGATAATAAATTTAAAATGTGTGCCAAGATTAAAATATGTCAGTCAAGATGCACCAAAATTGATGTCAAGAAACTAAACTTTTCCTTTTTTAAAATTATTTTTTGCAAATTTTGTGCAAATTGTTGCTGTCAAAATAATCAGTTTTTTTTATAATTATGGTATCCTACTTTATCACAATGAAATTAATCTCTTTTGGGATTTAGCTCAACTCCCCCAACAACTAACATTACTAAGAATTAAATCTTTGAATGTATGCTTAAAATACCAGACCAGTTTTATTGATTTCAATCAAATTAAATAAGTTGCAACTGATGAATATTCTTATGTGTAGTACTTGAAATTCACGTGAAAACTTTTAAAATGAAAAAAGTTAGAATAGAAAGATGGAAAATTACATATTCTCATACTAAATCTTCATACTAATTTTTTTACTTCTTATAAATAAAAAAATTAGTAATAAAATTTAGTAAAAAGATATAACATTACTCTAAAAAAATCGCCAAAAGTATGACATGCTGTCAAATTGACACGTCTTATTAGTTATGATTATTAGCCCATCAGGTTCTTCAAAACAGACACCAAAAGTCCAAAACCTTAAAAAAAATATGAAATATTCTAATGAGTATGATATTCACATTAACATATCACATAACTTATTAAGTATTTTTATAATAAATATTTAACACTATTGTTTTATAAATTGTTAAAGTCGGAAGACATAAAATATAGAAAATGATTATCTTAAGTATCCTAGATAATTATTTTCCCTTTTTTAATGAAAAGTAAAAATACTATCATATTATATTTAAAGGATAAAAATATAATGTTATATTATTTTTTTCTTTTGGTTTTTGATAGCAGCATGCATTGTTTCCCCTTCCTTACTATCAGAAACTTGTCATAAAAATTAATAATTCATTCCAAGGGGAATGTTGGTTTCATCTATTAGGAAATAAATGACATTTCCATTAACCTTGATGCTACATTGTTAGCATTATAATTTGAAAAAAAAGATATATACACTAATGCTGCATGAGTTTTATACATTATCATTGCATTATCCATTATTGATATTTAATTATCATTGACTTTTCAGAAAAAGTAATCAAAATAAATAGTGGATAATGTGGTGTATTGTATAAATCTTTACACTGATAATATATAGATTTTACACTCTTATAATTTTATCTATTAAGGAGATATATATATATATATTACTTCTACCAATGATATTCCCTCACCTCTTTCGGGAAGAATGATTGTTCCTCCCAACAAGTATCGATCATAGGGATTCAACAACTGACATTTTTGTCATCTTGTGAATATAGTGAGACCTTACCTCACTAGACCAACACATTTTGGTAGGTAAATCATATATAACATCATCAAATGTTTTTTTCAAATAAAATATGTGGATTCATCATTAATTATGAAGTGTTGGTTTGTCCATGCGTTATCAATAATCACACTTAGCTTTTGTCTTAACTCATTTTGGCCTTATCATGGCCGCCATTAACTATTATTATTTCCCAAATAATTCTACATTGATACTAACCCTTTTTTTCTGAAATACGTAACCCTTTAGGTACATGAATACATATCCGTGTAACCCTATATATATAATAATATTCCACTTGTTGCATAGAAAGATCTTGTAAAAAAAACTAGATGTAGTATAAGAACTTCAATGCACTAAATAATTTAATATATAGATCATTATATGCTGAAAACTTCATATGATTCATTGAAAACTTTATATAATTTAATATATATATATATATATATATATATAAATATATCATTTGTAACTTACTATTATTTTCCTCTAAGCCTCAAGATAATAGTAATACCATATAGCATTCAACAAAGGCTTCTATATTTTATTGATCTTGACTATGAATTTAGAAAGAAAAGTCGAGAGTATCTAATGAATGAAATGATTAAGATAACGTGAAGTTATAGTTTATAGAGAGATGCATGAAATTCTGTTATGATTTAAAGCACGAGGCGTCGGGGTATAAATCTATAAAAATTATAAACATTAAATACCCCATGCAAGTAGTAGTATAGTACCACATAACTACAACACAAGTTGACAATAAATGTTCATTCATCAAAGTCATAACTATCATAACGGTATCCACCTTCACTTCACCATTTAGGACCAACTAAATAATAATGTTTAAGGATAATAATTAAGAATATAAGTTTTTCACTTTTTAAGTAAAAGTCTGCAATTTTCGCTGTAAAACCTTTTTTCTTAGTATTATGCTTTACAATGAGAGTTCAAAATTAATGCTGAAGTTCAATTAAGCTATCGTCATCATTATCATTTCATAAAGTTAAACTTTTTAACGTACGTTGATAAAAAAAACTAATGACTGCTGACGTTTAAAACAATATACTATATAAGCCAATAATATATTATAATTAAATCCTTGAAAGTACCTTGCTTTTAAAATTTTATTTAAAAAAAATACACATTTATGTTTTAATCCTATTGTTTTTTGATATTAAGAGGGGTGGTTGGTATCGGATGCCCAGTAGAATGGAGGAGATCAGAAATCTTGGTCGGAATATTGTCTGGACTCGCATGGGAGGTACTTGAAAAGGTTCTCCGACGATCAAGCCAGTAAAGTGTTTCAGAGAGAATTGGAGTAAATAAGAGAGAATTTAGAGCAATGACAATAAGTGTAGCAATAAATGGGGGAATGATAATTAATTATACTCTTTGTGTGAGGTTCTCTATTTATAGAGTCTAAGAATTGCAGATGTGGCGCCCGTCAATTGGCCAGTGCATAACGGGTACAATGGGGTACATTGAGTTGTCATTGCCTAACTTGCAGGCCTACATTTGTCGAGTTGTTGGGGGCAAACGGAATATGCAAGTGATGTGGCAGATGAAATGTCAGCATTAAAGGCGAGCCATCAACACATTGATGGTGAAATCACAGGTGCATTAAATAATAGGTCAGAGGCATTAATGTCGCGTCAGAAGCATTTATGGTATCTGCCACGAGTGAGCCCACCTGTGACGAGCTGACCCATCTAAGGTGGGTGAGCATGGGATGGTTGGTGTTGAACCATATGCTCGGGATGGAATGGAAATAGCCCGGATATATTCGGGGTAAAACACCTATCATCCATAATCAATATTGAACTTTTAAATTGTTTTTAAATTTAACTATCATCATGGTCATCGTCTATATTATTTGGTCATCCAAAAAGTTTGCATATTAAAAATTTTGAATTTTTTTTATTTTGAGAAAAGAAAGTAGATTCCACGATCACTTCTTTTGTTTGATATTTCTTATTGCTTTAGAAATTTAATACTCACTTATATTCCTTTTTCGATCATACCATTGTTTATACTATCATATTTTCACTTCAAGTTCAGTGGTCTCAGTTATATTAATTGAATTATGTAAATAATAGCCTATATACAATGAAAAGGCAATAACCCAAAAAGGAAAGATTTTATAATTTGCATTATAGTACTCACCAAAATATTAACCTCGAATTCAATGCAATCTTTATCCTAAATTTTAATATATATGGTTCATTGAATATTTTATGAGAATTCAATATGATTTAATTCATTGTGGGAAATAATATTGAAGTATTTTGCCAAAATATTACAAAATTTTATATTATTTAGTTATTTATTAATCTTTGTGTATAACTTAAATTAAATTCCTAAGCGAGTAATTACTTCGAAATATATACACATTGCTAAGTAATTTCTAGAAGAAAAGAAAATTCAAGAATGGTTAACAGAATATACTTTTGCCTTAGATTATTTGATGGACTTGAATTCTTTATCTTTAGACTCTGGCGGCTGATGTAACATTCGTACTATATTATTAGACATAGACAACTTCTAAATACACTGCATGAGTGCATTCAACATCTTTCTCACTCACCAAGCCTACGTCACTTGCTTTAATTTATATGACCAAAAATAATATTTATGTCAAGAGGACCAAGATGTGTATGGATTACTAATAAGTATAGATTAACATCACTAGTAAATCCCCATCTCAATTTCTCAAATGTTGTTATGTTTTTCGATTTTATCAGTTTAGTCATTCAAAAATTGAAAATTTTAAATATGTATTAAATTAATCATTTTTATGTACAAAATTGTATGTATTAGATATTATAAAATACGCTTAAAATGACTAATTTGATTTATATTTGAAATGTTTGGGACTATTTTAAGTTTTTCAATTTTTGAACTGGTAAAATCGAAAAACATTACAGAATAAGATACAGATTTACTCTAACATCAATAATATAGTTTTCTACCTACATTATCAATGTATTATCTATTTATTACTTATATGTTAATGATCATTACATCTTTAATAAAAATAATATACATTAAGAATGGATAATATATTGATATTGTGTAAAAAAATGTTAACATGTACAAATATTGAACTCATAACTAATGTTTTATTTAATTTATTATTGCAGTTTGTCAACCATTATTGATCTCATTATGGAATTAAAAAAACGATGTATATATTGGGAAAATGTTATATTATAGTTAAGTAAATATATCACTTCTCAATACAAATTATAATTTCCATCATCCTTAACTATTGTCATAAATTGAGGTACTACTTATCTAAATGTCTTATTTGAATTTTATGTAGAAGTATAAGATGTTGTGAATTTTTTGAATGTTAAATGCATATACGATGTTATCAGAATGTAATTATATTATATTTAATTTAAAATGCAATGTTGTGTTAATTTACTACTAAAATAATAGTTTCTTGGTAAATGAATTCTTATTTATTTTACAAAATTATTTCCAGATTTGATCAAGCCTTCTTTCCCCTTCGGAGTTGCCCACGTTGCTTCATTATTTCTTTGACTCACGTGCCTAAATTAAATAATCGATACCGTTCTTAGTTCACTTAAATGAATTTACTTTACTAATAAGGTGTTAGTCTAGTGGTATAAGGTCTGCTCACAAAAATTTTAAGATGATCAAAATGTCAAAGATTCAATTCTTATGAGTAATACTTGTTAGGAGTGATAGTCATATACTCCAAAAGGGATTAGTTTTTTACCTATAAGGTGAGTGATAGCTTGATAGTACAAAAAAATGGATTTACTTCTAAATTTTTAGGTACTAGATTCATTTTTGTAATGCAAGCCAATGATTAAAATATTCAGAAACATCCTCCTTAGCCAATAATATAAACATAAATTTTCACTATATAACTAATTCATTCATGATTATTTTAATACCAAAGATTTATCCATCCATCTTTTTTGTCATTTTCTTACCTTTTCTCGATGGGTATATAAAGCATAGGCACGTATAGAATTATTCAAAGTGATAAAGAGAACTTATTGGTTGTGCCACTTAATCACTTTTAAGTTGTTTCCTCACCAGGATATGGATTTTGATTATTCTCTCTTCCAATACCAAAATCTTCACTTTTTCCCTTCAAACCATTCCTCTAATTTATTAGAAGAACCTTTCTCATTAGATGATGACTTACTCCTTTTCTTCAACAATGATAATGATAACACTATTCTTCCCTTCAATTCTAGTGACCACTCACAATCACTACAAACCAAAGAACCATCCTTCTCTGAATCGAACTCTTCCGGCTCACAAGGCAGCCTCGAGTCACAAGAAGTCTCTTCTAAAATTTATCTCGAGAACAGTTCATTACATAAAACTCTCACCTGGTGGAATTCAGATAAAATAAATATTGATACATTTATACCTGTAAACAAAGAAGTTGTTTCCGAAGCATCTAATAATGCAGAAAAGAGCGAAATCGAGGCATCACCACCACCACCATCACTACCACTCCCTTCTTCTTCATTATCATCACAAATATTAGAAAGTAACAAAGAAAAGAGGGTGTTTAGAGGAGTGAGGACAAGACCATGGGGTAAATATGCTGCTGAAATAAGAGATTCCACAAGGAAAGGAGTAAGAGTATGGATAGGAACTTTTGACACAGCTGAAGAAGCAGCTTTAGCTTATGATCAAGCAGCTTTTTCTACAAGAGGTTCATTGGCAGTGCTAAATTTCCCTGTGGAAGTTGTAAGGGATTCCCTCAAAGACATGTCAAATAATTTTAAGCCAAAATCAATTTTGGAAGATGGTTCTAATTTTTCTTCACCTGTTTTGGCACTCAAGAGAAAGCATAGCTTGATAAGAAAATCAAATAAGTTCAATAGTAATAAGAAGAACAAAAGGGTACAGAGGAATCAATTATTGGAGATAAGTGATTCCAAAAATGTGTTGGTTTTGGAAGACTTGGGTTCTGATTATTTGGACCAACTTTTGAGTTTGACTACTACTTAATCTGAAATTGAAACTAGTTTCTAGTTTTGGGCTTGTTAATGTTTTCTTTCTTTAGTACAAAGTTTTGTACTTATCTAAATTTGTAGTTGTTCATTAATATAAAACTGAGAGAATTTTTCATCATAACTTTTGCCCAAACATTGTTGGAGGTTGAGGCTTTCCAATTGAATCATGGGATTCCTAAACAAATATTATTTGTATACTATTTTATCAAAATATTTTTTTATGTTATTTTATAAATAACTATTAAATAAAATATATACATTTTTAAGAAAAAATATATATTTCTTTTTTCCCAAAAGACACGACAAAGGTTGATTGAAAAAACATGTTCCTGTCAAGATGCTTATATTCCTACTTGACTTGACTTTTGACAGCTTGATTTGATGGAGATTTAGATAAACATTTATATTAAAATAATGATGCCAATAATTATAGGATAAAATATACTTCAATAATTTTTATTTTAAACAAATATTAGATTCTGACGGTTAATATGTACACTTTTAACAAAAAATAATCATATAACACTAAAAGAATCTAATCTAGCTAGTCAAATTATAAATTTTGTGAAATATTTGTATATAAAAAATGAAAATGACATTTTTGTGTTTTTGATAAATATTTATGTGTCCAAATTATAAGTAGCCATTCATTACATTATCCATTAGTTTGTTTAGTACTTTAGTTGTGTGATCGATTATGCACTTATTGTATTTGTTTATGTTATTATAACAAGAAAGTTATGTACATTATTATTTTGGCCTTTCATGTGTGTAATTCTATTACAACAGAAGTAGACTACTCCGAAAAACACTATAATATATTAAATTATTCCACCTAAGAAATATCCATTTTATATATAATTTACTAAATTAAATGATAGGTTGGATTATTTATCTCCCACTTATTATTATTTTAAATATTTAAAAGCAGAACTTACTATAAAAAAATTCACTTTCTAAGAAGTATTTAATTTTTCACTTCATAAATTCTCATAATATTAGGAGGAATGGAGGATTTGCAAGAGGCCGATGTAAAAAGATGCAGAAATAAATTTACTAATAAAATATATTAGTAATTGATATAGAAATATTAAAAAAAACTATCTCTCAGTTGATCAATTAGTGATTTAGGGTGACGCTGTTGAATTTATTCAAATGTGAAGTCCCACATTGAATATACAATAAAGAGTGAAAAAGTTTATAATTAGGAAAGACTCATAAAACTAATGTCTTAAAGTTTTAGTTTAAGACGTATATCTCACTTGTGATTGATATTGTAAGAATATTTTTAACCAGATTCAAAATTATGAATATTTGCTATAAAAGTAGATCCTGAGTGTATAAAAATTTGAAGGTTGTGGGCTCTTGTTGTTTCTAATACATTTTGTTTAGCCAAAAAATCTATATGATTCCACGGTTATAGTCTTGACCAATTGATTATAGTTGTTATATGTATTGAGATAAATGAAGACAAGATTTGATACTACAATTCATTATTATACAAGAATATCTCAATAAAATTATTTTAATTAAGCTTGTTTATTTTTATTCTCAATATCTCAAGTGAGAACATGGGTTTTCATGAAGGCCCATAATTTCAGTAACCACTCAGGAAAGCCCATCTAGTGTATATTTGGGTTGGTGCTTCAACAACTTTGTTCTTTTTGGGTAACAAATGGGAAACTAAGATCATTCACCTTTTTTTTTTAAAATTAATGGCATCACATTATTATATGGGAAAAAATTAATATTGGTCACGGTATATGATTGTCTCTTTCATCAACTTCTATTCTTCAAATCAAATATTTGTTTTTTGCTTATGGGATATTTAGTATCTAATGGAAATTTATATTACATAACCAACTTCTTGTTATTAACCGATAAATGTTTCAAATAATTAAATGTTATTGAATAATGAATAAAGTGAAATAGCTCTTCTAGATTGTCCTTGTATGTTTTTTCTTTAGGGCTTTGGTCCCATAGAAAAATGAAACCGGAAACCAAGTCACACAACAAAGAAAGAAATCAAATAGAAGGGTGAGATGGGTCTACATGAATGTGAAGGGTGAGGTCAAGCTTCTTGTTAAATTTTGGTGTTTTGCAAAGAACTAGAGAATAGTATCATTGTGTTGATTTTTTAGGGAAGACTTATTGGAATTCTTAAATGTCTATTTACACTCTTTGTTAATCAATCACAAATTTGCAAAATAAAAAATTAAAGACATAATTAGATAAAGGGGAATGTTTGTGGGCAATTTGGAGAATCATTAACCAAACCCTATTTTTGAAGAGATGGGGAAATTAAATAGAGAAGAGTTTTAAGATGTGTATGTGTGTGAAGAATAATTTTTGGCATTTTTTAATGAATCTTTGGGGTCCATGAAAGGTGGGGGATAGTGATGTGAAAAAACACTTCCCACCATGATAGTGGGGACAAAGATGAGGAAAATGGGGTAGGAGGAAAAACAACTTCGAAATACTCTTAATCGTCTTTCATTTTCTAAGGGTTTGTTTGTGAATTAAGATTTGAATATGAACGAATGAATGAAAACAAAAAGGCGTGAGAGTCATATGACAAATGTTTTCATTACTTCCAAACTTTTCATTTTCCTTTATTCTCAGCGAAAACTAATTTGTAAACTAACCGTAGTTCACTTAATGTGAAAATTAACACATCGTCCATGACACACATAAAAGTGAACTTGTTGCTAAACAATGAAAGAGGGTCATGAGCACAAAGAGGTAGTGAAAAAGACACAAAGTGACATATATAGGCACACATAATCACCAAATGCTTCTCTTATATTTTATGTTTCTATATAATAAAAAAATAGCACTCTATTGATAGAAATGAACCTTATTTCATTGATTTCTAGTGCCCAAATAACATGTATTATAATTATAGTTCAAAATTATTATTCATCAAACTTTTCCCACAACATCAATTAGTGCTCTCTATAGTTCATATTACCTCCATCAACCCAATATTCTTTTTCAATATTGGATGGTATTCTTTTTTTGTTTTGTTTCAAAGACAAAAATATAAGCACATGATTTAGCCTCCAATATGGACCGTTTAAGAATACTCAAACCTCTATGCCACCAAAAAGCAAAGTTGGAAACTTTCAAGTTTCAAAGAAACTCATCAATTTATAATGGGAGTTGGTAAAAAGGAGAAAAGAGAGTTGGAGAAAAAATGAATGCTAATATTGATGTTTCTATTTTCTTCCTTCAACCATGTCTACTTTTTCTCTTCATTATTTTTAACTATGGTCCATATATGCATTATCAAAAGAGTTTCAAAGAACAAAAACACCTCTACCAACCTATTTTATATAGACTTCAAATATATATCCAAGTTTTTTATGTCAATGTATTATTAACTATAATCATTTATATTTTTTTTGGTAAGTAAAAGAAATATATTAAGCGAGTACAAAGGGTGCTAACCCAATATAAAGCAGAACAAAATCAACAATATGTCGACATATATAGGACCACGGGTCCATATACAAGTTTGTAAAAACAAAAGGATTCATTCTATCAAAACCCGAAATGTATGATAATGATTAAGACATGAATAATACATAATATACAATGTACTGACTGTATAATAAACATTTGAATGATACAAACTTTCCTTATTCTAAAACTTTATATGTTGCAATATGAATAGAATAAAATAAAATGTTATAGGTACCCCATAGTTAAGTGCTCTTCATGTGTGTAATCCGGGAATGTGGCCCTGCCTCCCTTAACCCTAATTTCCAATGTTAGAAATTTCAAATTTGGCATGAGTACTTCACTCCACTTAGCAAGTAATTAACATTAAAAATAAAATAAAAAAACGCAAAGTGATGTTGTACTAATTAATAACATGTATTTAAATGGAGTGAAAATAAAACAATAAACTATATAAGAAGAGAAAATGAAAGGATTATATAACTTTCTATTGTTTAATTGAGAAGAAAAAATTGAGACAAAGAGAATGGTGAATGAAGATCCACCTAAATTTTTTCCATGAAGTTCAAATAAATTATACAAGTATTGTTTGAACCTAAATTACCTTACACAAAACCCTAAAAACATATTCGTTCTACCTTATAGTTTATACTTTGGCCCTAAAGTTTGGACATTAAGACACCCTCACGTGGGTCTAGTAATATCATGACAGCTATATTGTGGAAGAGATTCGTGAATTTAATGCATTGCATGTGTATTTATAAGGACTCCACTTTCTTGGGCACTCGTGACAAAAATCATGTCTCTCCTTTTAAAACCATTGCACAACCTTCTCACAAATATAATATACACAAATTTTTGTGAGAGCTTCTAAAACTACAAGGCGTTAATATAGTTTTGGAAGTATATCTAGAAAGACTAAAATACCAAAAGTTTAATTTCTGATAAGATACTTGTCGAAAAAAGAGTCATACACCTCGAAAGAGATTAGTTCTTTATTTATAGGGTGATATTACCCTTAATAGTACAAAAAAGTTATAACGTATAATTATATTACTTTTAAAATTAATAATTATATATGTATAATAGTCGTGTAAGATTCACTACAAACTAGGTCAAATGTTCGATTTCGGGAGCGAACTTTTGTTGAAACTCGAAAAAAACAACTAATTACCCAAAAATGATTATTTTTTATCATAGAGTGATAATAAATTTGGTTCTATAAAAAATAAACTCACTCCTTAAAGAATATGTAAAAAGAAAGCTTTATTCTTTATCATTCTCATCCTTTGTTTTTCTTTATCATTCGAATCAATTCATCAAACCCTGTGGCCATCCTTAGTTTCTAGTTCAACTTTCTTTAAGGAATGATACAAAAGCAATTACTCACACGACAAGAAGCAAAATGATTCGAATAATTTGTGCTATCACATTGAGTTATTTAAGAACCCTTGCAAAAAAGAGTTACAAGTACAAACAAATTATTATTATATAGTAAATTGATGCTATAAATATTTCAACATCGATTAATTGTTCTTGAATGGACGGGCATAGTTAATACTTATAAGAATAGCTACTTGTATGATTTTTTTAATCTATATTTTATTATAAACATAAATAGTTGTATGATAATCATTGCTTACCACAATTCAACTCCAAAGAAACCCAACCGTTGAAATTGCTACGCTTTTGCGGCGAAAAGATTACAACATTGCTAGTCAAGATTCAATATTATTGATAGCAACTATGAGATCTATTGTAAAAGACACTTTCATGTTTTAATTAAAATAAAAATGATGTACTCATTATAGTATATAAAATTTGTCAAAATTAACGATGACCTATATTGTTTGTAACATTATTTGTACTTTTGTAGGGCTCACAGTTAACTGAACACAACTTAATATTTATTTAAAATTTGATTTGTTATTTAGCTCAATAAATTAAGTTGATGAATCAAAAGGGTTGAAATTGAACTAAAAATCAACATGCTAAATAAATGAGTTGAATTTGAACCAAATATATTTTGATTAGTTAGTATTGTACAAATATACATAAATTATCAATATTAAAAGTTAATAAATGATCATATAGTTATTTAAAAAATTATGCATATTTGTCTTTTAATTTTGAGAATTCAAATAAGATCTAATGACACATATTAATTGTTCTCATTTCTCATATTAAAAATTGTTTTTACTTAAGTAATTTTCTATATATATATATATAAAATCTTTACTTACATAAATTTTATAATTGGTAGCTACCTTTATTTTAATATTCAAAAACTTTCTTTACATGTATAATCCACCAATACCTTATACCCTTTAAATTTATGTTGATAAGCAACATAAATTTAAGCTCGTTAACTAGCTCGAAAGTTCGTGAACTTTAATTAAACCAAATTTGAGCTAAAAAATAGTTTGACATTGAACTCGATTAAAAAGTCGATTCGAGCCAATCATCAATGAGTCGAGTTGAGTTAAGTTAGACATGAGTAGACTCATTTCTACGCTAATTACCAATGATTAAATTGTCAATAATTAGATTTTTATTTTTCATAAAAGG
This sequence comes from Lupinus angustifolius, assembly GCF_001865875.1. NCBI lineage: Eukaryota > Viridiplantae > Streptophyta > Magnoliopsida > Fabales > Fabaceae > Lupinus > Lupinus angustifolius. The sequence continues at coordinate 7,298,721 of NC_032017.1, read as the reverse complement.
ACAAAGGTAATTTATCAATATGTGGTTGGAATTACCCAAGATCCATCAATAACATTCTATAGATAATGGAGAATCTTTTTTAGCCGTATTTATTTTTCTATTTTTCTAAATATATTGTGTTTAAACAACATAACTCATTAAAAATAAGATGTATAACCCTTCATTAAGAGTGGGGATAGGTCAAGTTTAGGACATTGAGTAGTTTTAATTAATGTTACATATCATGGCCCTATTATCTTTGTTCCATCCTCAACAAAGTTGGGTCACATGCCAACCTTTTGGACAAACTATGGCTCGAACTTAACTCATATTCATATAAATTTCTTATATATAAAAAAGAAATATACATTTGGTACAATTTTTACAAATTATTAAAGCATAAATTTATAGAAAAAATATAAAGTTTCAGATGAAACAATTGAAAATGCATATAAAATTAAGATATATTTTAAAAACTCTATCAATCTTAAGTTGGGTTAAGTAAAGTTGTCTAGAGTCAATAATTGAGCTTGAAGTCTTATCATATATCCATTTCACTAAGATATATTTCAAATATATATTTTTTTCATAAAATTAAGTCAAACCTATTATTGTGGCTGAATGATAGTGGCTTCATTTTCCCCATTTTTGTATGAGTATTTTATTTATTTATCAATTGTTTCATATTGATGCTCTCTGTTATTGAATAGATTTCTAGGATGAACAAAGAGTAGAGAATAGATACAAATAAAACTCACAAAACAATAAAATATGTATAATACACTAAATGATTGTTAAAAATATAATGTATTTCAACCATATGAGGGCGGTGGAATAGAAAAGGATGATGCACTCATATTTATTATTGTAATTGAATTGGCATCAACCATAATGGAAGTGTTCATCATTCCTCATATCACAATGGAAGGTTCATTTCAATCTTCACCACCAAGATAGTACATTATAGTATAATACTATAATTTATATGTCTTCCCATTTTCATCATGAGATTATTTTGTATTATAAAAGAGATCCATAATTAGCATGGCCTACGTAGTAATATAATAATTATGAATTGATCTAACCTTAACATAATTTATTTGGTACATTTAATGTATAACTTATACTCCTTAATATAAGGAGAGGTTAGCATTATGCATCACAATTTTTAGTCAAAAATAAATTTTCTCCTTTGTTCAAATACTTTTCAACGATAATACTATTTTAATAATTTGATTATGAAAATCAAATTATTAAAATATCCTCATCATTAAAATATATTAGATTATTATATATAAGTATATTTCCTATACCCTAAACATCAAGTATAAAATGTAATAATAAGAATAAAATGTAATAAGTAATTTTGTCATATTTATACTTAATTTTAGAAAACATTAAGTATAAAGTGTAAGTGGAGTATATAATTTATTTGTAAGAATAAAATAGCACAAAAATTAGTTTATCTCGTTTAACTATCAATATCATTTACTTTTATTTAAGATAGTTGATAGTAGTTAATGTAATTTCTCTTACACGAATTTTGATCTTTGAAATGAAACAAATATAAAATATATCCTACTATAAAATCTTACATGATAAATTTCACACGGGATGGCAATACGTCATCTACAAATAATAACTTTTTTGGTATTATTAAGTGTATTTTTCATTTTATAGGTAAAAAGTTAATTATTTGTAGGATAGGTAGTTACTCTCAATAACCATCACATATAAGAATTGAATTTTTAACTTCTTAATTGTTTTGGAAATCTAACATAATTTTATACAACTAGATCAATAACAATCTATAAATAATAACTTGAAAACACCAAAATTCAAACCAAACAAAAAAAGAGAAAGATTATCTATCTATTAATGACTCTGTCTATGACTCTATCTATGACTCTATTTATCTGAAACTAAAACTATAATTCAAACCAATGTGGCTGCTATAGCCCACCACTTTTGACCAATTTGAAAAAAACAACTATAAAAAATTGACCACATAGCCAAATTTATCCACACAATTAAATGCCCCTCTTACTTTTTTTTTGTAATCTTAATCTTCAACGATTCCAATATCACTTAACTTTATCTTGAACAAAAAAAATCAAACTTACCTGATTTCTATGAACAATATTTAGTAGAATAGACAACCTAAAAGAGATAAATTAGTTCTTATTTATAAGATGATATGATATCATTAATTATATAAAAAATGATTCTTTTTTTAAAAGGTGGTTTAAATCCATATTTCATATGCTCATAAAAAATGGGATTTTTATATTTTTAAAGTTTGAGATTAGATTTTTATTTCCTAAGGAGTAAACCTAGAGATATATATTTTTGTACTAGAGTAATTATTACAACTAACTTTTGTTTCATATAAAAAGTTCTATATATCTAACACTATTCTTTTCACATTACACTTTTTTTATTTTGTTCTTGTACCCATTTCAGTCCAGTCTATTTTTACCCAGGGACACGACTATGATTAATTCATGAGCTCCAATAGTAGCAAAATAATTATTGTTGCCAAATTTTGATATTTTATATCATTTCAATTCACAAAGTTGACGTGAAACTCGTCTATCTAGTCCAAAAAACCAAAAGGAAAAAATGAATAATGTTTCTCTTATGTTCTACTTTTGCCCAAAAATAAAATGTATAGAGCAGCTTCAAATAATTAATTAATAATTACTAATATTGAAACCATCATACTAATAATAAACATAAAAACATCTTTAAGGTAATATAAATGTATAGAGCAGCTATCAATGTTAATTAATATTAAATACAAAATGATCATACTAAAGACAAAAAATTAAGGAGTTGACAATAATTATTATTAGTATCAAAGCCGAAAAAATTGGACCTAATAAATGAAACCAATTAAGTCAAACATTTCATTAAAAATATCGTTGAGATTTAAAAATAACAATAATTATTCAATAATGATACACACATGCAATGGATGGATATGTTTTGTGTGAGAGAGATTTCAGTGTTCTTTATGAATAATCTATTTTGCTTACTTGAGAGTTGAGACACCAGAATATTATAGATTCAAACTAATAATAACAAATCAATAAAATATACTAGAAACCAAATATGAGAATAATATATATTTGTACACAATCTTTAAAACCATAAGACTATTTTTCAGACTTTGTACTTATAATTTCATAATAATTAAACAATAAACTTACTATTTATCTTGAGACTCTTTTTCTTTGTTATACCAACTCTTATATTATAAAAAGTTCCATAAATCATGGCACACCAAATAACAGAGCCTAAGTTTGTTGGTCCCATACCCATGTGCTGACCAAATTCATTGCCCTAATTTGATTCTGTTGATGATGAAATTCATACTAAGGAAAAATAAAATGCAATTTTTTTGATTTCCCACATGTATCTTTGCACTTAAGGCAATCATGTTTGAGCAAAAAACATCTACATATATGTAAAGTTAATTCTCCAAGTAAGTATTATTTTCCATCAACAAGACTCGAACCCGTAAAAGAATAAACATATAACATGTAAACGTTTGGGATAGAAAGAGTAGCCAAAGTCAATTTAAGTCTGATCATAACTTTATCCTGCTAGAGTGCATAGATCAATACAAATTCTTGATACATATTCATTAAAGGTATAAATATCTTAATCTCTTTGATATTTAATGCTCTACGTTAATATGTAATAAAATATACATTAGAAAATCAACACCCTTTTACTACACAAACACATATTTCATAATATCGTATCACTTCATGTGTTATAAGATGTGATTAGTCAAAAAATATTTAATAATTAAAATTTTAATTTAAATATATTTTTTTCAACCAAATATAACTCATGACAAATGGAGTAACAAAAAATGTGAAACAAAAAATATACTAAAATAATATAGTAACAAAATAAATTTTCGGTTTAACCAAGAGTATTATTTACCTAATGAATAAGGAGTTAATCGCTTTCATTGCTTGTAGGGATGGCAAAAAAATCCGCACCCACAACGTGTATCCGCAACAATAACTTAGGGAGCGAGTTTTGTGATACCTGCCCCGTGGGTACCCGCAAATTTATATATTTAGTTTTTAGTTAAATTTTTATATATTTATTATTATTTTAAGATTATAAATCATACACTTTATTATTATTTCATAATAAATTATACTTATTTGACTATAATCATAAATTTATCATATTATTCATGTAACAATTATTTTTACATATTGATTATTACAAATTATATAAATATATAATTAAAATAAAAATCTCATTTGGTACTCACAAATATTTGCTGCCCACACGGTACCCACAAATATTGTGGGTTTGGACACCAGAAAGCACTACCCGCGCCCGCCCGCGCCTATTGTCATCCATAATTGCTTGACTATCCTTTCCAACAAGTATCACTATCAAAAATCGAATATTTGATATTTTTGTCTATCTATGAACAAAAGATGACTAACACCATTAGGCCAACCTCTTGTTTAGTAGTAACAAAATGAAAAAATTAAACTAAAATAATAATAAAAGTATGGAGAATGAAACGGTGTCGTAACAGGGACAAGAGAGTGGTTGCATAGCAAATAGAGAGCAGAAAAAGTGGGGTATATGCTGATGGAATATTTGGTATTGGAAACTGTTTAATTTATTGTTTTTCATACTCTTTTCCTTTACGTTATGTTTTCCTATAAATCCTTCTCACTCCATTCCCTTATTTTTTCACACAAATACTTCTACATACTCCTTCATCTTTCTCTCTTCTTCATCTCATAAGTCATAAACTTCTCTTGAACTATTTGCAGGTTAGTCCCTATTTATTTATCTTATATCAAGGTTTTAATAATAAAATGTTACACCACACAATATTATTCTGTTTTTATACCATTGTGTTAATGTAAATATGGTCACAATATTATTATTTTCATTGTCTCATATAACTATAATTATGGCCATATTTTCTTAGATCATAATACTATTGTTTCATAGTTATCATAGATGCATGGATAATATTGTTTCAAATGTAACATAACCATAAATATGAACATAACCACCATGCATGTTGTCTTTTTTGCATTAATATTTATAGAGTGTAACATCTATACACGGTCTAAAGAGTTATACATAGTATATCATTTATCTTTCATTTATATTTTTTTAAGAGTCAATAATTTAAACATAAATGATGAATGATGCAATGATAATATATAAAACTCATAAATCGTGGTTGAGTATATTCTTCTCATATTTATAAGGTCTCTCATCATCTCATGCATGCACATGCCACTATCTTTTTATGCCGACATGGGGTTTTCACGTGGAACCAGTTGCTTAATTTTATTTTTGATTATTTTTCAAGAATATGAAAATTTTGTAGTTTATATTCATTTTTTTTGTATTTATGATTTTGATTTTTTTATCAGCAATTTATGATTTGAGTAGAGGTAACTTTACTCAACTTGTGAATTTTCTAAAATGAGATTATTCAACTATTTGCATGGATTAATGGGTTTAGAACTTGGAAGAATAAAATCTCATTTAACTACATGTTTTTTTTCTCTTTTCAATTTTTTGTGATGGAGTTTAGAAACTATGTTAATATCTTCCATTTTTTTGAATTATTCTTTTTCTTCTCTACAAAAAATTTCAATTTGTCATAGCTTGAATTGTGATTTTGATGGTATAGTATAACCAATATTCATATCATATGTTCTTAATTTCTTCATAGTAAACATGGTAGTCACCAATTAAATTAACCATAACATAACATTTGTATCTCTATATCGGTCGATTTTCGATTTCACTTAGTTCTGTTTACGAGTTGAATTTTGAAGGGTAAAAAATAGAGATGAAAGGCTTGAGAGCCATCAAGTACACCACTCAGATGGCTCAGAAGCTTTCCCTTTTATATTCTTTCATCTCCGAAACTCAGCTTGTAAACAGACCTTTAATAACATTCTTCGTTGATCAATCATGCTTAAATTCTTAATGCTTCTAATCATAGATGTCATAGTTTGGTCTAATATACATTTTTGGTTCCAATTATGCAGTGAAGGAAAGAATTTGATAAAGATTGAAACAATAATTTTGGCTTCTAGTTATGGCTAAGGAGCAAATTCATGTGCTAAATGCACTTGATGTAGCAAAAACACAATGGTACCATTTCACTGCAATTATCATTGCAGGAATGGGTTTTTTCACTGATGCATATGACCTGTTCTGCATATCGCTTGTTACGAAATTACTCGGCCGAATATACTACCACGTTGATGGCGCAGCGAAGCCTGGTACATTGCCTCCAAATGTATCTGCTGCTGTAAATGGTGTAGCCTTCTGTGGAACACTTTCCGGCCAGCTTTTCTTCGGCTGGCTCGGCGATAAGATGGGCCGCAAAAAAGTCTATGGCATGACCCTGATGATTATGGTTATTTGCTCAATTGGTTCAGGCCTTTCTTTTGGACATAGTGCAAATTCTGTGTTGGCAACTCTTTGCTTTTTCAGGTTCTGGCTTGGATTTGGTATTGGTGGAGATTACCCTCTTTCTGCTACCATAATGTCCGAGTATTCTAATAAGAAGACTCGCGGCTCGTTCATTGCTGCGGTCTTTGCTATGCAAGGTTTTGGAATTTTGGGAGGTGGGATATTTGCGATTATAATTTCGGCTGCGTTTAAGGCCAGGTTTGATGCTCCGTCGTATGAGGTTGATCCGGTTCGTTCAACTGTTCCACAAGCAGATTATATTTGGAGGATAATTGTTATGGTAGGAGCACTTCCAGCAGCATTGACTTACTATTGGCGAATGAAGATGCCTGAAACCGCGCGTTACACTGCACTTGTTGCAAAGAACACAAAACAAGCCGCAGCAGATATGTCTAAGGTTCTACAAGTCGAGATTCAATCCGAAACAAATAAAGAAGAGGCACAGGGAAAACCATCATTTGGCTTGTTTTCAAAGGAATTCCTTCGACGCCATGGACTACATTTACTCGGCACTGCAAGCACATGGTTCTTGCTTGACATTGCATTCTACAGCCAGAATCTTTTCCAAAAGGACATTTTCAGCGCAATAGGTTGGATCCCTCCGGCCAAAACAATGAACGCACTTGACGAAGTTTATAGAATTGCGAGGGCGCAAACGCTTATCGCACTTTGCAGTACAGTTCCAGGATACTGGTTCACAGTTGCATTGATTGACAGGATTGGAAGGTTTGCTATACAATTGATGGGATTCTTCTTCATGACAGTGTTCATGTTCGCTCTCGCCATTCCTTACGATCACTGGACTCATAAGGATAACAGAATCGGCTTCGTGATTATTTACTCACTAACATTCTTCTTCGCGAACTTCGGGCCTAATGCTACAACATTTGTTGTCCCTGCAGAGATTTTCCCAGCTAGATTCCGGTCCACTTGCCACGGAATATCATCAGCATCGGGTAAACTCGGGGCTATAGTTGGTGCATTTGGATTCTTGTACTTGGCACAGAACAAGGACAAGAGTAAAACAGATGCAGGGTACCCTGCAGGTATTGGTGTGAAGAATTCACTGATTGTGTTAGGTGTGGTTAATATCTTAGGCTTTTTCTTTACTTTCTTGGTGCCTGAGCCAAATGGAAAATCATTGGAGGAAATGTCAGGTGAAAATGAAGATGAAGAAGCAACAAATGAAGGTTCATACAACAACAACAACAACAACAACAACAACAACAACAACAACAATAACAATAGAACTGTTCCATATGTTTAGGTGTTATGTTTGTCTCCAACTATAGTGTTACTCTTCAATGTTTAATCTTTATGTAACAGGAACTGTTAGTTCTACAGATAGTGGAAATTTTTATAGAGATTTCTCAGTTTATGTGTAAACCATTTTGGAATGTATAATAGTTTCAATTTCTGTCACCAATTCTACATATTTACTTTTATTATTGCTCATAAACATACCTTTTTTTTCAAAAAAAAAATCCGAAATTTTTTTTTGGAACTAAATGACAAAAAGATATTGGAACATAACTTTGGAACATACGATAGAAGAGTTCATTTTGGCTATGGTACTAGGAAATGGAATCCTAGAATAACACGTTATATAGGTCAAATTATCTATCCAGCTATGAAAAAGATTTAACAAAAAACAAATACATTTCCTGTATGTTTTACGTCAAGCAATATGTGGAGCTCTACCAATTGGACGATTAGACATCCAACCCGTAATCGCAACAACCCAATTGCAAGAGTGGAGCTCTACCAACTGAGCTATATCCCCCGAGCCAAGCCAAGTGGAACATGTATGAAGGAGTCATCTTCTATTCGTTTCCTTGACGTAGTTGAGCCATCCTGGACTTGAGCCAGAGACCTCGCCCATGAAGTAAATCATCGCACCTACAGTCCAACCAATTAGGAAAGTGACCTATACCAGGAACCCGAACCTACCTCTTAATTCCCGATATAGCAGTAAAAGCAAGACATGTAGGCGAATTATAAACATACCTTATTATTGTACTATTATATGAGGTATGTTTATGGTTGAAGTATTCTTAAAATAATTCAATTTGGATTTGAAGTCTTATGAGAAGACTTGCTAGGAAACATGTGAATATAAATATGGATGAATATTTTCTTATCTTCTAAATTTGTGTGCTTTTGAAGTTGAGTAGTCCACAAAATATGACCCTTAATGCTACTAGTTCTGTTCCATAGCATATGCTTTCAGATACTTTGACTTGTATAATTCAAATATGTTCCACTAATTGAAGCTTGGAAGTCAAAAATATAGTAGAGGGTTGAAATTATATTCAAATTAAAGTGACCAAAAAGCATTTTAATATGATGAAATATACATCTAACATCACTCATATAATTGCTGACATGTGGGTTGTTTTAGGGAGAAACCAATTAAGAGAGGAAGTTTAGTTAGTATTTATTTTTTGGTACTATTAAGATTATCCTCTCAGTCAAGGAATTAATACATTCCAAACTTATGTCTCAGTTTTGTAGTGACCATTGCGCCCTCCTATTCATTGGGTCTGGCCCTTACCTCGATAATCAATAGACTAATGTCTTGTTAGTAGGTAATATTTGGTATACAAAACAAACATCATAGAAAGAATAAGATGTTAATTTAACAAAACTAAGATATCCTAGTTTTTAGTGTTCTTTTGTATTCATTTATCTTTATGGAGAGGGGTCCACTTACTCTAAGAATAAGTTTTTTAAACTTACTCTTTATTCTAGCAAACCAGTGAATTTCTCTATGATTAATGGCTAGGATAGGAAGTAAGTTTAAAAATCTTATTTTTAGAGTAAGTGGATCCCCACTCTTTATTTATATTCTCCCCAATTCTTATCTTTCATATCTAACCCAACCTTTAAATTCTAACAACCTCACCTTATAAATCTTCTCACATAGGCATAGTGGTACATTTCCCAACAATATTTATTGCTCGAATGGGTCTTTTTTCTTATGCTTATCATCTCTTATGCTTATCCCTAGTCACCAAACTACACTTCTTATACCTTTCTATCTTTTTCTTTTCGTACATGTATACATCAACTTATTTTATTCAAAAATAAGATTTTTTCTTCTTAAAATTCACAGTTCTATATTTCTTTTTTGATACATTTGAATATTAGTTTCTTGCTATATTGAATGGATTAGTAAAATATATACTTATTCACAAACGTCTATTTATCTTAAGTAATTTATGTAGTAGTGTGAGCTTAAATTTGAATTGATTTAACTAAAAGTAGAGCTTGAATTATCATCTAAGTAAGAGTAGGTTCAATTTAAACTAAATCTTTCTTTATATAATAAACCCATTGAAATCGAACTCATAATAAAACCAAGATGTAAAACCAATATGTCAATTGTGGAGTTTTTTTGTTAGTGTCAAGAATTTCCTACCTTATGAGTAAAGAATTAATCTCATTTGAAGTGTATGGTTTCCATCCCAATAAGTATTACTAATAGAAATCGAACCCTTAACTTTTTGGTCATCTCAATAATCTATCGAGATTTACAGTACTAGATCAACGCCTTGTCCGAATTGTGTCGGAGTTTTTTGATTATTTGGTAAATCATTAGTTGCACAAAAAAAACTTCACGAAAAATTCTTGAAAATTGCTTCATAATTTAAACTTAATATATGACCCACAAAAATATTTTTCAATCTATTTATTTCTTCATGAAAAAGTATTCTATTTCAATAAAAAGATACGCTCTAACCTTTTTGCTACGTTGAGCTTTCGTTAGAAATCAAGAGTTAAAAGAAAGTTATAAAAAGAAACTATATATTGTCTAGCTTCTCTAAAAAATCTCCTAATTTATATTAAAGAAATATTTACTAAAAGAGATCATATAGGCAAAATAAATTATGGTTATATTATATCCAAACCTTATAAGAACAATAAAACTATAAAGTATCTAAAAACCCCATTTTTGTGTTAAACAAACATGCTTAAATAATTTATTTGGGCTCACTGGTAGCCCAACCATTACTCTGAAATGATTCTATCAAACATGAAAACACCATCTTATAGGAAGAAAGATATCAAATACCATAACCGCCATTACCCATTAGAATAAGATACTTTGTGCTGACCGGTTCAACTGATAAACCTATATGGTATAATAATTATATTGGTCATGCAAACATATTAGTTAATATTAGTTAAAATTGGGTATACTGGCCGATTTTCAGAACCGTACCAATTATCCTGACTGATTTTTATTTAAAATTAATTTTTTAATAATAAAAAAAAATTATTGTGTTTTTATTAATTTTTCAACATTGATATTAATATATTATATATATATATTTAAATTCACCAATATACAATTTAATTAGTAAACCACCCATTACTAATGTATTAATACTCCAATCAATTTGATAATCGGTATGGTATTAATAATATTGATATGAATTGTATTGTAAAAATCCCTCTATCTTATAAGATATTTTTATATAATTTATAAAATCAGATAATCTCAAGATTTCAATCTACCCAATCTAAGATATAATATATTTTTCCGATGATTATTATATTCTATAAATTAACATATTCTAATTAGTTCTTGTTCTTAAAATCTGAGATAGCCCAATTCACAACCACTTTTCTTCTTTCATCTTTGGATCTTCGATTTTTCACAACATGGCAACAGCTTCAGGTATTCCTTTTTTCAAATTCTCTTTTTCTAATGTTTCTATCTCCAATTCAGTGTTTCTATCATTCGATTCAATTAAGGTGAAACCCTAGTTTGATTTGAATTCAAAGTTGTTACCTCGTTCTGTGTTCGTTGATTTTTGGATCGCTAAGAACGTAAAATTTCCATGCTATTAAGTTTCCATGAAAAATTAATTAATTTGGGGCTTCTGTCCAATAATTTAGGATTAAAAAATATTAGTTTGATTTCAACTCAAAGCTGTTACCTTTTCATGTGTTATAGTTAAAAAGTAATGATATTTTGTAGTAGTTCATGCAACTGAGATGATAATACTCATAGGGTCGGTAGAATATGAATAATCTAAATTTTCTTCTTTTTGAATTTTTGAATTTTTCCTATTGGGTTTAGGCTAATCTGTTTGAAACTTTTTATATCATTGTTGAATGGATTACTTGTCTCTTTTAATTGTAATTTTAAGGTGACTATGTTTCTCTCTATTTAGAGGGTGAGTTTAGCGTAACTGTAAGGTTGTTGCCTTAGTAAAGACTGTGTACATATCATTCTCAAACTCCACTAAGTAGGAGCCTCGTGCATAGGGCCACCTTATAATTCTCTCAATTAGTTCAACCTTAATTTATCGTCGTGTGTATGTTTATGAAACTTACATGGGGCTGGATTGCAGTGGCATTTAAATCGAGGGAGGACCATCGCAAACAGATTGAGTTGGAGGAAGCGCGTAAAGCAGGGCTTGCACCAGCTGAGGTGGATGAAGATGGGAAAGAAATCAATCCCCACATTCCCCAGTATATGTCATCTGCACCTTGGTATCTTAATGCCGAGAGACCGGTAAGTCTTCTTTTTTCCCCTCTACTTTATTGGGATGTGCATAAAATTGTGAAATTTGATTTAGAAAATCTAACATTTTCTTGTTGTTTTCTTTTTATTCTTTTAGAGTTTGAAACATCAAAGGAAATGGAAATCTGATCCCAATTACACCAAATCATGGTATGATAGAGGTGCTAAGATATTTCAGGCAGAGAAGTATCGGAAAGGTGCATGTGAGAAGTAAGTGATATCTCTCATTATCACTCGAATGTGTGTGTATGCATATGTGATAAATGTTCACGAAATTTAGTATTTTGTTCGTGTGTATGCGACAAGTATAGCTGTTTTGCTTTCATGTTTGTGTCTTGACTCAGCTTACAACTTTTATTGTAATTATCTTTGCAAAATTAAGACAGTGCTTTAATATTCATTTTATTGTTGTAGTTGTGGAGCCATGACACATGATTCTAAGTCATGCATGGATAGACCACGGAAAGTGGGAGCGAAGTGGACAAACAAACACATTGCCCCTGATGAGAAGATAGAAACATTTGAGCTTGACTATGATGGGAAACGGGACAGATGGAATGGATATGACGCATCAACTTATGCTCGAGTCATTGAGAGGTACGAAGCTAGAGATGATGCTCGAAAGAAATACTTGAAGGAACAACAGCTGAAGAAATTAGAGAAGAATGACCAAAATGGTGAAGATGTTGCAAGTGAAGAGGATGACGATGAAGATGATCTTAGGGTAGATGAGGCGAAGGTTGACGAGAGCAAACAAATGGACTTTGCCAAGGTTGAGAAGCGTGTCCGTACAACTGGTGGTGGGAGTACAGGAACTGTGAGGTAATTTTTATGTTACCATCATTTTAATAATGCAAGTGCTGTCTCCAAACTTAAGATTATCACTTTCGTTATTTACTTTAGATGAATTGGAATTAAAATATCTTTTCTTTCAGGAACCTACGTATTCGAGAGGATACTGCAAAATATCTTCTCAATCTTGATGTCAATTCTGCACATTATGATCCTAAGACCAGGTCCATGCGTGAAGATCCTCTTCCAGATGCAGATCCACATGAAAAGTTTTATTTGGTAACTACCCTCAAGAATTAGAAAATTTATATAGTACCGTTGTTTCAGCTATCTGTTTGTTAATATTTTATTTGCATTGAATCTGGTTTTGTCCTGTAGGGTGATAACCAATATAGAAATAGTGGTCAAGCTTTGGAATTCAAGGAATTAAACTTACATGCTTGGGAAGCATTTGATAAGGGGCAAGATGTTCACATGCAAGCAGCTCCATCACAAGCTGAATTGCTCTACAAGAATTTTAAGGTCATGAAGGACAAATTGAAGTCTCAAACAAAGGACACCGTTCTAGAGAAGTATGGCAATGCAGCTGATGAGGACAAACTTCCAAGGGAACTTCTGCTGGGTCAGAGTGAGAGGCAAGTTGAGTACGATCGTGCCGGTAGAATTATCAAGGGACAGGTAACACACATTCTAAGTTTTTATAGTTCATCTTCAAACTTCAACTTGCATATGTGAACTCTATAGAATTTCATAATTAAGTTTAGTTTGAACATATAAGGATTGTGCATTCTGGTTAGTGCTCCCTTTCAAGATGATAGATAAACTTATCTATCTGATGTTTCGAACAGGAGTTAGCAATTCCTCGAAGCAAGTATGATGAAGATGTTTACATCAACAACCATACTACTGTCTGGGGCTCATGGTGGAAGGATCACCAATGGGGCTATAAGTGCTGCAAACAAATAATACGAAACAGTTATTGCACTGGTGCTGCTGGTATAGAGGCTGCTGAGGCTGCAAGTGATCTGATGAAAGCTAACATTGCCCGTAAAGAGGCTGCTGCAGGTTCATACATCAACCCGCTTCCTTTCTTATTATTAGTTACTTGTTTCTGTTTCCATTTTTGTGGTTGTATTCATGATGCACTTTTTCTTTCTCGGATGAATTTCTTTTGCAATATATTTGTTTAGTATCGTCTTTATTAACCTGGAATTATTTTCATGAATATGTACAGAAGACAGTGCACCAGTCGAGGAGAAAAGACTTGCCACGTGGGGAACCGATGTCCCAGATGACTTAGTCCTCGATGAAAAATTGCTCGCTGATGCGCTCAAGAAGGTAAATATCAGTCTTATGTCTGCAACTTAACATGCCTCTCTTTAGTTTAGTTTCATTTTATGTGTTGTATTCTAACTCCTGCAAAATTAGTTATTGTTATACTCCAAAAACATTGTTGATCTTAACCATTGATCCATACTATAAATACTTTATATGTAGAAACAGAGTTATCATATTTTAGATCCAGGCTATATGTATTCATTTTCCGGTTTTTAACAGGAGGAGCAAAGAAAGAGAGAAGAAAAGGATGAAAGGAAGCGAAAATATAATGTTAGATGGAATGATGAGGTATGGTTGATAATATTTTTATCTATTATATACACTTACTATGCACCCTCCTTAGTCCCTTTTGTTGCATATATATTCTAAAATCAATCATCTTAATGCTGATACAGGTTACTGCTGAGGACATGGAAGCATATAGGATGAAGAAAGTACATCATGATGATCCAATGAAGGATTTGCTTCACTAATCTTTGTGACAATTTAGCATTCTGTATGTTATGTTTGATTTCAGCATACCTTGTCATTTTATTTTTGATGACCCAACACTGTTAAATGCTGAATTATGTTGGTTTTATTCGTTATGTATCAATCAAGAGTTTCATAAAATTGACCTACTTCATAACTTTTTGACTCCATTGCGATAAAAATTGGTTCCTGCTAGTTGGTTCAACCAGTAAACCGGACTTCACACTAGTATGGTACAAAAATTATATCGGTCATACAATCATACTGATCAAAATTATCATACCCGTTGATTTTCAATTGAACCGTACCGGTTATACCAGCCGATTTTTATTTAAAATTAACTTTTAATAAAAAAAATAATATTGTTTTTATTGATTTTCAATATTAATATTAATATATTATATATGTATATTTAATTTTATCGTTAATGCGGTTTAATTAGTGAACAACCAGTTCAATTGTTATACCACTTTATCAAAACCATAATCAGTTTGATACACCATCGTATCTATAACGTAACTATTTCTATAACTTAATGAATACATTTATTTTTATCATAACTCTTTTCTTTCATAATGCAAACACGTTATAATGTGAACATAAACGTTAGCATTCATTACTATTAGTGTTGAACAGAAAAAGAAAAGAAAATAAATGTAATCAAGACTATATTTTAAACTATAAATATAGTCACATGAATTACTTTCTAATCACAATTCATAAAAAAACCTTGAATACCCATTATTAGATTATTGTTTTCTCTCAAGAAATCATGGCTACTTTTAACAAAAAGTTTTATCTAATGATCATGTTTCTAGCAATTGTTACATTGTTGGTGAAAAAAGGAGATTCATATTCTCAAATTCTAAAATCATTTGAGGGTCCTATTATTGGAGATAATTATTCTCCAAGTGAAAGTCCAGTTTCAGCTGAAGTAAAATACTTGAAGAATTGTGCTGGTAAATTACGTGCACCTTGTGGCACTAAAATATTCTTTGGAACATTTGTTGGCAATGAAACAATTAGTTCATATTGTTGTCATAACCTTGTTCATGATGTTGGGAAACATTGCCATTTGAGTATGACAAGATATGCTATAATAAACACACCCGAATTCAAAGAAAAAAAGAACCAAATATTGAAGAGGAGTAAACAAATTTGGAAAAAATGTAAATCTTCTAACTCTTATGGAATTGATTGTTGACACTTATGGATATTTATTATGTTATTATGTTATTTGCAATAAGAACTTAATGTACTACTCTATTTCGGGTTATGTAACAAATTTTCTATCATATGCACGAATTTGGATAACATTCCTCCTTTGATGATACAATAAGTAAACGATCTTTTTTTATATTATTAGAGTTAAACGCAAAATTGGTCCTCCAAATCACCATGTTGCCTTTAAAAAATCCACCAAATAAGTTTCCAAAATTAAAATTGGTCATTAAGACTATATAGGCACCTTTGGTTCATATTTTCAAAAGCTTTCCTCAAAAAACTTTATAATTTATAAGCCTAAAATAAACCAAGGATAGTGCTAACTAGTATCCCGTTAAAGAATACAACAACAACCAAACTTTTATCGTATTAAATGTAGTGATTATATAGATCAAATGACACAATAACGTTCTATATTGAGAAAAATAGAAGTGTATTATAAGATCAAGGATACCATCTATTCCGAATCTCCAGTAAAAATCAAAAAACTGGATCCATTTATAATTCTCCGTCAGTTGGATTAACGGATCATCCAATTTGAAATGATAACAAAATGCATAGGTTGTTAGAAGGAGATCCACTAAGCATATACAAATAGTATACCACCTAATTACCTTATTTCCTCTATGAGGAAATAAGAAAATTAAGGAACCCCCGGCTATTGGCAAAACTACAACTATTGTTAACCAAGGAAAATAATTCGTGATAAAAATAAGATACACTTGGGCCAGAAAAACCCGTACTCAAAATAGAAAAAAAAAATTCTTTTTTTTATTTTGATCACGGGTTTTTGCCAATAAAAAAACATATTCGTGTGGTGTTTTTTGAAACGTATCAATAAGCTAGACCCATGCTTCGAGTTGTTTCATGCCATAAATAAACTCGAACGCTTAAGAAATCCGTTGAACAGGCAGATTCACATCTCTTACAACCAACACAGTCCTCTGTTCTTGGGGCAGAAGCAATTTGCTTAGCTTTACATCCGTCCCAAGGGATCATTTCTAATACATCTGTGGGACAAGCTCGCACACATTGAGTACATCCTATACACGTATCATAAATTTTGACTGAATGTGACATTGGATCTATATTAATTTTTGAACATCAAAAATTTTTAATTTTCGATCTAGTAAACTCGTAAATAAATTTTATATTTAGATTCCAGATGAATCAAAAATTGATCAGAATCTTGATAATAAAAATCGAAACTTCTGTATCAATTGATAAGAAGAAGGCCAAGATACTTTGATTTCTTACGTTTCACAAACATGCTAATTTGAATTGATGAATATTACACTCTTATATCTAAATTCAACTTTTTCATATTACATATATCACTCTCCAATACAATGTTACATTTCTTTAATTCTTTAACCAGTATCTTAGAAAATTCCTAATACCCTTGATAAATCAACATTATAGTAAATTCAATTGAGATGCAATATGAATCATGAGTTTACAAACAAGCATGGTTAGCCAATGAGAATTGCTTGGCTTGAGAGTAAGCTTTAGCCTCAGAGACCAAGGCTTGTATAACCAAAGTTTTGACTTGCCAAGGCTTGTAAGGGAAACCCTCCCTTGCATAAGAGTTGATGCACTACCCTCCTTCACCAACTCTCCAAAGGGGTTCTCCTCCTCATCATTCCTTCATGTTGCTTCTACCGATGTTAGATCTGATCTATATCGCTCGTACACTTTCGACTCATACATGTTCGACAACATTGGTGTCTCTGGAACCATTTTAGGTTATGTTTCCTTCCTTTCACTCCAAAATCTGATCAAAACATACATATTCGACTAAATGATATTCTAACACTTTTTTTGACTAATTAAAATTAAAAAACTATTATCATGTCCCCTTTTACACCTAGATTATAATCATTGATCATCTTCCCATTGTTATTTTCAAATCTAAAGTCCTTTAATCAATTTTTTAAACATATAAATGGTATTAGTGTATTATCAACTGAGTTCAAATCATATCAAAATTTTATGTGAAAGCCACCTTCTAGAAAGGGTTCCAACACAAATCCTTTAATCAATTATTATGAGCCAAATGTAAATGAGCTTTGAGAAAAAGAGAAAAGACTTGCATCGAGACATATGTATGTAAAGACAAGTAGACAACCAATTAAAACTTGTCAAACACATCAAAAGTTTAATTTTAATCATAAATAATAGTATCAACAAGCATAAATACATTTATATCTAAATGTGACGTGTTATATGTGTTTTCATGCAGGTTTGTCTTTTGAGAAAAAAGTGACAAACATTTTTCTACACATATACATACTTAACATCAGAAAAAAAAAATTGTTATTTCAATCATAATCAACCCAAAACCTTAAATATAATCAAATATCTTAATTTTGTAAAAATAATAATTTAAGATTCAGTAACATACTTAAATGTATGAGTTGATACTTGATATGTCTCTTAAAAATGTGCATCTACCTATGTAAACATTTTCATGGTCAAAAAGAGTAAATATGCATAAAAACATAATGAAAAGTCACTAAATGTATAGTGATATAGTATTTTATTGTAACATTATCAATAACAACAACTATTGACATCTTGAACAACAACCTTAAAAGAAAAAACATGTGGGTTTGAAGTAATAAAGAGAATGAATATCTTACTGAGGAGTGCATTTTCCTATGCTCCTAGTGTAGAGAAATCCAAGTCTATGACCATGAACAGTTGTAACCACTGAGATAAGAGAAGACAAAAGAGAAGAGGAAAAAGTATTGTAGGAGACATGTTTGTAATGACACAATTTATCGGGCATAAAAAGAGTGAAGAGTCATATGTATCATGTGTTGAACCAAAACTTTAAAATAGTCGACATTTTCTATTTATAAACTTGTTCACCTATTTCCTTGTATCCAATATCAGTCACACTTGAATATATTCAACAATAAGTCAATAATCATATTTATAATATTAACATTAAACTATGGTAATATAACCATCCTGAGACTAAGACTTAGGTTGAGGAGCATGGCTAACCATAACACCTTCATTCCTTTTATTGTTGAGGGAACTCCTTTTCTTTGGACTAAGCCGAAATGCATTTGCAACACTTAAGCTAGGATGGCACTAAGTGTTGAAGTGTGCCCTATTAGTGTGCTCATCATAGTTGATAATAAGAAAATGAAACTCTTATTAAAATTATTTTATGCTATCATTAGAAATTAGTCGATTTCACCTACTGAGATTAATGTCACACCCAGGGTAGAGACACATGAATCAACCAAATTTCATACCTCAATGAGATGGATTCTAAGACTATATATGTATGGCTATAGAGTTGAAGATAACTTGATTGATTTGCACTCCATATATTTTAAGATGAATCTTCTTTTTGGACTCAATGTTGATATTATTTGTGTCAAATGAACACATGTCTATGCAACTTTCAATGGTTGATATTATGTGTCTCCAAATATTACACATTCTAGTAATAGTTGATACAATATGTTATTTAGGTTTCTGCTTTTTATTCTGAAGGTTACTAACAACATTTTATGATAAAGTGATACTTCAGGAACTTAATCAAAAAATAAAATGGGATGACATATAATATAAAATCGAAGAAATTTAAACATTAACTCAAATTTAAACCTACAATATTCATGGAGATCACAAAATAAATATAAATTGTATTGGTATATTCATGGCTAACATTTTTCCTCATTCATGCATATCATTAGGTAGCATATTCAGATTAAAGTCCAAAATCTTTGAACCTAAAAATTGTCTTGATGATGCATCTTCTTCGGTTTGGACCTCATCATTGCTTGCTTCCATCGCTAGTCCTCACAGGGTGGCATCATTAACAATGGCATAATCTGAAGACTCTGATTCAACCATGTCCATAACATTATTATCCTCTTTACTATGAATGGATCTATGTCCCCTTAAACCTTGGAAAGTTGGAAAAGATTTCCAACAAATATCACATACATAACCATTCACTTTCTTTTGAGTTTCAGATTCGGCGTTTGGAGCCTTTAGTTTCTTCACTAACAATTTCATGACCTTTTTCCTTTCACCAAAATTACCAACATGATCTTGTATTGCCTCTTCAACCTTCATGCTTCCAGAATCATTCTCTATCTCCTCATCAGAATCAATATTCACTAAGATTCTTTCACCCTTAGATTGAACTAAATTACCTTCTCCTCTATTTACCTTGTAACTTTCACAGCCATTAATATTATTTCCCAACTTCAAAGAATCACTTAAGTAGAATTTAATCTTCTTTGCAACATGTTTTTGACTAGTTGATGTTTCATGAATATTCTTTCTGTTGCATGGAATCATTGAAGATTGGTGACTCTTTGGCTCAACCACCATAGACATAACAGCAATAAAGTGATTATACCTCAAAGACATAAGCACAAGATTCTCAGCAGCATCATAAACACTAGTACTCTTTCGACCTCTCTTACCCGTCTTTTGCCATCTTGGTAGAGAAGAAGACTTTGACATATCAATAGCATGTGCAACAACAACTTCATCATAATCATCTTCAATATCCGAAGAATTGTGTACACTACTATTATGATGATGAGAATGAATAGGAGGGTTAACACCCCTCCAAGGCCTATCAGGGTGAGTTCTCATGTGCCCGAACAACGAATGACTCGAAGGAAAATCTTTCTTGCAAAGATAACAAGTATGTTTCTTACCATTATCATCATTATTGTTGCTACCATCATCGTCATAAAAAACACCTTTCTTTTTATTATTATCACTACTGGTACTCGTTTTCGAGAGATTTGAGATAAGAGATTTCACCTTGGCAACTTGAAAGTGAGATCTTCTATGACCACCCAATGCTTTTCCATTCTTGAAAGTCTTGCCGCAAAAACTGCACTCATGCATTGCTACTTCACTAGAATCGTTCTTCTGAGGTGTAACATTATTATTCATTATTTCATGGTTCACCATCTTGATCACAAACTCTTTTGTTTATATCTTTATCCTTATTATGTAAAGAAATATAATCAAATAGGAGTTAAAAATGTAAACCCTAAAACTAATGAAGAAGAATAAGAATCTGAAACAAAAAGATGGAAACAGAAGAATGAAAATAAAAAAAAAAGGTAGGATATGAAGGAAGAGAGGAAGTGGGAAGGGTTTGCATAATGAGTGAAGAAGAGGAAAAATCTCTCACAATGAGATATTGGAATTAATCAGTATTTGTATTATTAAAACTTTAACCAATTTCGGAGTGTAAATATATCTTCATAATTATTTCAATTAATTCATTCATTCATGTTTTATATGGAAAAGATTTTCTTAGTCAAATCTCTACCTCTATTTATATAAAACAATAAAACATTCACAATTCATTTAAATTACTAATGTTTATGTTTGAGAGTTAAAATTAATCATTGTTACATTCAGATGAATAATATAATAACTAAAAAAACTCTTCTATCAATGTCTACAATTCATTCTCTTTATATAATAAACTCACTCATACATGTTAGTTGATTATGTACACAGAAAAGGTTGTGTTGTATTATTGGAGGCACTAGATAAGATATGATTATACATAAATATATTAGGAAAAAAGTTTGAGTAGTCTTTATTGTTGAAAATATGATATAATGGTAACTTGGTTAGTTTGGTACATATGTGGGAATAAAATAATATGATTAAGAAAGACTTATAAATCAACATTTTGACAATTAACATGGTTTATAATAGAAAACATTATTCGAGACATATAATTTGTTTTTAAAGAATATCACTATATATAAATAATGTTTACTATATTTATATATTTTTTAATTAGTAACTCGGTAAGGTATATTATGTTCTTTGATAGATTTTTTTATTTGAGAAATAAATAATGAATGATATATTGTCTGTGTATAAATCTTTATATTAGTGTATAAATATTATATTATTTTTATTAATTGTGCCACCAATTTTATAAAGAGAGGAAAAAATGTATGCACTAATAGTGCATAAATTTAACCATTCAACATTCAAAACAATCATTCATATTTAATTATGATTAATTCTTCAAAAAAAAATGATGAATAATATAGTAATTATATATAAAACACATATACTATCATAAATATTACATTCTTGAATAAAAAATTCATGGACCTTTTCTTCTTCTTGAATATCTTATGAACCATTGTTTCACAAAATAATATATAACAAAGCTGATATATATTTTTTAAACGAATATATTTATTATTACTTTTGATAATAGATAATGGCTATACATATAGTAAAAAACTTTGAAGATAAAACAAAGATAGGTATTAACTTTGACTATTAAGGCAAAAATAAAGCCAGGGAATATGGATTGGATAAAAAAAAAGATAGACTAGCACAATATTCTGTAAACTTATAAAGTACCAATCTTTTATTAATTATTTGCACTTAATTTAGTTGTGTGTAATTGTAAACACGATTACTTCAATTGATTGAAATTACTTATAAAGGAGTTATTTTAGAAAAAGATAAATTAAGGGAATAAAAAATTCCCTTCAAAAGCATAGAAGTTATATACTGATATAGATGAGACATCTGTTTACACCCAATTTAAATTATAATCAATCACATTCATTAATTTTCTTATATTTAACGAATTAAATGAGTGAAACTTAAAAGTCATCTAATATTCATCTTAATTTATTACTTTTTTTCATTAGTTACTAGTATTTTGACGATGTTAATAAGCATTTTTTAATTTATTGTACTTAACATTGTAAATTAATTTTCTAGTTTTAATCGATGTTAATCGGTTAATTTATTATACGTAACATTGGAGCGAGCTCAAATATATGTCACTCATCAATATAAATTTAAATGCCTACAAAACATTGGTAGGATATATATATATAGATAAAGTTTGTGAATTTTAATAATAAATACAGCTAGCAATTAAAGTTTATGTTCTAAAAATTGTTACATGAATATTTATGAATAGAAATTGTATCAAGTTAGAACATTTGTGAACGGCGAACCCGAGAACATTTAATACTTATCTTAAATTTTATTTGAATTGTTACGATTAAAAACACACATGAACATTTTAAGAATTAAGTTTTAATTAATTAATACTATTCATATATAGTTTTTTTTTTATGATTTATTGTTCTAACAATTTTTATGTGAGAATTATTTTCACTTCAATCACTCCATTATATATATAATTGAGTCATCTCATAAATCTAACGAATCAAACTGTATTTGACTTATGTTCGGGTTATTTATTTAACGAGTTTAATTCTCACCTTAAACTTCAACTTGTTTAGTTCAAAACTCAAGTTTATGTAATTAAATAGTGAGTTGAGTAATTAAAAATCAACTACACCCTCATCAAAGACTAATATTCAGAAACATACAAATGATTTAAGATGCACTATATAATCCACAAACTAATTCAGCACAATACATAACTATTAGTATGATAGTCTCCATTTATTTTTGTGTGCTATAGACTTCTTCAATACTAACTGTAAATAATAATAATGATGAAAATGAATCTATGGAATTTATTCTACCCCTTCCTATAAAGAAAGGAGTACAACAATAGCATCGAAAAGGTTTTGTCTCAATAAATCGCACATAGAAATATTGATAACACACATAAAGTTAATGGTATTTCATAACTAATCGATTAAGTATGAAAGATATAAATGATTAAGACACTATGAAAAATTGAGCTCAATAAGATGCATTATATGGTTTGTGATAAGGGATCTCTATGCCTTTTTTTTGTTGGTAATGCACGTATTTTTGAAGTGTGCCCTATTAGTGTGTTTATCATAGCTCTATGATTTGTATTGAAAGCTATGCATAATTCTTAACTTTCTGCTTTGTTTAACTAGCACAAAGTTTTGTGGCACCTTAACCCTTTTGTATATTGCCATTAATTGAACACTGATTTTCCTTGTCACATAGATCACACTGTTTGCAAATAACATATAATGTAAACAATATGTTGAAATCTAGGCTTTTTATTATGAAGGTTACCAAAAATATCTCATGATAAATTTGTAGTTGGTACACTGTAAAGTGGGAAGACATTCAATATAAGATTGGAAAAAAGTTTGAAAATTAACTTGAATCTAAACCTAAAATATTTAACTGAGATTACATAATTAAAATAGATTACATTGGTTATTGATGCTTAACAATTTTCTCTATCATCTAGATCATCATGAGGAGGTGACATATTCAGATCAAAGTCCAAAAATTTTGGACCTAAAAATTGACTTGATGATACATCTTTTTCAGTTTGGACCTCATTATTATTGATTGCTTCCACCGTTGATCCTCTCACGGTGGCATCTTGAGTAATGGCATAATATGAAGACTTTGATTCAACCATGTCCACAATATTATTCTTCTCCTTATTATGAAGTGGAACCTTTAGTTTCTTCACTAAAAGTTTCATGACCTTAATTTCTTTTTCATCAAAATTATGAACATGATCATGAATTGCATCTTCAACATTCATGCTTTCAAAATTCTTTTTTATCCCACTAATTGATGCTTCCGAAAGATTCTTTCCCTTGCATGAAATTGTTGAAGGTTGATGATTCTTTGGCTCACCCATCATAGACTTAATATCAAGAAAGTCATTACTCCTCGAAGACATATACATAAGAATCTCAGCAGCTTGATAAACACTAGAACTCTTTCTGCCTCTCTTACCTGTCTTTTGCCATCTTAGTAGAGAAGAAGATTTTGATATATCAATATTAGATGCAACAACTTCATCATATTCATCATCGTAATCATCATGATCTTCTTCAAAACCAGAAGAAATGTGTTTATCATTATGATGATGAGAATGAATAGAAGGACGAACACCCCTCCAAGGCCTATCAGAATGAATTCTCATGTGCCCGAACAATGAATGACTCGAAGGAAAATCCTTCTTGCAAAGATAACAAGTGCGTTTCTTGTCATTATCACCATTGTTGTTGCTATCATCGTCACAATCAGCCTTATCTTTATTGTAATTAGTACTACTACTTGCTTTTGAGAAAGGAGATTTCATTATGGTAACTTGACAAATGAGATCTTTGGTAGCTTCACCAGAAACACTATACTCAGATTAATATATAGTGAAAAGTTGATGCCAAATGTGAATAATCATATTTTCTCTTATGATAATTGATAATGATTAATCTTAATCTTTTAGATATTCACTTTAAAAGATATATATGTGTTTAGATAGATACATTAATAGTTGGAAATTAAGTCAAAGAACATGAATTATCACTTTTATATATATATATATATATATCATGGTAGACTTTGAAGATAAAGAAAGTTACGAATTAACCTTAACTATTAAGGGGAAATAAAGTGAAAGAGATATGTACAATCTTTTGTTAATTGTTTACGGGATAAGTATTCATACCTCCTTTTGTTACATCTATTACCAATATATATTGCATATATTTAATATCATTTTATTAATTATCCATTTGTATTAAGTCTACATTTAAATTTAATTTGTATGCCTTTGATAAATATCATGTCTTGATTTTATCCTAAGAGATAAACAAACATATCAAATGAATTGATCTTTTACCATAAAATAAGGAATACACTAAAATATATATAAAACTTCAAATTGTCTACAATATATATCTAATATTTAAAATGAAAAATAAAATTGATATCAAGTTGGGTCTTGGGGCTAAGAAGGATTAATGCATATCCTTTCTAATTTAACCAACCTTTGTGGGGATTACTTAATTATATACAAATTATTTACCTAAACTAAGGTTGCATTGTTGTTAGTGTAATTGTTTGTTGTTAGTGATTAAGGAAGAAAAATTATACTTTTATTGATTCTGTAATCCTTAAATTGAATATGATAGATTTTGTTTGAGTCTATCATATGGTTGTGATTGGATAATTTGCTGAGTCACATGTTTTTTTGTTAACATCTTAATCACTTCTTACTTGATTTAGTTATATTTATTTTATTTTGAAAAGTTTGGGTTCAGTTTTCTATTTTATTTTTAAAAAGTAAAGTTTTTGAAAGTAACGCGAGAGGAAAATTATCTTAAGTGCAATGCTTAAGTTTAGTATTTTAAAATCCATAGGATAATATAGTAGAGAAAAAATGTATATATTAACAATGTATCAAAATTTTATATTGTTATTGTATTATCTATCATTCATTTTTAATTATTAGCGATTTTTAGATAAAAGTAATACAATGAATAATAAAGAATACACCAAATATATATAAATTTTTATACGCAATATATAAATATTACGCTTGTATATTTATTTGATTTATCCATGCTATTATA
Source organism: Lupinus angustifolius (assembly GCF_001865875.1). NCBI lineage: Eukaryota > Viridiplantae > Streptophyta > Magnoliopsida > Fabales > Fabaceae > Lupinus > Lupinus angustifolius. Next base: position 7,272,564 of record NC_032017.1, on the reverse strand, counting down.
GTTTGAAAGGATTCCTTTAGGTACTCCATTTATCTTTTTATAAGTTATGTTTGTTAAAGCAAAATTGTTCTTACTTAATTGTTATTTTCAATATTTAAAAGATATTAATTTCTTATTTGTCATTATATTATAATCATTATTATTGTTGAGAATAGAAAAAGAATTCAAGCGTTAACGATTGAGATGAACATTATCCGTGGACATTTATGATGATAAAGATTGATTAAATTCAATATGAGTTTTATCAAACAATTTATTATATAAACAGAAGTTATTATAAACGATAAGATGATAAACTCAAATAATAGCTACCAGATAAAGATAAACTTAAATAAAGTAAGACTAACTAAATCGTAGATAAAATAATTTTCTATCAATCTAAATATTTGTCAATATTATCCGATTCATATTAAATCCAAAAAATAATACAAAAAAATAGTAAATAATATATTAAATATATATAAATCCTTTTATTATCATTCACCATTGACTTTGTATAAATCTTTAACCTTTCATATCATCATACATATTATAAATTATTTGAGTAAATAAAGATATTTGAAAACAGAAAATTTGAATATAATAATTTTAGACTAACCTAAGCATAAAATTAATGGAGCAACACCCATTAATAAAATGAAGAAACTTTGAGTTGGAATAAATTGGTCTTATACTAATATAAGATTAAGATAGGTTTCGGTCAATAGTTCGATTCTTGGGTATGACATATCGGATCATTGTAGTATCAAAAGAAACCTAAGTATAAAATTAGTGGAGCAACACCCATTAATAAAAATGAAGAAACTTTGAGTTGAAATGGGTTCTTTGGTAGGAAAATGGTTTCACTACGCTGCCCACAAACTTCAATATTCTGTTTCTCTCGCCTTTAAGGTATTTCAATGTGTTTTTATCTCTAATTCTTGATTTGGGATTTCAAATTCACCTTTAAAAAAGGGTTTTAGTGCAATTTATGTGATCCCGGATCTTAAAAAACTTATCTTTTTTGAAGGGTGTGTTGAAATTCTATTCTAGCTTATATCATTATGCTCTGATATTGAAATAAATGCTCTTTTCTTTTTGTTTAAGTTTTTTTCCACAAAAAAAGTGATTATTTTGATTAGAAAACTTATGTCAAGTTATATTTGTTTGATTGGGTAGCTGGGATTTCACAAAATAGCAGAAACTGAAAAAAAGCTGAAATTTCATTTTTTTTGAATTAGACATTGACTTATGATAGAGCAATACAGAAAATATGGGGTTATTCAATCTATGTAGCCGATCTCAACTATTGAAATAAAGACTTGATTGTTGTTATTATTGTCGTAGGTGTAGTTTTCATGTGTCAAAATCATTTTTGTAGAATCGCCTTTTTATGCATTAACAAACGGGCCTAGGGCTCTCTAAATAGCAGAAGCTGCAAAAAGCTGGAATTCGAGTTTTGGTATAAGCTAAAATTTTCAGCTTCTAAAAAACTCAATTTTTAAAAGCCTTAACAAAAAAACAGGCCCTAATCATTTCATGTTTTGTTCTTCATGTTTTGTTTTGATTCTAGGATTTATCTTTTTTATATTATTACATTATTGTAAATTTCAGATGCTTTATAATGGCCTTTGAACATTTACTACTTGAAAAAACCGAGACAATCGGAAGAATTTTGAAGTTATCAACTAAGTATTTGCATTTAAATTTTAAACTTCAATGTAATAGATTTGTTGTACTTGGTAGTTTAAGTTTCTACAGTTGTGCAAAAAATATTAGTTGCTAGTATCTTGACATTAGCTCCTAAAATCGCCGAGACGCGGACTTATAATTTATTTTCTGATTTAATGACATGAAACAGAACCAAAAGGGAGGTGAAATCACGGATAGAGAGGTACAGGATCTTATTTGGAAGAATTTCTTTCGTGGAAAGTTGACATATGTGCACTGGAACAAATTTTCGGTCCCTACTATTGCCGGAATAGGAGAAACTTTTCTTGTTCGGAAATTACCAACTCCAGATCCAAGGTAATCATGTTCAGCATGAATTTTCAGTTTTGCAAATTTGTGAACTACTTATATCACATATATTTGTTGTTATTACCTTTAATAATGTTGTCATATGACAAATCAGAAAAACGGTACATGTTTCGGATCTTGATTTCAATAATCAGTTTCGTAACTTCCACCCCCATGGCCGACATCAATATGGTCTAAGGAGAATAGAAGATATAGTTCAGGCTGATGAAAGAAAACTATTTGTTTAAAGTTTAAACTCTGTTACTGCAAGAGTATGGAACCTTGTTGAAGCTTCTACTGAGAGCATATTTAGAACTCTCAAATCGGGGGAAACATGATTCCATTTTTAATTAAAGTGAGAGGCGGTCAAGAAAAACCATAGGTGAAACGATTATGAAAGATTTACAGATCAATGTTTTGTCAATGAACGTGATTTATGATAGAGCATTATAGCATCGTTATCCATGTTGTCGATCCCACCTACTGGGATTCGATTTCAATTGAATATTTAGTACCGGTTTCGTAGTGGCGCTAATCAACCATTGGTTGTTTGATTTCTGGTGCTCACTTTTGGACCACAATTAATCATACATTATGTGGTAACGAATGACTTTAATAACATGAAAAGGAAACCTTATGATGAGAGGCTTGATGCATCATCGAAAAGTGTATTTTTGGTAGTTCTTAGCTGTGATAAATCATATCTTCCCCTTGCGAAAGTTCCATTTTAGTGTCATGTTTGGTCTTGGAAAATGTATTTTGTCATGTATCATAGCCTCTAGTGGTGAATTGCGGTTGATTTTTTTGGTTGAATAATAATTATTTGATTCATTATCTGCTTTTTGCTAACGGCAATTGGATCGAATGATGAATCATTATCGCCCTCAAACCCAAAGAATATTGTGGATTTGCTGTTGTTATCTCACAAAGTATGTCACAACTCTGTATCATGGATTATGATTGGTCAATAGATTTGAACATCTAATTATTAATAATGAGATATGATGTTTCTCGGCCCATCATAAAACACGGCACAAGGTTGTAAGGTGTAACTACAATTTGTGGGACAACAGATGTTATATACACTTTGTTTAGTGAACTTTGTTTTTGTTTCAGAACTACTTGGTAGTGATATACATGTTTGTTTGACAGACATGTTTTTGTGGGAGATTTAGTGGTCTTGAAGGACACTAAGAAGCCAGATAATTATCTAGTCCGAAGATTAACCGCTATTGAAGGTTACGAAATGGTTTCAACCGATGAAAAGGATGAACCCTTTGTTCTCGAGGAGGATCAATGCTGGGTAGTGGCTAACAATGAAAATTTGAAAGCCAAGGTATAAACTTCTCTACTTTTCTGGTTACACAATCATTATATTTAGGTTGATGCCTCGTGACCTAGAAGCCATGAGTTCAAATCGTGGAAATAGTCTCTGCACTTACATAGGCAAGACTGCATGGATTTACCATATGAGACCCCACCAGATGTGAGTCTGGTGCACTAGGTCGTTCTTTTATCAGAAAGTAGCCTCTTTGCTTGACGGAGTAAGACTGCATGCGTATACTCTCCCTATACCCCTTTAAAAAAATTACCGTTCCCTCTATCACTATGATACTATAACTATATTAATGTCGAAATCAGCATTTTATAGAGAAAACCGTCATGTAATCAAGCAATGAGTTATCATTGATATGCAAGCATTTAGGAGTTTCTTATTGTAATGTCTATATAAAAGGGTAACTTCGTACTTAAAGCTCCCGCAATGCTCATGGCCCACGGAAAGGTTGGCCTACAATATGCAGCCTTACCTTGCAATCGCAAGAAGCTGATTCCATGACTCGAACGGTCGACCCTATATAGACCTTCTTGTCAAATGACAACAATGTTAACCGATGCGCCAAGTTCCCCCTACACTAACAGTAATATCTATAAGCTTCGAAATTTTGTAGCGTCTTAAGGCTTTGACTGATAGGCTTAGCTATGATATTTTCGGTATGCTTAAGACTAGTTCATTGTTTAATGCTTGAACACCAATGGCAGGAAGCAAATGATAGCAGATCATTTGGCCCAGCTAACATGACAGACATTGTCGGCAGAGCCATATATTGTATGCGAAATGTCGCAGACGACGGCAAGATAGTTTTACAGCATGGCCCTGTAAAGAACAGGTGAACTAAATTTCTGAGCCACATTTCTTATTCACAAAGTTGGATCTTGTCTTTTGATCATTGATATGTTTTACTCCTTTACCAGTCATTTCAGCATGGAACTTGATTCGCCCGTGTTGGCCGTGGAACTCGATATCGGCGAGATGTGGAAGAATCACAGAATCTAAGGAGGAGTTTGTTTGGAGACTTCTGAGTTATATCCTCTGTAGTTTTTTGAAAATTGTTTGGTTAGCTTTTAAAATTCCTAGTAATAGTGTAGAAATTGGTTTGGTTATTAATAATGTCACAATATCAATAATATATAAAACATTAATTTGTCATTTTTCAATGAAAGTGATTATTATAAAAATGCTACAAAATTTTATGGTATTAGTATAATAATCACATAAAATTGCTACAATAACTTAAACTCATGGAGTTGTAAAATGGAAGTTGATTCTAATCAACAATATTTGAGATAATGATATTGACAAAAATGATTATCCAAACCACATAGGAGGCCCATAATATTGTGTCACTCAATGTGCCATGTGATATGATTGGTCAGAAAAATATTTAATAATTAAATTTTTAACTTAAATATATATTTTTCAACCAATCATAACTTGTGGAGTGACACAAAATGTGGGACATAAAATATGCTTCCGAGTATTAGGGGGAGCCATATCACCTACCTCAAAGTTTGTATCATTCTATGTATCACTTGTTTATCATTAATCAAAAAAAGTAAAATACGAATTAAATATATATCAATTCTATATTTCCTAACCAATGAAAATGGAAAATTACATGGAGTAATATATATCTTGAGACAGATGATATACTCTGATATAGTGTATTAAGAGCAACCACAATGGTTGTTCTTAATAAAATAAGAATATTCTTACTTTGTTTTCCATTGTGTTGTTCTTATTTTCTTATTTTTGTTATTAAATAAGAACAATTTTGTTGTTGTTCTTAACCAAGGAAAATAAGGAGAGAGATAGATTTTGTAGAAAAATGTAGATACTATGGGACCCAAATAAGAATAATGTTTGTCATTGTGAGAAAAAAATAGATGTTGTTCTTATTGCAATTGGAGTTGTAATAAAATACAAAATAATGTGCGAAACCCAAATAAAAATGAATATGTTGTTTACAATTGTGGAGGTTCTAAGTCCTAAATATGAAGCACATAGTATTAACTAAGGGTTTATATTAGCAAATAATAGAGTAACAAGTGTGAAAAGGTTATCGATTCTTTGATGAAAACATGCAAGAAGCTTCACATGCAAAGTAACCAAGTGCCTAAAAGTATGCAAAGACAGCTTAGCAATCACACTCTCAAAATCAATACTAGTGGATCCACCATGTGTCAATTTCTAATACTAACTATAATAAATGTTTGATCCAAGATATGTAGGTTTTTCTTAATCATATAACCATATATATAATATAATATCTATGCATAATGGATACCAAGAATTATATAATATCTATGCATAATGGATACCAAGATTTATATTATTCACTATTAAACATAAGTAATTTCGATTACTTATATTAAGCGTGTAACCAAATATGAATGTTGGATGATACAATGATTTTCACATTTTAATTGGATGCATTTTTCTAATATAAATATATATGATAAAAAATGTATGTGTCATGTAAGAGTTTTTTATAATATCACTATTTCACCCACATTAAAATCATTATTGAGTTTGGCCATTAAAATATAAGTAATACAAAAAAATGATAGATAATATAGTAATTGTATATAAATCTTTATACGAATGATACACGTAGATATTACACTCTATATACAATAATGATGAAATTGATAAATATATATAAACCAATATATAGAAAATATAATATTTATGCACTATCCGTATAAAGATTTATACACAGTCAATATATTATCCACCATTCATTTATATTACTTTTTTTAATAGTTAAATATTATTAAACATGAACAATGATTAATTAAAAATAGGTATCTAATTAAAGTATTAAATACTACCGACACCTTTTTGTTACAACTCTCTAATTCCTATATGAAATGAATTTGACCTTTGTTCCTTCTTCCATTCTAACAAAAAATGGGTTCTCTTTCTCCTCCTTCATTCTCTAACACTATCTCTTCATCCAAACACACCCTTAATTCTAACCACATTGACGAAACTACCCTCATCAACCTCTTCAAATCTCAGCAAAACCACCTCAACTTCTTCTTCAACAACATCGACCACTCCCAAACCCTCTCCTTCACGCGCCTCCTCCTCTCCACCGCCGGCACCATCTTCTTCTCCGGCGTCGGAAAATCCGGCTTCGTCGCTCGCAAGATCTCCCAAACGCTCGTCTCCCTCGCCATCCGCTCCGTCTTCCTATCCCCCGTCGACGCGCTACACGGCGACATCGGAATCGTCTCCGCCGGCGACGTCGTCGTACTCCTCAGCAAGTCCGGCGCCACCGATGAGCTTCTCCGGCTTGTACCATGCGCTAGGGCCAAGGGAGCGGAGCTAGTTGCGGTGGTTTCCGTTGAGGGATCGGCGTTGTCGGCGATGTGCGATATGACGGTGGTTTTGCCGCTGGAGAGGGAATTGTGTCCGTTTAATTTGGCGCCGGTGACGTCGACGGCGATTCAGATGGTGTTTGGGGACACGGTGGCGATAGCGTTGATGGGAGCGAGGAATCTGAGCAAGGAAGAGTATGCAGGGAATCATCCAGCTGGAAAAATCGGAAAGAGTCTTATCTTTAAGGTGAATTCAATTCGTTTCTGTTTTTTTGTTTATTTAATTTGGATCTAGATTTTTGTTTTTTTTGTTTGCTGAAAATTGATTATTATCTTGTTAAGCATTGAATTGGATTAATAAATGTTTGTTATTTTGGCTATTAACTTCGGAATCAATTAGATGAAGGCAATGTTTTAAATCTCGGTCCACGACCGTTACATATGTTAAGATTTTAGGAGTTATAGTTGGATTCACGACCGCTACATATGTTAAGGTATTAGGAGTGGTAGTCGGATCCACGACCACTACATATGTTAAGGTTTTAGGAGTCATAGTTGGATCATAGTCGGATCCACAACCGCTACATATGTTAAGGTTTTAGAAGTCATAGTCAGATCCACAACGGCTACATATGTTAAGGTTTTAGAAGTTATAGTGGGATCCACGACCGCAATATATGTTAAGGTTTTGGGAGTCATAATGGGATTGCGATTGTGGCAACATTTGCCCGCAGTCAACAGTGGCAGCACCCGCATAAATCCGCAAACTCACAATTGGATAATGCTACTCGAAATTGAGTTGGTCTAATTAAGGAAGTATCTACCTTAAATGATTTAGTGGGTTTATCAAATTAAGGGTAACTGCAACCTTTTTTGTTTACTTTATAAAGACAATCTCATTCTCGTGGAAGCTTAACCCCCTCACAGTTTGGACTCTGTCATAAATGTGAGGTGACATGCATGCAATTGATAGGATTGAGAACTGAGATCAGGGGAAATGGTGTTCTCGAGATCTATATGGGGCTAAGATTACATGGTTAGGATCTATGCATCATGCATGTGCATTCTTCATGAAGTGTTAGTAAATTTGTGTGTAGAAGGGAGAAATTGGGGAATTCTTCTTGGAGTGAACTTTCAGAATCTGAAGTATGTGAAATCTGGATTCCATTAGTGAATTATTGATCCCAATAGGTTTCCAGCATCAGTTGTTTTGTCCCATGCGCTATTCATTATTATTCTAAATTAGATTGTCTATGAATGAATTGCGACTAGCTATACCATCGAGTTCATTAGTAGTTTGAATTAAATTTTTCATAGTTCTCTGATCTTGCTACCTTTCTGTGTATTAATTGAATGCTGACAAATATATGGTAGTGTGGGACAGACAAGGATGCATGATATAGTATGAAGTTGTCTATAAATGTTCACACGTATAAGGTAGGTTGCCGATTATCGTGAATGAGTAGTTTTCTGTAACCCTTTTTTGGTTTTTCAAGAAAATATATATGCTAAAGATGAAAAAATGGTCATGGGCATGATATTTCTTATGATCTGATAGGAATTCGTGGTTGTATCCGTGTGCAGGTAAAGGATGTCATGAAGAAGGAGGATGAGCTTCCCATTTGCAGGGAATCAGATTTGATTATGGATCAACTCATGGAGCTGACGAGTAAAGGATGTGGATGCCTGCTTGTTGTAGATGACAATCACCATCTGATTGGAACATTTACAGATGGTGATCTACGTCGTACTCTCAAAGCGAGTGGAGATGCCATTTTCAAACTCACCGTGGGCGAAATGTGCAACAGGTAAGGCAAAGCTACATAATCATTTGATATACAATTCATTAATCATCATCATATACAAGTTCGCATACCTGTTATAATTCTTCTAAACATAATTCTTCAGTTCTTGCACCCTTTAAATTAAGAAATGAAAGGGGCCATGTATGATGTATGAAATCTTGTACAACATGTTTGGTTTTTTAGTACTACCAAGGGTATCTCCTCACCTTATGGTAAAGAACTAATCCCTTTCGGGGTTCGTGGCTGCCCCTCCAAACAAGCATCGCTCAGGAATCGAACTCTTGACGTTTTGGTCACCCTAGGGATCTAGCGATGCCTTCCATCACTAGACCAACGCCTTGTTAGTAGAAGCATGTTTGGATTAAGAAAACGTTTATCCGTTTTCTTCTTTTACTAGGAATATCAATTGAGATAACACTTTCTTTTTTAACTATCAGGAAGCCAAGAATTATTGGTCCAGATGCTATGGCAGTGGAAGCAATGAAGAAGATGGAAGCACCTCCATCACCTGTACAGTTTTTGCCTGTGATAAATGATGACTGCACCTTGATTGGAATTGTCACATTGCATGGTTTGGTTTCAGCTGGATTATGATTACATCATATTATATTTATAGCCTCTTTCTATATCTGTTTATTGAATCATTCTTTCTACCTATTAGCATTTGAATCCACCCAATTCTAAGTTAGGTTCAAAGTTTCATCTGTTACTTCGTCACCTTAGAGGATTCAGTTGGATTTTTTCCAATCCCTTTTTAGGTCCAAAATGATACCAAATATTTGATTTGATCTCATTTTGTGGCAGTTACCTTGTGTCAGTTATTGATCTACTTTTTTCAGGAAGTAAGATATTTCTGTAACCTGAATCGACCATGATATTTCAACCTTGATTTTTGTATATTATCATTTTATATCCTAAAGTATTTGAATTGATGTGACACTGCATTGATTAGTGTTGTAAAATCTCCGAAGTGTTTATCTAATATTCCTACAGAAAATGTTAATTAGTTCCTGTCAAAACATTGTGCTCTAGTAAAAGGTGATACTTGAAAAATGTGTATACTGTTCTTCATATTTTATACAATATCTTATATTATAAATAACTAAAATAACATATTTTTACCTCTCTTCAACGCGTAAAAAAAAAACAGGAAGATTACATGTTTTCGGACAAGGATCTACTGTCCCAAATCATATCCCGAATCAATAATAAACATTCAATTTTTTTTATTAACATGACTGGTCCAGGATAAACATATCTTTATCCAAATGTTTACGAGAGCATAGTCTATCAGAACCTCTTTAGTGTTGCGTGCATGTGATACTTGTCTCTTCACATGTGAAAATTCTACAGCTGTAAAGAATAGACTAACTTCTAAACAGAACGTGTCTTGCAGGCTTTAAAAAACTCTATTCCTTTGAAGACAAACCCAAACGAATAAAAGCATACTCAATTAAGAATTAGTGCAGAAAAAACACACTAATTTATTTCAGTCATTAGAATTACAACTATTACCAATCTGCATATGAACCAAATCATTTTTTACTCAGTTACAAGTCTGCATATGATCCAACTATGACATGTTTGGTTCAAGAAAATGTTTGTATGTCACCTTGTTTCCTATCTTTGAAAACAAGAATCAGAATGAAAACAGAAAAGTCCTTTAAACCAAACAGGCCCTGATAACTCCATTTTCGGGAAAATTTGAGCCATTAATTAGTCATCAGATTCTGATGAGGAAGATGTGCAACTACTATCAGATGAAATTTCAACTAACTTGCCTTCTTGTACTAGAGTCAAGAAATGTGAGTTTGCGACGGAAGAAACCGGATAAGTTACTTTTGGTTCTACTTTCTTTGAAATCGAAAACTTACCACCACCAAGTGTCTTCATATCAGGTTTGGTGTCAGCAGAATTGACTCCTCCACCAATGCATGTTTTAGCAGATTGGAACCCCAAAATTTTCTCTTTCACTTTCATTTTCGAAGAACTGCTAAAAGGGTCGGTAGAGGTGCCCATAACTTGTGATTCAACCTCATTTTGTTTCCTTTTTGATGCATTTGTTATCGCCTGCAAAAGACGTTCTTTCCGTTTTGAGTCTGCATCTGAAACCGTCTTCGATTTAGGTTCCTTCATCTTCAAGTCTTGTGAAGCCGGTGTTGAACTGCTTACATTTTGTGGCAGGTGTTTTCGATCCTTGGGGGCAACGGAGGTCATAGATAATCCAAGATCCTCTTTCGCCCATTTATAGACTGAACTTAATTTACCATCCAAAGCTTGATGAAGAAGATTCAACTCACCGATTTCATAACGGTAGAGGAGAGTTTTCTTGCTCCAGTTGCAAGAACAAAGTTGTTTTGCATGATCAGGACACACAAACTTGTCTTCCGAACATGAACACACTACCGCAGAAAAGTATAGATCACAGAGACATATACTGCATTCCCTTTTATCAGTAGCATCAAAAGTGCCATCCATTTTTTGTGATTTCAAAGAAATGCACAGATATTCCCTCTTTAAACTTTCACTCCTGATGCGAGACTGCATAAAGGACGTAAATATGATTAGATTTAATGTCAAGCATCAAACTAAACAGAGAAATCTGAACCGAATACTGATGGACAAAAACGAAAGTATTGATAAGCTACAACAATATATTATTTCAATGATCACTTATATGCATAATCAATTATAATCCAATCATTTATGTTTCAATATATAACAACAACAACAATCAAGTTTTTATCTCACTAGATGGGGTCGGATACATGGTATAAACAAATTCATTTAATCTACGATTTAGAGCGGAACTTACATCCAAAGCTTTTGCTAAGATACCATCTCTTCGGTAAGCATCTTTACTTGCTATGTTTTGCGGTGTCCTCATCATGCGCAGATCAACTTCCCATCGTGCCCTTGCAGCTTCTCTTGCCGCTCCTAGCAAAAGCTTATCATATGAAAGTAATGTCTTTCTCCTCTTTTCACAATATAAATCCACAACATTCTGTCCACGAAGCAACCACTCAAGAGGAGCAAAACTTACAGCTTCAGAACAGTTGAAACCACAGTTGAATCCAGAATGATATGCTCCCGGGAAGATAAGAACATACTCACGAGGATACTGAACACAGCGATATACAGGTATACCCTCTGCCTTCAATATGGAGCAGGATAATTGCATCACCTGTACCAAATATTCAAGTCAAGACATCAATGTTTACATGTAAAAAATGGACAACTCGTGTATTGAACATTAAAACAACAATGGAGAACTTATATTGGACAATGAACAAGATGAAGAATAATATTTCCGACATCTATTCTATCTATTGGAAATTATGAATACAATTATTAGACACTACATCAACAGGCCCAAAGAATGCAATTAAAGAAATATTATCAGACACTGCTACAAGGTTAAACAGACTTGGAGCCTCGGGGAGTTTGAGCTTTATTTGAAGCTGGTTTTGTCATTTGTGAATGATCACAGCTTTAGCACAAGGTTGATTTGCTTGGGCTGAACATTGAGCAGAAGGTACTATCTTTCGCACAAAAAAAGAACGGCCCAGTACACGAGGCTCCCACTTAGTAGGGTCATGCGGCAAAATCATTATTACTTTCTAAGAAAAATTTCTCTTTATAACAAGAAGAATATCAATACTCACTAGATTGTGATTCTTATCAGGTTGTTCTGCACACAAATCTGGGAGATACTTCTTCCTAATTGCTTCGAAGTTGAGAGCGAAACTTCCAGGGACGCAATACCACACTTTAGGTTCACCCAAATGCATATAAGATAACGAGTATAACTGGTGCTCTTCAACTCTCTGTTTGTCAGAAGATTACAAAAAATAGAGAGAAAAATAAACAAATGAGATCGAAAACAAAGATGTGATGTGTATGCAAGTACAAGGCAATATAGCGATGACATTACCCAGTAGAGTGGAGAAAAGCACATTCCTACATTAATCCGGGGGACAAAATTGCGTGAAGCTTCGGAGCTTTCAAAAGAAAGAAGAGACCCTGGCAGCTTAAGTATATTATTCAAGTTCCATCCAGATTTCAAATATTCGGGGAAAGTGCAGGCCTCTGAATCATCAGAAACGGTTGGAAATCCACTGCTAAGAACTACAGCGTCGAAAGTGTTGCCACAAAGCACCTAGAACAACGTACATGAATTATAATTTGCACAATATGTTAAAGATCAAAGACATAAAATAAAAGGCATTGCATGTTTCAATATTTTTTCTTTAATGTACCTCAATTTCTTCAGTTGGATTTTGAACAATCCGTCCATATTCACCCTCAATATTCTCCACAGACGGTTCCCACTGATTTTGAGGTATAGCTAAATTTATATCAGAATTGGTGACAATATTCTTGTCTGTGTTATTGAAGTATTGGGTCTTGAACTCATCTGCATATTTCTTGAATGTTTTGAGACTAAATTTAGGACCAGCTACAGACTCACACACACAGTCTTCAAGATTCTGGTAATTTGTGGTGCAACTGATTTCATTCTCTATCTGAGAGTCCGAAGCAACTGGTGTGCCTTTTCTTCTCTTGGTCTTTGTATTTTCGGAAGAGCTAGTCATAGTTTCTTGTGCATGCTGAACTTGGTGTCCATCAATTCGCTGAATCTGAGCAACAAATTCGGAGAACTCCCATATGTTCTTTTCCTCAAGAGTACACGGTGGTTTCCAGAAAAGAGGAGGAATAATACGACAAATTCCATAAGGTTCTGCTGTGGAACGTATGCTCGCAATATATTTGAGTGTGTCTTTGAATTCCTTTATAATGTACAGAGTTACTTTCAAATTTTATTCTATAAGCTTAACAAGTATTGAGTCCAAATTCGGTGAAATTTAATCGAGAATGGTACAAGGAAAGCATACTATCATGTTTAGATGGTAGATACCTCTTCTGTTGGGTGGAAAGTCGGAGCTTCTTCCAGGACTTCTTTTCTTGCATCCTTGGGATGCCACCTTGCTGTTACCTGGATCAAAACTTTCATAAAAAATAAAAACAAAACAAAATATCGTGGACGTGGTCATGCTCCTAAGAATGTGGAAAGGTAAAGTGAAAGATATGTCTACCTTCAGAAAATTACTGCACTTCGGACATCTACGAGTCACCTTCACACGACGAGCATTGATCGGGGGATCCTGGAAACAAAAAAGTTGTAACTCATTAATTTTTCGGTTCGTAAAGAATAAAAAATATTAGATAAATTTACAGCATTAAATGACTAGAAAATCTGGAATAAAAAAAGATTATGTTGATGATCTGTAGTTTTGTACAACAAAATCACATGGGAAATTTGCGATAAAGTAATCTAGTGTGAAACATAATTGTGTATATGTATCTCTTCCTTTCTCACACGTAATTCTCGAACGAATATGTGAGAAGTCCAGCCATCTTGTACCAAACCACTAGACGGAAGCATGTATGCAGTTTAAATGCACTATTTACATATAAATCGGTATCCTAATAAACAATATAAAACTTCAAGTATATGTATGTATGTGTATACACACACACACAATCACCAAAGATATTATTTTAGTCATTGTAGTTATCCAACCAGCTAAGGACATATCAACCGTTAAGGTGTATGAGTCATTGTGGAACAATTAAGTATTACTCAACTTAAAACAAAGCAACACCCCATTTTTCAAATAACCAAGATCATTAAAATTGATTCATAGGGGCTATGCCTGTCAAGGTTGGATTTAATAGTCATCAAAACAACAATAAAATGCAAGATTCCGAACTTAACCATAGGAAGATGCTCAGTGCGAGATTCCTCGGGTTTCTGATTGCTTTCATCCAAGAGTATCCATGGCCGATCCTTACATGCAGTAATGCTATTCATCTCAGACTTTTCTTCAGATGCAGAAACGGTTTCAGATTTATCAGTTTTCTTAACCTTTTCGACCCTTTTCAGAAAGAAAGATGTCAGAGATGCAAAACCAGGCGGGACAGTAAGATTTTCCATCTCCACTTCGGAAGAATTTCTTCCATAGTCAGATTCTGTCATTGCTGCAGGAAAAAAGCCAGATAAATCAAATACTGGAATCAAAATTCAGTGTGCATGAAACATGATTGCCGATAATTTACTACCCTGGTAGAATTATCGATCAATCAACAACAGTTCAAACAAGTGCAACAGCCATCTAAGACAAGCAAAAGAATCAGCTGCAAATACTGAATTGTTGATAGTCCAGATATTATGCATCTGAACATCGCGGACGGAGAAGCAACAATTTCAATAATACATGTTAATAAGCTCATATTCGGTAAGCTGCTTGAGATAGCTTATGGCTTATAGGTTAAGGAATTAATTTACACATATCAACTAATCTACCAACAAGCCATTGGTCCAGTGGTGTAAGGCCCTGCTAGATCCCAGGATAACCAAAATGTCAATGGTTCGATTCCTGGAAGCGACACTTGTTGGAACGAGCAACCACACACCTCGAAAGGCATTAGTTCCTTAGTCATAGGGTGACGGGATACTCTCGGTACTCAGTAGTACCAAAAAGATATCAACTAATCTTAGAACAGTATCTGTATCTAATTAGCATAGACTAAAAATGAGGAACTGGACTAGTTTCTGATCTTCTCAATAAAACATGCATTGAATAAATATTGATAAACACAACTTTCAAAGAACCCCATAACCCAAATTAGCATAAAAATGAAGAGAAAAAAACACATTCACAACACTAGAACATGAAGAATGGAAACACAGATAACATCTAGAGAGTAAAAAAAACAATTTTGATGCATACCCAGAATGTTAAAACATGTGAGTTGCTCAAAAAACAGATTAAACAGTGAAAAATGTTGAATTGGAAAGAGTCTAGAGTAGCATATAGCAAACATTTTAAATTCATAAAAACAAAAACAGATGAATGAAAAAAAATGGAATTACCGAAAAGGGGTTGCGATTGGTGACTTTAATTTTGGAAGTTGAGGATCAAAATTCAAAATTGATAGCATCTTCTTTCTCCATCTTACTAGGTCGCTCACACTAAACACTCTCCTTCTCTTTTCTGGTGAAGCTAGTGTGAGATATTATTTATCATTAAAAATAAAAAGGTTCATGTTAAATATATGTGAATTTAATAAAATTAAATAAATCATATTTTTTTATTGAGTAAATTATACTAAAATCTTTTAATTTTTCGTAAAAACATAAATTAAATAAATCATATTTCCCCTTATACCCTAACACATGAATACCATGGTTATGATAAATGATTGTTATGTGATGTATATCAAACACTAAACAAAATAAAAACTTCTCTTTTTTTTTAATATGCTTGTTTGAGATTATTTTTGACAAAAATCACTTATAAAGGGATGAAACATTTTTGGATAAAATCTATAAAAAAGATAATTACTTAATTAACATAATCTAAAATCACTCATTTTGTTATCTTAAGCAAACTAATGAGATGATAATGTCACATAAGAGATGGAAGTAGTAATAATAATAAGATTAAATACATATTTTGGTTTCACAAAAATTTTCATGTGTATCGGTCTTTTAAAATTTGAAAAATCCAAAAGAGTCTAAGAAATATTAAATATGAATCAAATTAATCTATACTAAGTGTTATAAAATATATTAAAAATAACTAATTTAACTCATATTTAATATTTTTAGAAATTATATTTTGAGTTTTTCAATGGTTAAAGTGTTAAACTAGTACACCTGAAAATGTTGTGAAATGAGTCTTATAATAATATGATAGTATTAAGACAAAAAATCAATAAAGTGTTGATATATTAATATAAGGTCCTATTGGATCTTTAAAATGATTAATTGATTAAATATTTGATTTTTTGGAGCAACACTTATCGGGAGAAACTCTCATTGTGAGGGGGTGGGAGAAGGTATATAAAATGAGAGGTGTGTCCCCTTCCTCCATAGAATGCCCATGTTCTAATCTATCAATTGAATTTCTCTATTCTAAGGAACCACAACACAAACCCTAAATTCATGGATCTACTTTCTCTCACTTTTCTCTCTCTTTTTCTTAACCCAAAAACCTATTAATTACATGGTTATCCGAATTCTCTGTTTCCTCATTCAAATTTTAATCTAATTCATTCTTCTACATTCCCCTTATTTCATTACCCCCAAATTAAAAAGATAATTTTTTTAATTTTGATGCTTGAAGAAATAATCTGTTTCGTGTTTCACAAGTCATTTTTTATGTAAATGCAAATATATGTCACTGTGAGAAGAAAAAAAGACTAAATTTTGCTTCATTTGAATCATTTTCACTTTTTTTTACTTCTGTTTCATTGTTTAATATAGAAATTATAGGTGTGATTTGTGTTATGGTTGATGCAGGTTTATAAAAATTTGATTTTTTGGAATTTGAAGGGAGCAATTTTCAAAAGGGGTGTTTTTTTTGGATTGATTATGATGCAAGAAAAGAATGCTCATTGTTGATCTTAATCGTTAAGCAAATGGATTCTGCAAGGAGTTGGCTTCAAAAGTTTCAGCCACGGGATAAAATGAGAGCTACTTCAAGGAAGAATGATGATAGTAATGGAGGAAATGAAGATTCGAGTGTGCCACTAGATGAAGCGGCTCTTTCCAATATCACAAAGCAAAAAGTTGCGGCCGCAAAGCAGTATATTGAGAACCATTACAAGGAGCAAATGAAGAGCCTTCAGGAGAGGAAGGAACGGTATGTTACTAATCTTTACTTCAATCTTGATAGCTGACATTGTTGATTGATGTTAAAATTTGTATAAACCAAATTCGTAGACTTTTATAGCGTAGATTTGTTCGTCATGTCCCTACTACCTTCAAGATTAGGCAATGTTAGTTTTAGTTGCACATTGTTTCGTGAGAACTTCTTTTTGTTATACTTGTTTGAAGTCTCATGTTGTATGCCACAACTCTTGGAGTGCGGTTTATATACTTATTGGACAACATTCGCTAATGTCCATTGGTTTTAAGATGCAACAACAACATGGTAATAGACTCAATTGGTTTTTAGATGGAATACTAACACGGTATTAGAGCCAAAGCTCATGTTTGCCGCTTATCATAGGTGGGGGAGCATATCTTCGTATCGTTTCGATGTTTATCATATGTTCTGGATGTTATTATTATGTCACATCTAAGAAGAGTTGAACTCTGCCCCTACATGTGATATGCCTTTTATGAGGTTATAGTATTGTTATTTCATAAAACTAAATCTTTTCGTAAATACTTTAATGGTCCATTAGATGATAGAACTTTGTTGATCTAATTAAAGTTTATTATCATGGTCAACCGTAAGATTGTTGTTTAGTGATCACGAGGTCACATGTTCAAATCCTGGAAACAGCCTATCCACTTGTGTGGGGCAAGGTTGTGTATGTCAGTATGTCTACCTTCCCTAAACTCACTAGGTAAGAACTTCGTTCACTAGGCTGCTCGATCGTGACATTATTATTGTGGGAGATGGAGTTCTCGATTTTTTTAAGACCCAAGCCACGATGACCTTAATGATTACTACTAGTTTCCTCCTCACTTGGTTGAAGCATGTCAAAATTTCTGGAATTATTACTTGTTATTGAATCTTAGTTTACATTGTTAGTTCCGTTGAAAAATATGTTGTACAATTTTCTAATGCGTACTTATAACAGCCGAACCATCTTGGAAAAGAAGTTGGCTGATGCAGATGTTTCTGAGGAAGATCAAAACAACTTACTTAAGTTTTTAGAGAAAAAGGAAACTGAATATATGCGCCTTCAAAGGCATAAGATGGGTGTTGATGATTTTGAGTTATTGACTATGATTGGCAAAGGTGCATTTGGTGAGGTACGTACGTAATTATATATAGTACGAGTCATTTGACGTTATCAACTATTCGTACTTCTTCAAGTTTATAATTGTTCATCTACCAACAGTTCTTCTTCCGACTAAAATTTGAATTTGTTGCAGGTGAGAGTTTGTAGGGAAAAGACTACAGATCATGTATACGCAATGAAAAAGCTAAAGAAATCTGAGATGCTCCGTAGAGGCCAGGTTTGGGTTATTTATCTTGCTATATTATACTCTTCTATGGAAGAGTGGCTTTAACGTCTAAGGTTAATAAAGTGCTCATATTTATTTCCGATTTTCTTAATCTTTTCAGGTCGAACATGTTCGAGCTGAGAGGAACCTCCTTGCAGAGGTTGACAGCAATTGCATAGTCAAACTCTACTGTTCTTTTCAGGATGATGAGTATCTGTATCTTATTATGGAATATCTACCGGGTGGGGATATGATGACTCTACTTATGAGAAAAGATACATTGGATGAAGATGAAGCCCGATTTTATGTCGGAGAAACAGTTCTGGCTATTGAATCTATACATAAACACAATTATATACACAGGTATCTATAATTGTTCCAAAATGTTTATACTCTTGTCATGATTGCATTCCACAACATTTTCAAAATGACCCAATACTGAAAATTATTTGATGTATGAATTCATTTTTTGTGTGAAAAGTTTTGTATATATTTGAAACTAAGGTCTAAAATAACCTCAGTCAATTGGATAGAATAAATCAATTTTCTCAATGTTTCATTTTGCAGGGATATTAAGCCCGACAACTTATTACTTGATCGATATGGACATTTGAGATTGTCAGATTTTGGACTATGTAAACCATTAGATTGTAGCACACTTGAAGAGTCGGATTTTTCTCCAAATCAGAATGCAAATGCATCTCCACAGAATGATGAGCATGGAACTCCAAAACGCTCACAACAAGAACAATTAGATAATTGGCAGAAGAATAGGAGGACACTTGTAAGTTCTTTGCTATTATCGATTGGTCCTTTGCTTTAATTTATCACGACAACAAGCGTTACCGAAATTCATGATATCATGTTTTCTTTATGATTTAGTATTTTAGTATATTGTCTATGTGCATGCTTGCAGGCTTATTCTACTGTCGGTACACCAGATTATATAGCTCCAGAAGTTTTATTGAAGAAAGGTTACGGGATGGAATGTGATTGGTGAGTTTTATGCATGTGATTGATGGCATTAAAAGTGATTTCACTCTGCTCACTATGGCACATTTATATCATAGTATCCAAGTTCATTCTTTTCAGTCAATGCTAGGTGATCATTTCAAAATGATGCAAAATAGTTTCATTCAAGTTGAGATGATGTTTGGGACATTGTCCTTTCGTTTTCTTTTTCGTGTTTTGTAAGCGTGTTGGAAATTTATTTCATTAATGTGTAGTTCATGAAAAAACCTTAATGAGTTCATACTACATACTTTATTTAGATACAATGGTGATTGCAATGAAATTCGCAGGTGGTCGCTTGGAGCTATTATGTATGAAATGTTGGTCGGATATCCACCTTTTTATTCGGATGATCCAATGTCAACATGTAGGAAGGTAATCTTTCTGATAGGAATGTTAACTTAGAAAATCTGATGTATTTTGACAATTTGATAATAAACATAATAGTTTAGACATCTTAAATTTCGTATTCCGTGATAACTTTTTCTACTTTCTTGTTTTCTCCAGATAGTAAACTGGAAATCTCACTTGAAATTTCCGGAAGAAGCAAGACTATCTCCAGAAGCTAAAGATCTTATTAGTAAGCTTTTGTGTAATGTTAACCAGAGGTTGGGATCAAACGGTGCAGCCGAAATAAAGGTGTTGTATGGTGTGTTCTTTTCGAAATTCTTAGAAATGTTATATACATATATGGATATATAGGTTACCCTTCATTTTGTATTTCTCTTTAGGCTCATCCATTCTTTGAAGGCATTGAATGGGATAAGTTGTATCAAATGGAAGCTGCATTTCTTCCCGAGGTCAATGATGAGTTAGATACACAAAATTTTGAAAAGTTTGAAGAGGTATCCGAGTCTTCCATATTCTTGCTTATTTTGTGTCATCGCCATTGACATCGTTAAATCATCCTCATTTTAACTTTTTTGATTATGCAGGCCGACAACCATACTCAGTCATCGTCAAGAGTTGGTCCATGGAGGAAGGTAACCTTAGTTGTTTTCTTTAATTGGAAATTGTTACCGATAGGATGAGCCTAGGCACAACTATAAGGTTGCATGCCTTGTGACCTCGATGTCATGAGTTTAAATCCTGGAAACAACCTCCTCTTTGTAAAGGTAACTTTGTGTGCTTCTACCCTCCCGTACCTCACTAGGTGGGAGCCTCGTGCACTAGACCATATTTTTTTCTTTAGAATCATAATATGAATTATGTCAAAATGTTGCATGATTAATTCTTGGAAGTTTAGAATATAGCATGAATGCACTTTTTTTCCTTGAATTCTTAGGAAAGTTGAAGTCATTGTTCTACCAAGAGTGTATATTTGTTAGTTTTGGTAAATGAAGTTTATGAAACATGTTCATGCTATGGTTAACAACTTGAGTTTAAAGCTTCGGCTGCTAGTTGGCTTGTTTATGAAACATGGACACGTCTTTTTCAAGCTTCGGCTGCTAGTTGGCTTGTTCATAAGCTGATATATGTGAAGAATGTTTTCTTATCAAATTTTTTGTTGCTGTCTTATAGTTCTTGACCTTCATGTTTCTCATTCTTATCTTGTCTTCGTTATCGAGTTGATGCAGATGCTTTCATCCAAGGACTTGAATTTTGTGGGATACACATACAAGAACTTTGAAATTGTCAATGATTATCAAGTTCCTGGGATGGGTAAATTTCTTTTTTCTCCTTTTACTAGTGAATGATAATTTATAATGTTAATAATGTTTGCTACATGGTTATGTTTTTCGGTTTTGACCGGTTTTGGCTGGTTTTGACCGATTGCATGACCGGTATAATTATTGTATGTACCTGTACATTGTATCATAATATTGAAATTAGTGAACCACTGGTTGAACTGCTATACCACTATACCAGTATCCTAACCGGTTTGATGAACGGTACGGTATTTAAAGATGTTGTAGAAGTAAATGATTATTGTTCTGTCGTGTTGAGTTTGGTTTCCTCATGCATTGTAGCTGAATTGAAGAAAACCTCCAAATCAAAGGCTAGGCCATCAGTCAAGTCAATCTTTGGTGGTATGCTTACATCTTTTTCACCATTTGAATCCTTCAAACATTTTCTTCGGTTTACATTATTTTTCGTATGCATATTTATCGGTTACCAGTTTCTTAACTCATAAATATGCCTACAAAAAATAACGTAAACTGAACAAAAGACTCCATTAAGTGGAAACCTTGTGTATTGGGCTGTCCTTATATTCATCAGTTTCTTGTTTCTAACACGTTCTTTCATCTAATCAAACTGGTGTGCCATATAATAGATAACGAGTCAGAGACATCGGAGGCGTCCGAGGCTTCAGAAGCCTCTACAAGCAATCAATCTGCTCATGGAAGTTAGTTTTTTTGAAAGCTCTTGACCACACAATTGGAGGAATCTCAAAGAAAAGATGGAGTCTTCCTCATAACAAGGCATTTTGATGATATAGATGTTGAGACAATATAGTAGCCATAGGTCAAACCTAGCATTATTTTTTTGATCATGTTCATGTTTAATACCATTTTAGATGTTATTCAAAATTAGGATTTGTTCTTGGCAACATTAATGGTTAATTGATTTGATGATTGCTTGAGGAAAGGCATGACAAAAGTGCTAGAACATCTTCTGTCTCACAAAGTGTGTCACTGCTTGTGATTAGTCGGAAAAATACTTAATTATTAAAATTTTAATTTAAATATATTTTTTCAAGCAATCACAAACAGTAACACATGGAGTGACACAATTTATGGAGTGGTCTCTACTTGTAGAATCAACTATTGAATTGTAAATCTATTCTATGTTATGTAAACAAATAATGGATGAATACCATGTATACTTGTGTTACTCTTGATAACACAAACATGTTTTAAAAGAAGAAAACAAACATTGTTTGTCTTATGTCACTTACAAAGGTAACAAACAACCATCTCTTTCAATTTCTCCCTCTTTTCCATCTTTCCACCTTCTATTACAATAAACCTTGATTTACCGGTTTTCAGTTGAATTGCCTGGTATAGTATGATATTGATAACTATGTTTTAAAGGTAGTTCAATTTCACAAAATGAAATAGAAATTATATAAATGAAAAGATAAAAAAGAAATAAGTTCACTACTATATTAAAGGTTTAGGAGGTAATTAATTGTAGTAAAAATGAGTGTTATTAATACCATATCGGTCATCAAACCAGTTAAGGTACTGGTATAATGGTTCAACCGGTGGTTCACTAATTAAACGACATACCGGCAAAATTAAATATAAAAATATAATATATTATTATTAATGTTGAAAAATCAATAAAAGAATCAATATTTTTTTCAATTTCATTAAAAAATTAATTTTAAATAAAAACTGGTCAGTATAACCGATTTTGGCCGATTTTAATCGATATGATTACATGACCGATATAATTATTAGACCATACTGATATTGAGACGAAACCGGTTGAACCGGTCAGCACGAACCGATTTTTATAACACTGGTAAAAGTTTGATTACCCATTAAACAAGGTTTGGAAATAGTTATGTACATGACCAAAATATATATTTTAAGAAAGCCTTCCTATTTAAAATTAGTTTCAACCAACTTGATTTAGATTAATCAAAATATAATGCTATTTCTTTCGATCTTGTGTAAGGTTGGCAACTCCATCATGTGTGCTATTGTACACATTCTAGATCATTACTATAAAATTCTTTGTTGATATACATAAATGTTTATTAATTATTATATTTATATATATATATATATATATTTATCTCCTGTGTATCTCTAATAATTGGACCCTTAGCCCTTAGGCCATAATTGAGTAAGCCATTAATTGGACTATCCTCAAGTTTTCCTAAACACGTGACGATTCTTCAAGGTCAAACTTGCACCTTTTAACCAAATAATAAATATATATAATTTAAATAAATAAGAAATGAACACCATGTTTAAATAGTGGATAATGGGTATACATCTGTTTCCCACAATGTATACTATTTCATGTGTCATGTACTTATACTTGTGATTGGTTAGAAAAATATTTAATAATTAAATTTTAACTTAAATATTTTTTTGACTAATCACAAACCTATAACACATAGACACAAACTATATGACAACATATTTACTAAGTAGATAACTATGGAAACATATTCACACACCCTACTCATAGTCTATAAGTTTTAGAGTAAATTACACTGATACTCCCTGAGTTTTAGTGAAATTACACAAACCACCATCACTTTCTACACCTACACAAACCTCCCTTATTTTTTAACTTTCATTACATTGACCACCCCTGTATAAGAAATAAGTGTAATATTTTAAACAAAAAATGTGATAAATGCAATTAAGTTAAACAAAACATGATATATTGTGGAGACACGTCCAAATAATATATGACTCAATATTTTTTTATTATTTTTAGTTCGTTAAACTATATTATAAGAGCGATTTGAACAATATTTCTTTAGAATTGTTGATGCATTTTGTAATAAAAAATAATAAAGATACATTGATTTGTATATTATTTAGACTTGTTCTACACAATTATATATATGTTTTGTTTAATTTAATTGCATTTATCACATTTTTTGTTTAAAAGATTATACTTATTTCTTATGCAGGGGTGGTCAATGTAATGAAAGTTAAAAAATAGGGGAGGTCTGTGTAAGTGTAGAAAAGTGAGGGGTGGTTTGTGTAATTTCACTAAAACTCAGGGGTGTCAGTGAAATTTACTCTGAGTTTTACTAAACACATAAATCACTATTTATTTTTTAAAATATACACAAACCTCAATAATTTATATACATATATTATTCTATATAGAAAGATAAGTATAATATTTTTAATAAAAAATATAATAAACATAATTAAATTAAAAAATATAGTATATTGTTAAACAAATTCAAATAATATATGAATTAATATTTCGTGTAGTATTTGTTAATATAATGTATGTATTATTTAAATACATGATGAGTATAGATATTACACTTTATCAAAATTGCCTTTTACTAGTTTTTTTATTTTATAAAGATATAGCATGTAAATGATTGTTTATTATTA
Organism: Lupinus angustifolius; assembly: GCF_001865875.1. Taxonomy (NCBI): domain Eukaryota; kingdom Viridiplantae; phylum Streptophyta; class Magnoliopsida; order Fabales; family Fabaceae; genus Lupinus; species Lupinus angustifolius. The sequence continues at coordinate 7,248,010 of NC_032017.1, read as the reverse complement.
TTATTATTATTATTATTATTATTATTATTATTATTATTATTATTATTATTATTATTATTATTATTATTATTATTATTATTATTATTATCTCCACGGTGCTTTACCCTTTTCATTGATCTATCTCTTTCTTCTTGTTATATCTTCTCTCTCCAAAACTCTCTCGATTCCTCTGTTCTTCCTTTTTTTCAACACACCTTCCTCATTTTCCTTTCAAAGTTTCATTTTTTTTAGTATTTACTTCATACCCATATGCAATTTTTTCTTCGGATCAATGTGGTCACGTTCTGTGAAATTAGGGCTTCAAATTCAATCCGTGGTTTTGGCTGATTAATTTGTGAAAAGGAATGTAGCTCTAGAAGTTGGTGTTCTATTCTGAATAATTAGGTTTCATTTTCGTTATTTGGGATGTTACAATTTTTGTAAATTTTGTTCCTTTTGATTTCTACCCTTATCCTTGATTTACACCAAATTACGATTTTGCCTCTAATCGGTTGATTGGGTTGTGAAATCTCATTGGTTTTGAGTGGATTCTGGAATAAAGTTTGGAGTTTTGACCCGTTGGAACCTCTAATCAGGTGAATCTGTGGAAAAAAATCAGTGATTTTTGGCTAGGTTTTGCAGAATTAGGTTCAAAATTAGGCACAAATCTGAGCAGAATAGGGTTATTATAGTGTGGTATTGAAGTTGATTTTATGATGGATCATGTTGTTGGTGGCAAGTTTAAACTGGGAAGGAAAATTGGGAGTGGTTCTTTTGGGGAGCTTTATATAGGTATCTTCATTTTTCTGCTTTTGGAAAATCTCAATTGTAATTTTTTTTGCTGCATTGTCTTATATTGATATATTGATGTTAACATATTCCTTTCATTCTTTAATATCAGCTGTTAATGTACAAACTGGAGAGGAGGTAGCTATCAAGCTGGTATGTTATGATATTTTAGATATTGATTAATATTTTCGTATTTCGGTTGCATTTTTAGTATCTTAAATTCGCGCATGTGATTGAATCACCGTGATTTACCTTGTGGAACTTTTGTGTTTTTTAGACTACACAAATGTATGGTGCCCCCCTTTTCTCTATTACAATTCCATGTTGTACTCACCTTCGCTGCCGAAGGTTAAGTGTTGTTGTTTTTTTAGCAATGCTATTGAAGTTCCAATACGGAAACATGACATTTGACTTGAGATATAGTTTACTGTTAATGGCATCTCTTTCTTACCCTGTTAGTGTTAATCCTTGGATGATGGTTGGGGTAGTACTTAAGGTTTAGAGGAAATAGATATAAGATCTCTTATGGATTGAAGTGACATGTGAAATGCCACATTATATTCTTTCTTTTGCTCAGTTTTGTGAATTTCTCTTAATACCAATTAATGCTATTAGTCTGCTCATGATATTTTTTGTTTTCGGGAGCACATCTTCTGTCCCAAAAAATGTGTGACTCCATGTGTCACTTTTTCTGATTGGTCAGAAAAATACATTATTATTAAATTTTAAACTTAAATATATGTTTTCGGGAGCACATCTTTTGGTACAGCAGATGTTGACCCTTTGTTTTCAATTCTTAACCATAACCCACCGACCCTTAATTTTTTGTAGGAACCTGTGAAGACCAAGCATCCACAACTTCACTATGAGTCAAAATTGTATATGCTTCTTCAAGGAGGAAGTAAGTTTATATCTCTATTTCTATTTAGCATTTTTGATACCAGAAGTATTAGTTAATACATATACCTAATGCTAAATTTTCACATGGAAATTGTTCCGCAATATGCATTATATATTTTTTCTATTTCGTTTATTCTGGAGGATAACCTGTTTGGAGCCGAGAATCTTCTGTTAATGAAATCAGAACCACTAGTCTCAAACCTTGCCCTCAAAGTAATATTAACTAATTAAGACTGAAAAAGTGTCAATGATCGAGAATTCGAGATGTTTCCTTTTGAGTAATCCTTTTTTGTTCCCTATTGAAGCTGGGATTCCCCATCTCAAGTGGTTTGGAGTTGAGGGAGACTACAATTGCATGGCTATTGACCTTCTTGGACCAAGCCTCGAAGATTTGTTCAATTACTGCAACCGAAAGTTAACATTGAAGACAGTGTTAATGCTTGCTGATCAATTAGTAAGTCTAAATCTACATGGCAACTATTATCAAAGAAAGCATTTTAAATAGTGATTATAATATTAATTTTTTGCTTAATACTGTTGTTCAGATTAACAGAGTTGAGTATATGCATTCAAGAGGTTTCCTTCACCGTGACATAAAGCCAGACAATTTTCTAATGGGCCTTGGTCGTAAAGCAAACCAGGTGTGTCATTTTGTTGAAGGTTCTTCCTTTCAAAACACAATTCTTGCTTCCCCCCGTTTTCTTTTCATTCACTTTATTTATTTTAAAAGGTTTTGGTTATTTCATTGTTATTCATATGAAACATAAATAAATTTTACATATTCGTGGTTCTCATACAGTCACGGCAGATGTTGGGATTCAAATAGCACAAGACCATTAAAGTACATTTGAGATATAATTTATCATCATTTTAATGGAGTTTCAGGAGAATGTCTTGTTTAACTTATATTTTAATGGAATTCTTTTTCTTAGTGCCACTAAAGTAAATGATTGATATATTTTGATTATAAATAATGTAGTTGAACATGCAAATTTCAATTATTTTAACTATGTTTATTTCATGTTGGTATCTCATTTCAGGTGTACATCATTGACTATGGTCTCGCGAAAAAATATCGGGATCTTCAGACCCATAGGCACATACCGTACAGGTAAAATTTGTCATCATTCCAAGATATTAAGGTGAAGTATTTATTTGTGAAACATATTCTGTAGGGAAAACACAACCTTATGTGTTTTTAAATTAATTTCAGTGATCTTGTAGTCACCATCACCATAATAGTAACACAACAATAATGAATATAAGAATTACAATAACAACTGGGATTGCTATTATCTTAAACGTGGTTCTGTGTGCAATCATATGTCTATGTTAATCACAAATTTGAACTGATGTAGATGAACACTGTAATGTAGTAAAATCTATTTATGACCTGTCATTTGTGATCCGCATCAGTCCCTTAGAGTCAGAGCTCGTTTTGTAGAGCTGCGGGATATGAAGTGTCGCTCATCCCCTTGAAAATAAAATAAATATTTGACTTGCATCACGTCTCTATTGCCCTGTGTCTATTTTGTCATACTGATACCAATTTCTTTACGAAGATGTTCTTTCACTTCAATTTTTATTATAGTTCTATTTCTTAGTTCTCGTAAAAAATCCTATTTATTTTATTACGAAAATCGTTGTCTTTCTTGCATAGGGAGAACAAAAACCTTACAGGAACAGCTCGGTATGCAAGTGTCAACACTCATCTTGGAATTGGTGAGTAATGTTTTGGTATTTATTCCTTTGTGTGTTGAAAGTTGATAATCAATATTTGGAAGTGAATTACTGCATTATTATACTTGAATGTTTCCTTTGGTTGATTGTACTTTATTTTGATTGTACTTTATTTTGCTCGCAGAACAAAGCAGAAGGGATGATCTCGAATCTCTTGGTTATGTGCTCATGTACTTCTTAAGAGGAAGGTCGGATACTTGATAGACACATCTATTTACCCTTACTAGGTTTGGAATCTTTACAATCTGACCCTTACTGCCGCCTTTCATTGTCCAATTTTTTCCTTCAGTCTTCCTTGGCAGGGACTGAAGGCTGGTACCAAAAAACAAAAATACGACAGAATCAGTGAGAAGAAGATGTCTACTCCCGTCGAGGTATTGTGACTGGTTGGATTGGTGAGGCTTTTGGAGAAAGTTTGCTAGTTCCTCTGTATCTAGAGTTTGATGCTTTGAATTTGGTTCAATGTTCGCTGTTTTGATCTTTTATTGGACTTGATATGTGATGCTGTTGAACTTTAGTATAGAAGGCATACTAGGCCTAAGATCCAGTTCCACAATAGCTTTTGCCTTTGAATGTGAATACTTATTCGACCCAAGTGTATATTTCTCTTGTGCGTCAGAACTAGGTTTATATATTATACTAATATTGGATGCTACAATAAGCTAAATGCTCACAGTCTCAGGTTGATTTCTCCCTTTTCAAGTCAGAATCATAAATTATTTGCATTCAATATTTCACATAACCTTCTGTTGCAGCTCTCGATTTTATTTGTCCGGTTATGTTGTTAATTGTGCTTGTATCACAGGTTCTCTGTAAGTCATATCCCTCAGAGTTTGTTTCATATTTCCATTACTGTCGATCATTGCGGTTTGAAGACAAGCCAGATTATTCATATTTAAAGAGGCTTTTTAGAGATTTATTCATTCGAGAAGGTCCGTTACCCAAAACATCTAATTTCTATATTAGCATTCTGTATATTTTGATGGAAACTTAGCGAGGTTAATTTCGGCAAATTGATCTTGATATCGTTAGTGCAGGCTATCAGTTTGACTATGTTTTTGACTGGACTGTATTGAAGTATCCACAGATTGGTAGCAGCAGCAGCAGCTCTAGAGGGAGGGTTAGTACTTTTATATACGCTGTTTTTTTTTTTTTTTGGATTTTGCTTTGTAGTAGAGGTCACTTACTATAGTTGTTTTAACAACAGCATGGCAGTGGCAAGGCAGCTATGAATCCGGGACCATCTGTACAAAAGCCGGAAAAGATCTCAGGTCTGTTCTCTTATCCTACTTATTGTTTATGAGCCTGACATTAGGTAGTCAGGATATTTTAATTGTATCTTCATCTTACGAAATTTCAGAAAGTGATACCCTGAGAGCATTCAGCTATAATAATCATTTTTATCCCTAGCATCAATAGTGATCTCACTACCGTGCATTTCTCAAATTTCTGTTTGTATAATCCTTAGTTGATCATTTGTTTCTTTCAGCTGGGAAAGAGATTCGAGAGAAATTCTCTGGCGCTGTTGAAGCATTCCCCCGAAGGAACCCGACAAGTTCTAGTCCTCGCGATGATCACATCAAACATAGGTCTTTTGATGAAGTAGCAGCACACAAGGATGTGGTAAGTCTTGTTTTCCAACAATCATTGCTTGAAGATTCCCCATTAGAAGATTATTATTTATCTAAACATCTGATTGTGAAGATGCTGCATGGTATGAATTTTTTGGTTGTGTTATGGTAGAGTAGTACTTCCGTCATGGAAGAAATGGTGAAAATTGCCCAGAGAGATAAATTCATGGGCCGAGAGGGGTTACATGTCACGGCTGTGGTGTTACAGTTCGTAAGTGAACATGTGTGGGTTTAGTACCCAACCGCCGATTGTTGATTTGAAATTCACCGACTGTTTTTAATCTGTTACTCCATTGAGATTAAAATGTGTGATTGTGTCACTAGTGTAAATAGTTGCAGGTAGATTCCTAACAAAACAAGTAATCAAAATGAAATCGAAAGGAGTAAAAGTAAAAAATATAATAGGACGGTGGGATTGAAAATGAAATTGATGATAATACCCTTTGTCCCGATTAATGATTTTGATCCTGTTTTGATTATCTAAAAGCAATAGAATCTCTTATTTGCTATACTCATCCTATAAGTATCAGTGATGATATGTATTGGATATTTTAATACCTTTTGAAGTTATTTTTCAGCTATATATATCTTTCATTGTATTTTGTATAGTTTATATTTTCTTCTCAATCATTCTTACCTTTAGTTTTACCTTGGCTTTTCTCTTTTCAGCATGATAATCAAGAGAAGGGATACAGTTCGTCTCGATACGGCAGCAGTTCCAGAAGAGCAATAGCATCATCAGCCAGGCCAAGTTCCTCAGGTGACCATACTGACAGCCGTACTGGCCGGGTGACCTCAACTGCCAGCCGTCCATCTACAGCACATAGAACTCAACCTGTGTATGAGACTAAACAAGCAAGTTTCACTCGCTCCGGTTCTATAAGAGGCAATCGCGATGATCCTCTTAGGAGCTTTGAGCTCCTCTCTATCCGGAAGTAAACTAAAGCATAATGCAGTTCCATTTCGGCAGAAGACGTTTTCTAAACTTTCATACCAAATCAGTTTTTATTCAGAGTGATCTTCAACCATTTAAGGAAATCATGTTCATGTAAATCTGAATTAGCATGAGGTCATAATTAACCTCACTCCCCGATATCGTTTTCGGGACCATGGTGGAATTTTTCCTCCCTCCCAGATTGTGTTCTTCTGAATATTTCCCAGCTTCTGTAACATGTTTCTAAAACATGCTGCAGAAAACTCAATCAGACTCCTTTCTCTTATTTAAATGTTTACTAGAAAAACACCTTTTTGATATTTTAAGAAAATCTAGAATTGTAGTTTATGATACACTTGTTCTTGTTTCTTCAGAATGTAAAACAGCAATGCCTTTATTTTAATATCAACATCTTGCCCTTGTTATGGAAATTAAATTTGTAGTCAAACTAGAATTTGATCTCAAACTTCAAACAGTAGTATGAGATCTTCATTTCTTCTATAGTCCTTCCTCATGATTTAACTTATTTTGGTTATTCCTTAACCAAGTAAGGCTGTAAATGTTAGTTTGACACTGTTTAGTGATAGTATAATGAGATAAGTTATCTCTTCTAGCTACTAAAATTATGACATGTGTCATATTTAATCATTTTCTACAAAAATAGTTCTAAAACTAAACAAAATAATATTCATGTCATACTTTTACTCGCGGGAGGAGATAAGTTATCTCTTGATACGAGGACATACTTTATTCTCTAATATAAAATAATGTTATACTTCAAATTTAAATAGACAATACTTCAAAGGTACATTATAAGGAATCCTAGTAGAGGTGGAAAACAAATGTGCAGAGTCAATTTAACAACACAATACTTCAAATTTAACAGTTCAATATACTACAAGGGTATGATTTTCAAGCACTTTTATGCAGTTCTAAATGCAGTAACTGTATTCTTTTGCTCTATTTTTGAAACTCCATAAGTTGGTTCATAGTGATCATCCCAAATGGCTCTGTAAGATAAGCCCTTTTAGTAATAGTAGTTGATATATCTTGTGCAACAGAACGCATTGTAGGTCTGGACTCTGGAGTTGTACGCGTGCATGCCAAAGCTATGCTCACTAGTACCATTATTGTTTGAGCTAATCGACCACTTGGTGGTGGAAGCCGATGGTCCAACGCATCTTTCAGAAGCACTTGTGCCTGCGGATCTATCGATGATGACGAAGGCCTAATTGAAGAGATGGTAGTTAAGAGATCTCTTGGGTGTTTTCCCATAATTACCTCCAATACCACCACTCCAAAGCTATAGACATCACACTTATCGGTGACCCTCATTGTTTGTGCTAGCTCTGCAAATTTCAAATTTTGTTAGTGGCCTTTTACTTTATATAGAAATATAATATTTGAATTACATTGGATAATTGGAATTTTGAATTGGTTGAAGCATGTACCTGGAGCCATGTAGCCATAGGAACCTGCCACCAAGGTCCAGTTTGAAGTGTTAGAACTGAGCTGCTTTGCTATGCCGAAATCTGCAAGATGGGGTTCGAATTCTGAGTCGAGTAATATGTTATTCAATGTAACATCTCTGTGCACAATTGGTGGAGAACAATCATTGTGTAAGTAGGCAATTGCATTCGCTATTCCATGCACAATTTCGACTCGTTTAGGCCAGCTCAGCTCCAAGCCTCCTTCTTCATAAAGAACTTCTGTCAAGTTGCCTCTCTCAGCAAATTCATAAATCAAGAACATTTGTTTCTTCCAGGAAAAATAACCATAAAGCTTGATAATATTGCGGTGTCTCACTTCTGTAAGTGTTCTTATCTCATTCGCAAAACTTCGGACATTAGTTGCTGGGATCTCGTCTGAGTTTGAGATATTCAGCCTTTTGACAGCAATAACTTCACCTGTAGATAACTCTGCTTTGTAAACACTCCCAAATCCTCCTTTTCCAATGCAGTACATGTCATTGAAGCCATTAGTGGCATTAAAAATTTCAGAAAATGTGAACCTTGTATCTCTTCCCCTTACTATGTGATGAAGTTGATCACCATCTTTAATAATTTTTGACTCTTCGTCAGGTTCATCGGCTTGCCGGCTGAATCTCAGCATTCCAAAAACAATAATAACAATAAATGATACACCACAAAATGGTATAATGACACTAAGAAGAATCTTTTTTTTACCCCCTCCAGATTTTTTTGCAGAGGTGCAAGGATGTGACACTAGCACACCACACAAACCTGAGTTTCCAACAAAGGCACCAGCTTTTGTTTTTGTGAAAATACCACCAGTTGGGATCGGACCGGTCAAGTTGTTGTAAGAAAAATCAATATTTTGAAGGCTGGGCATACTTGAGACGGATTTTGGAATTGTTCCTGACAGATGGTTGTGTGATATATTGAGAAACTCCAATGAAATAAGCTTGTCAAGATTTTGAGGAATCACTCCAGAGAAAGAGTTGCTGCTGAGATCCAAAAGTTGTTGGAGTGAGACAAGATTGGCAACTTCATAAGGTATTTCCCCTGAGAACTTGTTATGGCTCAAGTTCAAGCTTGTTAATTGCTTACAATTGTTGATCTCTTCGGGTATGCTTCCGTTGAAGTTGTTATCTGATAAATCAAGAATTTTAAGCCAAGTGAGTCTGCCAATACTCTTTGGAATTTTTCCTGTAAAATGGTTCCTGCTCAAGTTCAACGTGTAAAGTTGACTTATATTTCCTAATTCAGGAGGGATATTGCCGGTGAATTCATTGGATTGCAGGCTTAGATCTCGTAATTGACTTAACTTACCTAGCTCAGGTGGAATTTTTCCGGATAGTTGATTTCTACTCATTTCCATCCTAGTCAATTTGACACATTCACCCCACTTAGGAGAGAGCTCACCAACAAATTGATTTCCCCCAAGTGAGATATAATCAAGATTTGGATGAACCCCAAATGCTTCTGTGATGTTTCCACTGAATTGGTTTTCTTCAAGCCTAACTCTGAATAGTGTTGAACAATTTCTTATGGACTTCGGCAATAGCCCGGAAAAGCTGTTATGTTCGGCAGTCAAATAAAGTAGCATGCCACCACTGCACAAGTCAGAAGGCAACTCTCCTGTGAAGCTGTTTTCTGAAAAGCAGGCACGCTTCAATTTGGGACTGTGCTTTCCAAAATCTATGGGAATTGTGCCTGAGAAGTTATTGGAGAACACGCAAAAACTTTCTAAACCAGTTAGTTGAGTGATGGTCTCTGGCAACTCTCCATCCAAATTATTATTATTGACATCAAAAACACTCAATGATGTTAAGTTTCCAATATTTGCTGAAATGGTTCCCGAGAGCTCATTGTCATGAAGATGCAATCTTGTAATGTTTCTAAGGTTCCCAATGGTTGGAGGAATTGGACCGGAGAAATGGTTACTTGAAAGATCTAATTGTATAATTTCTTTCAAGTTTCCAATCTCTATAGGAATGTGACCAGAGAATGTATTATGAAACAGAAAGAGTATTTCGATTTTTGTCAAAAGGCCAATCTCCGGAGGAATCTCTCCTCTTAAACTATTGTTTTGGACTTGCAGAGAGATCAACTGAGTCCAGTTAGAGACCAATGAAGCAGAAATTTCACCAGAAAAGAAATTATCTGATAATGCCAACTCTGATATTTTAGTCAGATTGGATAGTGATAAAGGCAAGTGACCAGTGAGATCATTATTTGTTAAACTCAAGTACCTCAATTTTGTACAGAAGCCAAGTTCAAATGGAATTGTAGAGTTCAACATATTATGACTGAGATCAAGATAACTTAACTCCCTAAGTTGGCCTAAGGAGGAAGGAATAGGACCAGTGAAGTTGTTATAAGCTATATGAAGTTCTTTGAGATTAGAAAGCTTGGACAAGTTGGGTGACAATTTTCCTTCTAGCTTACAATAGGAGAGGTTGAGGTATTCAAGTTTGCTTAGATTGGAATATACAGATTCTGGTATTGTGCCATTGAAATTGTTCCAAGAGAGGTCAAGGTATGTTAAGTTTTGACACTCCATTATGAAACTTGGGATTTCATAGGTGAATTGATTGTCATACAAACTAAGGTAAGTTAAGAAAGGCATGCTTGAATATTTGGACCAGGAAGAAGGAGATATAAAGAAGTTATATCCAAGGTGCAAGTGTCTTACCTTAGGGAGATTTGTGATCTCATAGGGAATAGTACTGTTGAGACTGTTATTCCAAAAGCTAAGATATTGAAGCTCTTTTAGTTGCCCTAGCTCAGAAGGTAGTGTGCCTTCAAATGAGTTATTTCCAAAGTCTAGAAAAGTGAGCTTGGAGAGTTTACCAATTGTGGATGGAATTGACCCTTCAAGACTATTTCCAAAGAGGTTGAGGCTAGTGAGGTTGAGTAAGGAACCAAAATTCAAGTGAGATATTGTTCCATTGAGTTTGGAACTTCTTAAGTCTATCTCTGAGACAGTTGTATTGGTAGAGTCACAAACAATGCCACCCCAACTACAAAGGTTGTCAATGTTGTTGAAGGACCATGATGTTAGAGAAGAAGGAAGAGGAGGGGTTAGACTGTTTTTCCATTTCACAAGAGCTTCTGCTTCTGTTCTTGTTGAAGCTTCTGTGATTTTATGTGGTAGCAAAGATATGAAGATTATGTGAAAGATAAGAGCATGAGCCTTTTGATGACAAGTTTTCATGTCTCAAGTCTCAACTAGTATATGGCAAATGCAACTATGTAACTTTGCTTTGTAGTGTTACTTTAATAAGCACAATGTTATTTATAGTTTAAAAAAGAGAAGGAAAAAATATCTTCACGATTAAAACACAATTCTCTCATTTTGGTAGCGAATCGCGAATTGATTCTCTCGTACCAATTCGTGATTCTTTTGCGAACTGTTCCCTTTAAGAAATGAAATGGACTTTTACCGACAGTTTATGTAAAAGAAAAGAATAATAATTGCTAATGTAAACTCACTTACATGAAAGAGTTACAACAAACAAGAATTATTTTTATCCTTGGGTATTTCTCCTATGTGGTTGATTCAAACCTACAAGAAGCAACACTAGAATGACTATGCAGAGAACTATAGAAACCCTACTGAATATACCCCTAACATACCGATATTTGATAAGGTAACGTATTGTGTACTACGTACTTGTACCTATATCAAAGAGAACCACGTACTATTCCAAATTATACACGTTTATCATTAACATGTTTCATTCCACACTAAATGGTTGAATTTAGCCACTTGAAATGAAGCTTCTAGATAGATGTGACCATTTGTATCTCAGTAAAATTTCACAGTACTATTTATTGGATCCAAGAGAGTATGCATCACTCAAAATGCACCATAAACTCTCAACCAAAGAAGTGTGTCCTACCCTAAAGATAATAGAGGACTATTGGATAAAGACTGGGAAGGAGTATGGCTATGGTACTATGAAAAGTAAAATAATTTAAGCATGCATTCAAGACATCATCAAGATATAAGGAAATGAGATACAGTGTCTAGTACCGGAGAGTCTAATATTAGTCGATGACTTAATGCATGAAAACCACTTATATATGTTTGGTTTTTATTGCTTTATAGAACAATTATTTTTGAACTGTGTTAAAAAAACTAAGCTGGGTTTTTAGCTCTATGGGATTTACTCATTTAGCGTTGTAAAATCCTAAAAGGATTGCATGTGTTGGATTATAACGTGTGGGTCACTTACATTGAATGATATAATAGTAAATTACTTCGAACTTTCACATGCTTCCTAATCTATATATATATATCAGTCAGAACGAAAGGCGTGGGTTTTTACTTTGAAACATATTGGAAACTTCTTAAAAAGCAATGTTACTGAACAACAATAATAATAGCATTGAAGAAAAGCTGAATAAATATTGAACTCTTTGAGAATTATTTGTCCTCATTACTCAACAAATATATCTTTCTTCATGTTACACTTAGAGCCGACAATGAACCGAACTAGATATTCATTCGAAACTCAATTCTTTATTTAGTTTGATAAACATGGTTCATGAACCAAATGAACCGAACTTGAGGTGGAAATTGAGTTCATTAAATAAATCAGTCAAATTTGAATTGGATATAATTCGACTCATTATGTTTATGAGTTAGTTCGATATATATATAAAACTAATTTTTATGTTTATAATGACACTTATATTTATTGTTATTATATATATAAACAAGATGATTTATATATAAAATTTTTTGCAGTATTTTTAAAAAAATATTTATTTATTTATGTTTTCCAAATGAATCAATTCGAACTGAGCTGAACTCAACCTAAAAAATAAATTGTATCGAACTCGAGTCGAGTTTTGAGCCGAACCAATCTCTATCAAACTGGACTGAACTGAATTCAGGTTCAGCTCATTTCCAACCCTAGTTACACTCCCATTCACATTATCAATATAGTTTCACACTGAATTTTGGAACCTTGATTTCTGTATGTCACCCCCACCATGCTCGCATTGTCAATAGTCAACACTGCATAATATAATAAATTGACTCTAAAAGAATAAAAAAAGGATATTTAATTTGTTCAAACTTGATAGACAAAGACCAACATTACACACATTCATGAATTAATTCAATTGGTCATATTTTCTATGGAAAATAATAGAGTACAGTAACTATGTGAACTAGAGAATATTTGGTTAACCTTATGCATGTTTCTATCTCATTTGGTAGTGTAACTTTTCCATTTTTGGTACTACTGTATTAGAAAAACAATACCTAATGGTCAATTTAGTTTATGAAAACATATTTTATCATCATTAATAATTACAAGTATGTCACTTTATGTTCATCATGTTTCTTGTGTTGTACATAGCTAACAAACAAGTTCCATTAGGGCACAATGAAAGCATCAACCAATGTTACCGACTTGGTTGGTGCAGTGTGGACAATGCCAGCTGCATAGACTTCTATCACTGTAGATACATAAACAATGGAAACCAAACTCCCAAATGATACATAAACAACATACCCTTTTGGCTTACCAACTAGCCATTTCATGCATTATTCATTCTTAAATTGTACAACACCATAATCTTGGTCATCTTCATATTGATTTTCTAACAACATAGTGTTAGAAATATATTCGTGTATTTCTATATTTATGCTCAAGATCCAATCTGTCATTAAATATAATTATGATAATTGTATTTATTCATTTTTATCATATTCAATTAAATAAATTATATGATAAGGTCCTTGATTAAAAATTAGAGACTTGTTATTATAATAGAGATTATAATAATGAGAAACATGTTTATTATAATTTTTAATCTAAATTGTTCTTGGTCGTAGAATCATTGAGAATAGGACATCAATGACTTAGGTAGACCAATATATGTGTGACAGTATTTATTGGATAAATATTAATAGATCTCATTTATTAAATTGCACATATAGATGATGTATATGTGGATATGATCATTAAACTGACTCAATCGAGAATTCCTAATGGTTAAGATTACCTTAAATTGTCAATAGGAAATTCTCAAGAAGAAATGAAATAGTTTCCTTTGACTTGAGAATAACATAGTACTTAACATGTTATTTATCATACTTTGATTTCAGACACATAATGTCTCAGGTCGTTATTTGAATGAATATTGGGTGTGATTAAATGCTTGTAAAATTAATGATTATTCAAAAAGGAATCCATCAACTCTCAGTAATGGGTTTGAGCTCTATAATAAAATGACCTTGGCCAATGTATTACAATGAATAAAGAAATGAGTTTCTTTGAGTCATTATGGCAACTTACTAAAGTTTGACAATTGTACCATACTTTAAAGTTAGCACAGAGCTGTAAAGATGGAAGGAAATATTTTAATTAATCTTCTAGTGGTTCTATATATTACTTCATGCTATCTGGCCGTTAAGGAGTGTTGCTAGACGCCAACCTTGATTAGTAAATTAATTTAGTTAATTTACTACCAGCTTGGTATTGACCCTACGGGGTCACACACTAACGAGTGTTCTAATCTTTGCTAAATAATTATGTTATTTGATAATTTAATTTGATCAAATAAATAATTTTGTGGAATATTATTTTAATTCTTTGCTAGCACCAGGAATTAAATAATAGAGAAAAACATATTCTAAATTATTTATTTTTAGCTTAAAATAAAAGATGAGTTATTATGTTGTTTTATAAAACAATAGGTGGTAATTGGTTTGTAACAATTCAACCAATAGGTACCACTTGAGGAAAAGCAATATACACATAATGAAGTGTTGCTTGTGTTCATTTTCTGCACATGGCAATGCATCATATATATGGATATATGTGCAAAGAAAAAAAAAGTGTGTGGATAGAACAATATGTTCTTTTGTGTGTGAGTGTTCTGCCACTATGATTCTGGAGAGAATTAGAAATAAAGGCAAGTGTGCCACCAACATATATACCTCCACAAATAGAGTGTGCTTACTAGAGAGAAAAATTACATTATCTATGTGTAATTTCTTTCACATCTTTATTTGCTACACTTACATATAAAAGAGTTGTGTGAGTAAGAAATTCTGAGTTTTAGAGTGTCGTATTTTTCTGCTCTATTAGTTCAAAGAGTTGATAGCAAAGGTTGGTCTCGATGTGGATACACACATAGAGTCTTCATAATTTTGAAGAACAACTTTAAAATTCAGGAACTACAACCGGGTACGCAGTTTTTTCATTATATATAACTTTAAACACAAATAGATTCATGTTTATTCCGCTGCGTGTTTTAATAACACGATAAAAAAATTTCTTTCAATTGGTATCAGAGCAAAGTTTTGTGTTTAATTTATATATGATTATTTTGTATTCATATTGTTTATTTGTACTTGAAGAAACAATATATATATTCATAGTGAAATGACACTTGTCTGTCCCTTATATATTCAAGAGTATTAAATGGAAAAGTTTATGTAGTTGCTTGAGCAATAATAATATGCATATGATGTGATATTTTTATAAAACAAATTGATATTAATTTAATGATGAAATATAAGATGTTGTAGTGTTTTCGTTTCTGGACATAAAAAAAACGTAATTTTGTTATATGTTGCTCATAGTGAAGGGATGCAATGCAACACTGTCTTGAATACAGAAACATATATAATTATATGTTGCAGCCTTGCAGGATGAAACTAATAAAACTTCATTAAATAAGGTATATATAAAAAGTATGTGTTCTATAAAAGGCAATATATAAAGATATAGATATATAAAGGGAAGTGTGACATGTGTTTTATACATATGAAGATGTGGCATTTTTAGGCACTGTGTATAAAATCTATATCCACATATTATAAGATAGTTTTATGTGAGTACCTTCAAAACAACAACTTCTCTTCATTGTAAGTGTGAAACATATAAACTTGTTTTATATTGATTCTTTATTTTTATTTTTTTCTTTCTATAAGTTTTGCATTTTGAAAGAAATAAAAGGAGAAACAATATACACACAATGAAGTGTGACTTGTGTTTTTCAAAATGCTGGACGACAATGTTCTGTTCGGTACTATGCATCATGTGTATGTATATATATGTGCTAAGAAGAGATTGTCTCTTTGTTATATTTTAGTGACATTGCCTATGTACTATTGCTTTTGGTCACATGGTTGTTATATGTATATTTAATATACTTATATATGAAAGAGAGAGTAGTCCCTCTGTGTATGCAAAGAAGAGAAATATTTTAATTCTCTATTTTAAAAAATAACCTCTTTTGCATGCACTTGATAAATGGACAATATGCCGATATATATTATGAAGAGAAACAATATAAAGATAGCAGCAAATTAAATTTTTTTTTACAAGCACTAAGCATCAACTACATATATGTAGTATGATGAGAGAATTCTTTGTGAGTAAAATAAAACCTGCCACGTTTTTCAAAAAAGGAGAAAAATTCTCTCTCAGTTCCATATTTGTATTAAAAGAAGGAAAAAGTCCACAAAAGGATTACAATAACCATTGTGTGTGTTTTAAGAGCATATCATAGCCATTATCAAAATTTTCCAATTCCAAAAGTTAGAAAAGGAAATTTTATATGCCTGATAAATGTAGTGTTTCAATAATTATGATATATGCATAAAACTGATATGTATATATGATAGACATATATATAAAGAGTATGTAGCCGGTGTATTTCTATAAGCTTATACATTTTAAGAAAATGTTATAGAAATCTCAAACAGTGATATGTTAAAGAGTAACATGTGATGTTGACTTAGAATTTGATAACAAGGTGTGACATAAATTCTAGAAGACTCATAAATTAATTTAATTGATATATATGATGTATTAAATTAATTGATACATATGATGATTAAATTAATTGAAACATATGATGTTTTTTAAATTAAATTAATTGAAATATATGATGTTTCTTTAGAATTTAATAACAAGGAACGACTTGAATACCAGGTGACTTGTGAATTAAATTAGCTAACACATGTGATATTTTAAATTAATTGACACATATGATATTGTTTAGAATTTAATAACAATGAGCGACCTGAACACCAGGTGACTTGTAAATTAAATTAGTTGACATATGTGATATCTTAAATTAATAAAAACATACGATGATTGTTTAGAATTTAATAACAAAGAGCGACATGAATATCAAGAAACTTGAAAATTAAATTAATTGAAACATATGATTGTTTGTAAATTAAATTAATGGAAACATGTGATGTTTGTTTAGAATTTAATTACAGGGAGCGACCTGAATACTAGGGGACTTGTAAATTAAATTAGTTGAAACATGTGATGTTTGTTTAGAATTTAATAACAAAGGAACGACCTGACAACCAGGGGACTTGTAAAATTAAAATATTTAAAGAATATATACTAATAGGAACGACCTCACAAACAGGGGACTATTTGGTATAGATTTCTTTAATAAAATTGTATATGATACATTTGAATACTATAAAGTATGCATGAGAAACGACTTGACAACCAATGAACTCATTCATACTTTTAGCTAGATGAATTTATTTCTATTAGAAGAAATAATGATTTCTTTGATTATTATAATTTGTCTCTTTACATTTATTTTAAATGTATCTATTGACTTTATATTTTCAACAACAACAAAATTTGTCTACAATATTATTGCGCTCCATTCTTGAAACCTTCAAACTGGTTGGAGCCAATTATGATGATTTGTACCATAACATGAGAATGGTTCCCATGCATGAAAAGCTCCTTAACACCATTGATGGACCCACTATAGTTACTCCAGTGGACCCGTATAACACTGAAGCAACAAAGTGTATGAGAAATATGAGGAATATTATTTGAATACTAAATGCATTATTTTGACATCCATGAGTTGTGAACTTCAGAGGCAACATCAGGATATGGATCCAACTGTTGTCTTGAGCATCTTAAGAAGATGTATGATGGTCAAAGTAGGACTGCAAGATACCATTTATCTAAAAGGATGTTTAAACCTTCAATACATGCAAAGGATCAAGTTGGACCTTAAGTATAGAACGTTATTGGTCTTATTGAACAATTTGAGAAGTTAGAGTGCAAACTTGGAAAAGCGTTTTCTCAAGATTTGATTCTTCAATCACTTTGTGAATCATTTTCACGATTTATTCCAAGTTGGGCATGGAGAAACTGTTGTTGCCTTTAGTCATGCGATCAGTTTCTCTATATATAAAAAAAAAAAATTGTCAACTAGAAAAGTTCTAGTATTCGATTGTTGTTATTATGTTCCGAAATTTGTTTCAAATATAATTTCAATTTCAATGTTGGATTAACGAGAATTTCGTATTACTTTATATAATAAAATTTGCTATTTATCATGATGATGATTTATATGCAAATAAGTATCTCCAACATGACATTTATGTCTTATCAAATGTGAACTTCAATCTATTTATGCATGTTTTCTAAGAGGAAAAGAGATACTTTATTGAATAAAACATATTTTTGGTATTATATGCTTGATCATATTGGAGAGAAAAGAATTAACAAGTTACACAAGCAAGGTTACCTTGATCCATATGATTATGAATTATATACAAATTGTGAATCTTGTCTAAAAGAAAAATGATCAAATCTCCATTTTTGGGAAGTGGAGAGGGCTTCTAAATTACTAGGATAATGCATACAGAAGTATGTGTGCCTACGAAAAATTAAAGCCAAGAAAGGGTATTCTTATTTTATTACTTTCAGTGATGATATGTATAGATATGGTTTCTTATATTTCATGAGACATAAATCTGAATAATTTGAAATGTTTAAAAGATTTTGTGTTGAGGTATAAAAGAAGTTTACTATGAATATGGAATATGGAAAATAAATGTGAAGACATTTTTATTAATTGAGAGCTATGAGGATGTGTACATGACACAACCTTAAGGATTCACACCCTTGTCTGACCCTAATAAAGTTTGCAGGATGCACTGATTTATTTATGGATTAAAACAAGCTCCTAGAAGTTGGAACATTCATTTTAATTAAACAATTGAAAAGTTCAATTTTGTTAGATTTGAACATGTGCTTTGTGTTTACAAAGAGGTTAGTGGGAGCATAATTATTTTCCTAGTATTATATGTCGATGACATATTGCTTATTGAAAATAATGTACCAACATTACAAGGTACAAAAGGTTTGATTATCTATACAATCTTCATGAAATATTTGGGAGAAGCAACCTTTATTATGGGAATAAAGATTCATATAGATATATCCAAAAGGTTGGTAGGACTCTCTCAATTCGTGAATATTGATTTGGAGAGAGAACACATGAATAAGGTATCATATGCTAGTCACTGGGAGCTATCATGACTTATACACGACCTAATGTTGTGGTTCCATTCACCAAGACACTTAGGTTAAAAGAGTTTGACAAACACAAGTAGAAAAATGGGAATGAGATACATGACTGATTGACTCTAGTGCAAGTGGGAGATTGTTAGAAATATATTCGTGTATTTCTATATTTATGTCCAAGACCCAATCTGTCATTAAATATAATTACGGTAATTGTATTTATTCATTTTTATCATATTCAATTAAATAGATTATATGATAAGGCCCTTGATTAAAAATTAGAGACTTGTTATTATAATAGAGATTATAATAATGAGAAACATGTCTATTATAATTTTTAATCTAAATTGGTCTTGGTCGTAGAATCATTGAGAATAGGACATCAATGACTCGGGTAGACCAATATATGTGTGACAGTATTTATGAGATAATATTAATAGATCTCATTTATTAAATTACACATATAGATGATGTATATGTGGATATGATCATTGAACTGACTCAATCGAGAATTCCTAATGGTTAAGATTACCTTAAATTGTCAATAGGAAATTCTCAAGAAGAAATGAAATAGTTTCCTTTGACCTGAGAATAATATAGTAATTAACATGTTATTTATCATACTTTGATTTCGGACACATAATGTCTCAGGTCGTTATTTGAATGAATATTGGGTGTGATTAAATGCTTGTAGAATTAATGATTATTCAAAAAGGAATCCATCAACTCTCGGTAATGGGTTTGAGCTCTATAATAAAATGACCTTGGCCAAGGTATTACAATGAATAAAGAAATGAGTTTCTTTGAGTCATTATGACAACTTACTAAAGTTTGATAATTGTACCATACTTTAAAGTTAGCACAGAGTTGTAAAGATGGAAGGAAATATTTTAATTAATCTTCTAGTGGTTCTATATATTACTTCATGCTATCTGGCCGTTAAGGAGTGTTGCTAGACGCCAACCTTGATTAGTAAATTAATTTAGTTAATTTACTACCAGCGTGGTTTCGCCCCTACGGGGTCACACACTAACGTGTGTTAATTTTGTGGAATATTATTTTAATTCTTTGCTAGCACCAGGAATTAAATAATAGAGAAAAACATATTCTAAATTATTTATTTTTAGCTTAAAATAAAAGATGAGTTATTATGTTGTTTTATAAAACAATAGGTGGTAATTGGTTTGTAACAATTCAACCAATAGGTACCACTTGAGGAAAAGCAATATACACATAATGAAGTGTTGCTTGTGTTCATTTTCTGCACATGGCAATGCATCATATATATGGATATATGTGCAAAGAAAAAAAAAGTGTGTGGATAGAACAATATGTTCTTTTGTGTGTGAGTGTTCTGCCACTATGATTCTGGAGAGAATTAGAAATAAAGGCAAGTGTGCCACCAACATATATACCTCCACAAATAGAGTGTGCTTACTAGAGAGAAAAATTACATTATCTATGTGTAATTTCTTTCACATCTTTATTTGCTACACTTACATATAAAAGAGTTGTGTGAGTAAGAAATTCTGAGTTTTAGAGTGTCGTATTTTTCTGCTCTATTAGTTCAAAGAGTTGATAGCAAAGGTTGGTCTCGATGTGGATACACGCGTAGAGTCTTCATAATTTTGTAGAACAACTTTAAAATTCAGGAACTACAACCGGGTACGCAGTTTTTTCATTATATATAACTTTAAACACAAATAGATTCATGTTTATTCCGGTGCGTGTTTTAATAACACGATAAAAAAATTTCTTTCACATGGATGGTATGTTTTGTCTAATGTTACTAAATGTTGGTCAAGTCTTTATGGTCCACTCTGCCATCTAAAAAAGATTTTTTGAGTATCAACCATTATATCATGACCTTGGTCAAAGGAGGATATGTTTATAACTTATTGCTCACAATATATTTAATGACAAAAACCAATGTCCGATGGAGATCTCGTATTAGATTTAACTTTTTAGTTAGATCGGTTGATGTCATATATAATTAATAATTATCTACATATATATAATTATATATAAATATAAAATCTTATACAATTAATAATTAAGTATAATTATATTGAATTAACATTTCTCTAACTTTTTGGATTTAAATAAAATAAAACAGTAGAGTAGTTTCCTTTTTCTTAATTTTGAGTATAACGTCAAATTCACTTCTCATGTTAAACTAGTTTAATACAATCTTCGGTCCAACCACTCATTCAGTCGAAAATAAAAATCAAAGTCATTTCTAAATCTGGTAAGTGGTCAGACATGTCGAACCATCCAATCTGGTCCTTTCGACATTAAGATCAATAATTTATCTCTCTAATACTAGAGATCATTCTTTTGCACATGCCAATATGTGGTGCTCTTGCAAAGTGTAATTGTATACTAGATGACTCATCAAAGCCACGTGCATGGTGATACCTTTGTGTCATTTTAAGGTTTAAAAATCATGAGAAATGGAGAATATTTTTACTTATAATTTACCCATGATTTTTTATTATGTGATAATGGACCATGATTTAACTTAGTAGATTCTGATAGAAAAGCTTATCAGAACCCACCAACAAAATTAAAGATCAAAATACAAAAGAAACTAACATATGGGTCACTTGAGAGTCCATATTCGATATCCTCATTCATAATTATTTTACTTTGTATCGTAATTGATCATAATTACTGAAGAAAATGGGGCAATGTGATCATAAATATACCAGCATTTTGTAAAAGAATATATTATTATACAATATACATAGAAAAGTCATCAAGACATGATGTGAAAGCAAACAAACCAAACTTTATAAGAGAATAAAGTGTATAAGAGAATGAGAGAAGTGAATATGAATACAAGATTAAAAGTAGGGTTAAACAAAATATGCATCAAATTTATGTACATGAGAATAATTGATATTGCAAACACAATAGCAAACTTACCACAAGATCCTTGATATTTAACTACAGTCACAAATCATTTTTCCTTCCAATCTAAGGGCGAGAAGCAATATTGTGAAGAAGATCTTTGCTCCTGATCTTGACAAGGTTTTGATGAAGACACCAAAATCACCAAAAAGAAGAAAATGAAGAATACTTATGAAGACAAAGAATATTAAATCTCCAAGAAAATAAGATTAAGTCTCTATAAATACTTCTATCCTAAAACTCTCAGTTATGCAAAGAAGTAATGCTCAAACTATTTTTAAAGAATAATGAAACACTTTAAAAATGCTTAAAACATTTTTTGAAATGAAGTGTAACGGGTTACTTCATTCAAGTAACAAGTTACATGTGAGAGAAAAAGAGTTATCCAACTTAAAACTGTACAGAGTAATCCATTATCGCCTTTGAGTAACAGATTACCAGTTTTACAAAAGTTGAGTAACCGATTACCCAAATGGTGTAATCGATTACTCTAATTCGTTTTTAAATAAACAATGGACAGTGAGTTTGGGTAATCGATTAACCACTATCAGTAATCGATTACTGAAGACTGTTGCATGAGATTTCAAATTTCAAAACAAAATGTTTTCACTCCAAATGAAATCTCTTCACTTCAAACAACTCCTACATTTTCAGAAAGACACCATGGGTGTTTGGAAAGTCTATATAAATACTCTAACTCTCATAACATAAAGACAGAACTTTTATACAACTCTCACACGACTCTGAAAAATTCTCTCACTATTTTTCTGCACTTTTGCACTAAGTTCTTAAACTTTCAAAAGAAATTTTTTTCTGAGTTACTTGAAGTAATTGTTTCAAAGTTTTACAAATCTATTGAACATTATTACTAAGTATACAAAGAGAGTTGATTGGATTGCAAGTGTTATAATATTTCATACTTGTAAAGGCAATCCAAAGCCATCACTGAAATTCTTCATTCATTGCAATANATATTGAGCATTATTACTAAGCATATAAAGAGAGTTGATTGGATTGCAAGTGATATAATATTTCATACTTGTAAAGGCAATCCAAAGCCATCACTGAAATTCTTCATTCATTGCAATAAAGTTTCTTTCACATGGTATGAATAGAAAGGGGATAGAGTAACTTAGGTACTTAGAGATCTCGGGGTGAGACTTTGTAATTACTACTCATAATATTTAGTGGAAAATCTCTTGTGTTGCAAGAGTACTGGACGTAGCCTTTGGTGGACAAGAAGGTGAACCAGTATAAAATCCTTGTGTACTCTCCTTTCCCTTACCTTTTTAATTTATTCTTGTTTATTTTCTGCAATATTATTCGCTGCACATTAACTCTTACATTTTGCAGAAAAAGTTATTACAATTTTAAGTCAACTAATTCACCCCCCTTAGTTGCAATCTTGTTCTTACAATTAGCACCAGAGCTATATTTGAGTAAGATACTCTCAAATCTGATCCTACATCAAGATGGCCTCAAGATCATTCCTCGGAGAAGGTTTCAACATCAACTGCCCTTCAAGCTTTGTTGGAGAATGTTATTATTTATGGAATATTAGAATGAGGATCTTTGATCTTTATTTAATCTCAAGACTTAGACATATGGAACGTTATTGAAGAAGAACCATATATACCCTTCAATGTTATCAACAGTATAAGGGAAATAAAGCCAAAATCATCTTGGAACGATGAAGACAAAAAGAAGGTACAATATGATTTAAAGGCAAAGAACATTCTCACCTCCGCTCTTGGTATTGATGAATTCTTTAGAGTACCAAATCGTAAATGTGGGATACTCTAGAGGCTACACACGAAGGAACAGAGGAAGTAAAAAGATCAAGACTCAACACTCTTTTTGAGGAATACGAAATGTTTTGCACGAAGCCTAGAGAGAAGATTCTTGATCTACAAAAGAGATTTACTCATCTTACCAATCACCTTCTTGCACTTGGCAAAGTTCTATCAAATAGTGACTTGAACTTAAAAGTTCTTAGATCATTCACCAGAATATGGCAACCAAAGGTAACTGCAATTTCTGAAAAGAAAAGTTTATCCAAAATGTCTTTAGCTGCTTTGTTTGGTAAATTGCAGGAACACGAACTAGATCTTAGCGAACTTCATCAACACGAGGAGCAAGAAAAGAAGAAGAAAAATATTTCTCTAAAAGCAAAAGTAGATAGATATGACTCATCCGGAGATGAATTAGAAAAAGATGATGCGAAATATATAAGTCTATTCGTAAAGAAATTCAGCAAGTTCCTAAAAAGGAACAAAGTCGCAAACGTTGGTCAAATAAGGAAATTCACCAAAAGCAATGATGTCTCCACCTCAAGTCAAAACTTTACATGTTTTGAATGTGGCAAACCCGGTCACATGAAGATGGATTGTCCAAATTTGAAAAAGGGTTCTTTCAAGGGAAAGAATGATATAAAGACTGGACGAAGAGCATACATTACTTGGGAAGACAATGATACAAGTTCTGCATTTGAAATAGAAAACGAAGAGCAAGCACATCTATCACTTATGGCATCTCATCATTCTGATAATGAAGAGGTAAACGACTCTAATATGTTTTCTTCTTCCAACTTCAATCTGCATTTAGTGATCTACATGATGAATATGTTAAATTGTCAAAAATATTTCTAAAACAAAAATCTGAAATATATGCATTTAGAAACAAACCTTCTTCATCCTCTTGCCAAAACTGTGTAACTCTTGAAAATAAAGTATTAACATTAAGCCTTGAACTTAATAAACTAAACAAGAGTGGTAAAAGCTTAGAAAAGATTATCAATGATCAAAGACACTCAACAGACCGAAGAGGTCTTGGCTATTCAAAAAGCCATGGTTTCAAGAAACCAAGTGTCCAAAAGAAAATAATCTTTCAAAAGAAAAGTATTCATACATT